>NW_019211454.1:4099830-4268773 GCF_002443255.2 Varroa destructor | reverse complement strand
TATATAATTGAGAAACATACTGTTTGCTTGCGCTTTTGTAAAGGAATCTTTGCTTTCTCGCGAGTTATTCCACTGAAACCATAGGACCATTAAAATGGTAGGTCAAGTCAAACAGGTGAATCTCCGGTAAAGGAAATTTGTAGATATGAAAAAGTCATGGTAGTAAAAAGTTTGAGTTCCTCAAGAATCAGCTCGCTTTTCAAAGGATCAGGAACCCTTCAGTAAGACTGAATCTGACTGACTAGATCGAAATTAGTTTTTTGCTGAAAAATAGGGGTCTGTCTGAATAGATCGTTTACACTGTGCTAATACGGTTAATATAGTCGACCGATGAGGCAAGGAATATTTCCCTATGTAGATTTTTTTAGTCCGATTTAAGAATATGGATCTGGATAGCGCAAAAGTGTCTATTTGATAAACGAGACTGACAGGACAGACCTGAATTCTTGAACCTACAGAAACATTATCGTAGCCTGAAGCCACCTTGCCTAGACAGACGAATCATTCTTGTTTAGAAGTTTACGTAGAGAATGTTTACAGCGTCTGTTATATTCATCCAAACTGTAAATTAATTAATTCCACTCACAGCAATAGACATCAGGCTGGACTCAGTTGAACGAAATAAAGCTTCGCACATCCGAGGGATGTTCAACATTGAAACAAGCCACTAGTTAGCAACCCATCCAGCTGTCGTCGTACTTCGTAGGCTATAGCGCACTGAAGGAAAGGTCATCTTCTGCCGAGATGGATCTCGGAATCCTCTTTGAGCTCCGGTCCTCTAATTCTCAATCATCGGACGGACTTATCACTCACCTCACTGCCGGCCGAGAAATATAGAGATCGGCATTTGCAGCCGGTCGATACAGACTTAGGATTCGTTTCGAGATTTACTTTTTAATATGGAAATTCGGAGAAGCTGCAGTTCTGTTCTCTCGGCTTTCATCTCTGTGCCTGTTTCGGGCGTATGCGCTATGTTCCAATGGCTGCTTAGGAACGTCGGTTCTATTCCCTAGCTAGGTGTTCCCTTACCGTCGTTGGCTCTCCATGTTCAATTCTTCATCTTTGACTTCGCCTTAACAACTCCTGGATAGCCGTGGCCTGGTAAGCTAAAGCCTGTAACTAAGTCCTTCCCGCCGTCTTACCATTTCCCATTTTCCCACATGGTAAGGTGCTACTGCAAATAGTCGACAGCGGCTACGGTGACTCTTTAGCACACACCGACATCCTCGTTCAGTGTTTCTGACGATGACGGCCCTCGCTCTCGACCTTTAGCTTTCTCTATCCAGCACATCGTGGATCAGAGAATTGTTTTTTTAGGTTGAGTTGAATTCGTTCGCTTGTTCATTCTAAATTACCATTTTGCAGTTTACTAGGACAACCATCATTTCTGCTACTGACCACTTTTAGTACCAAATGCAAAGCACTGAGCGCTTCTGTTTCGGCCTTTCCTTGTTTACGTCGTCCAACCTGCTCCCTTTCCCCTTGACAAGGATAGCCATTCATGTTCTTGCCTCAGTGTCCCTTCGGTACACTTTCTTCTGTTTCGTTGGTGATTGTGCCCGCACAGGTAGGGGGGCTTCAAAGAGTTGGCGAATGGCAGATTCCTTTTTGAGGGCAAATAGGAATGGGGTGAAAAGGCTGACTAGCACACCGACCGTAGTGTCTTCTAATGTAGTTTACGGCGACGTGAGCGCAAAGGCAGCGATGGCAGCAGCATTGACTTTTACACGCCTAGACAAGGAGAAGGCAGGATGCTGTGTGCTGAATGTAAGTGTAAGAGGGCGAATGCCACACTATGGGAGTGAGATAACGGCACAGTCAAGTACCGAAGAGAAGGCGTTCGTTGGTAGCACTAGGTAACATGCACCATGAAACGGGCTAGGAGGGAAAAAAGGAGATGGGTTTTGTGAGGCAGAACTCCTTGACTTAGGTTTGTTGGGCCTTAAACATTGAAGGGACAAAAAAGAGCGCCTTATAAGTTTCCATGGTGAAGTTCTTTAGTGTTCATACCACAGAGCCGGGCTGTCAAGTCCGAGGCTGGAAAGAAAATGCGGGGCAACAGCAATGGTACTGGCGACCGCAGTACTCCGAGAAAAAGACCCAAAGACTTTGCCCGCCTTAGATTCCACACCTCAGGCAGTATCCACACTCCAGCGGCTTTCTGGAGAAGGAGCACTCCCGGCCTTACGCATATTCTGTGCAGAAACGCCAGTAGTCACACACAGTCGCGTTTGTCCTGTCTAGAAAAAGAGCGAAGAGCTAAAGGTAACTACCTTTTGGTCCCACTTCGTCCTTCTTTTTCTCGGATGGCGCCCAGCTCTCCAACAAAGATGCAGAGTTTCGGTCGTGCTCCCACCAACCACAGGCAGCGAAACGATGACATCTACGCATGTGCTCTCCGCGGGTCCACAAAAGCATACACAGAGTTTCGTACCCATATGACTGCCGAACGTAGCCATCCGTCACTGCGCGTCGTGGGCAGCAGCAGTGACCATGGGACCACTGACCATTAACTAAACAGCAGCAGCCGCGGTTCTTGACCCTGCTCGAGCAACGATGAAACAACGAAGAAGCTAGCGCAAAGGAGAGAGTAAAAGAGCACTGGCCGCGATGACTCCCGCCAAAATAGCGCTTGAGAAGAGGAACCAGTCGCGCAGTCTACCCCCCCCCCCCCCCAGGCGGCAAAATAAGACTTTGCTTATAGTCGTGAACATTAACACTGGGAGAAGGGAAACAACTAAGGAACGTAGGGGACCTAGCGACAAAGAAAATTTACCATGACTGTAGTTGGCTTCGTAACCTCCGCTAGTGTCACCACAATGTCGTCTATGTGGGAGACGATACTATTATCGACCGAGTTCTACCTTGGTGGCCGTGTATGCCGCATTTTCGTCCAAGTGATGCTGAAAGCGAACGAGTGCTACGTATCCGTCCATGCTTCACGCTCGTTTCGGCTGCTCATCTAAATGAGTCAAGTCATTAAAGGCTTGGTTAGTTAAATGGGTGAGACATGCGGCATGTCGTTCTATATATGATAGCAACGACAAACGCCTAACGAATTGAAGTGGTTAACAGCAAGATTGGTTTTAAAATGGGATTAGATAAATGGTGCAGGAGCCATAATGAATAGGAGATACGAAAACAAACATTTGTATAATAAAAGCTTATGCAAATGTACAACGCTCTGGGCGCTGCGATCGTGACATCAATTGCCAGACAACTCCCTGCTGTTAGGCCTCACATTTATCTAGTAATACTTAAAGCGTCTACAGTTGAAGGTTCACTACATGGATATTATTACAGCTGGCTAAGAAAGACAATACAATGTCAAATATCTCACTTAAAAACAACACAAAGGCATCTAGGCTTATGTCCTTTTACCTTAGGCGTCATATCGGACTCTACATCCCTTAATCACAGAGTCATATTGACATGTACAAATAGTCACTTATTTTGATTTTTCTGTGTTGACAACGCTAAATTAGCTATGGTTATACCTACAAATCCCTGAATGTATTGGTGTTAAAAGCATGTATTCGACCCATAAAGGTCCATATTCATACGTTATTATTGTTCTAGGTTCAACGTGCCATATCCCATGGTGCAGGGTTTCTACTTACAACGCATTGTCAATGCACAAACTAAAGATTTGACCTCGAATTAAAGGTTGTTGACAATTGTACTCCGAATTCGATTAGGGTTTATCTCAGGTCGTTTCAGGTTTTTCTCGACAATGTTTACAATGGACCACCAGTCAGCCCGTGTTTTAGTAGTCTTTTGAGGTCTTTTCTTTGTAAAAGAGGAGCCTCCATTCCAGCCAGTTTAGACGTGTAAGATTATTTCTGAGTAGCTCCTGGCAGTCTTCAATTTGAAAGTGGTTGACGCAGCGAGCCTCACAGAAAATTGTAAGCCTTTCTTTTTCCCTATAAAACCTAGTCTGTCATACAAACAGTGGGTACCTTCGGTACATTTATATGCGCAGCTTAATTTGTCACTAGGGCTATCGCCATTTCTTGCCTTCTGTAAGTAGCTCACCGGTTTGTTCATTGAACAAAAGAAATGTTGAAGAGCAGTATTGGAAAAAGGACTGGAAAAAGGTATTAGTTTTTATGGCTAAATAACGCACATGATTGGCCAGCGGCCATCTTCTAATTCTGCCGGTGTAGAAGGGCCACGATAACTTCGTATCATTATGAACGATGTGATATGCAAACTATATATATAAGATGGTTATAAAACTTAATCCTTTAGGAAGTAAAATATTTCTATTTAAATAGATATATGATATTTGAAATGATCTTATGTGTTCTCCCACTACGGGGTTGTTATCAGTTTCCTTCAGTTTAAATATAGCGCTGCAGTTGAAAGTAATTAGACATAATAGACTGGCTGATCTGAAAGGTTTTTCGGGTCCTAGACGTCCTGGCTGGCTTAGACATAATGTGTTAAATTTGAATTAACTTCCCTTTATCTAATCCGTCGTTTAGCATTAATTACTTAACAATCACCATACGATTTACTTGACAGTCGGCTAGAAAGCCAACCTTGCTAAGATGTACCAACATGTCTTTTGAGCAAAATTTAATTTAACGTTCTTACACATATTCCTGTATGTGCTTAATCGACCGACGGCCTGCTAAAGTGTAATTGCCTGCACCATCTGCTGAAACTAACCCCTATCTACTAATTTAAGCAGAGGGGGTAATTGCCACCATTCATAATATAGCATTAAACGCCATATCTCAGCGCATACTTTCTATAAGACGTCTGTGCCAGTTAGCAGTGGGTCGCATAGTGGCAGAAAAAGCCCCGCTACTCGGTCAGATTACTCAGAAAAGGTCAGGAGGCAGGGGGTTTCAAACCCAGCGAATCAGTACCACTAGCAATCAGCAAAATCAGTACCAGTAATAGCTACAAATGAAAAAATCGGTGACTACAAACGCGGGAGCCGCTGCTTCAGCAGCAGCAAGTAAACGTGGGAGGAAAATATTCCATCCCATAACTCCACTCGGGTGGACAGATTGGCTAAAAATACGTGGCCGACATAATTACGTGGAACGGTCTGGGGACACGTTTATACAGGAGAGTTTTGCTTGCTCTCTGGGTTCGTCGCCTTGTGTACGCCGTTCATGTGGTTCAGGTGATCTGCCTGAAGCGCAGAAGGACGAAGGTCGGTTGCATGGTAAGGTCGTTAAAAAGGGGGGGATGTTAGCAGCGCCAAGGAACACGAAGAAAGGGGGGAGGGTATGTTAGCAAGGATTTGTATAGCGACGTTAGTTGGTCGGACGAATGTCCTATGCTGTGAACCTATGATTAGCGGAGCTCCTGTGAGCAAGGAAGTCGTACAAAATTTTTTGTCGCTTTGATAACCATTGGATCGTTGAATGTTTTTTAAACGCAGGCATAAAATGACGGCACGTATTAGAAGGCCTATTTATGTTGAAGGTTGTGATGTGGGAAAGCCGTTTGAAATGTGCAGCGCCTGAACCCGGCCAATAGATCATTCTAGTAATCAATAATCTAGAATAATTGGCACGAAGTGATTGTTATGGCCTTGAATTAGTGGCGCTTGGCACCCGTAGCGCACGTAAATTTACTTGTCTACTATTACTACATAGTATATAAGCATTTTACCGTAAGTTAATCTATAATTCCGGGGAAATGTTTATTTTCTCCTCTCAACTGGCTCAGTTTTTCCATATCGACTGTTAGTAACCTTTCTGGCGTCAAGGATCGTTGTTGAATTTCTTTGCTGTTTTATGCTATGGTGCTTGCTCGTAAAGTTTTGGTGTAAGTCACAAGAGCAAGATTAACCAGATAAGTTTTTTTAAAAAAAACAAACGTCACGTAAGTGATGTCAACGGAAACTTTTGATTTTTTTATTTCTTGTCTTTAGCAAGAAGTCAATTGTCATTCATGGTCCGTTGCTCTACGTCTAGGTATTTGCCACGATAGTGTGGGCTCTCGAGCAATTTTTTTTTGTTTTCTATTGATTATTGTTATATATTATTTGTTTTCTATATTATATTGTTTTCTATTTGATTTTCTAATCGCATTAGTACCCGCCAAATTAATTCCGTCTCTAATCCTATATCAGTTCCTACTTTCAACTCGGTAACATCCTTTCCTTCCTTATTGTCTTTTTGGTACAAAGCAGTTCGGGGAAGTTCATTATTTACTTATTCTATGACTGCGATAGGCGGGATCCGGTCCGTCCGTCATATTTTCGACACGCGCAGCTATGTACAGTACATACCTCTACCATCTGAAGCGAAGGAAACGTAATTAAGTTGTCATTCCACCGGCTAAGTTGTGCGTTGACTTATCTCGAACTTCTTCCAAAACAATGAATTCTGCAACGATACATAGCTGCAGGCTGTGAACGGCAACCGGACTGACCGGGGTTTATACTCCCATGACAAGCAAAAACAGTTTCCGACGCTGTCACATCCGATCACCTACACACGTCCTGGAGAAGATCGATTACACAAGCTAATTGCAAAGAACAAGATAATTACAGAAGCAAAGAGTTTTCATTTAAAGAAATGTATATGCGGTTTAAGAAACAACTATACAATATATATATAATAACGAAAAAAAAAAAAACATTGAACGTTGATTAACCGTTTAATATTATGGAAAAGTATTTTAATACTATTAGGAAAGCTATGTAAACTCTCGTTCAACTTATATAAGGGCGCCGAGTGGGACAAGGTCCGTTAAACCTCTTTGGTTGTTCCGTTGGGCACTCTTTTTAATAGAATCTGTTCTATAGGTCGGCATTAGGCTGTTGGATGTCATATTAGAGAAACGAACTTGGACCTTCAACTTGTGTTTTTTTAAAATTGAAAGTAGTAACCCCATTTGTATAGTGGCAACAGATTTTCTTTGTGCTGAGGTAATGACTAGTTGGGTCTCTTTACGAGATCTAAATAGCGCAAAGCGTTTACCTAAAAGAAACAGACGGACAAAGTTTCTAGTACTTATTATCGGTTGCTAGATGTGAGCACGCAGAAAAGCGAAGCTTCACTTCGTTTCTAACGAAAAGCCAACTCTATGGAGCGGATGTAAAAGAATGGCCCTTAATTAAAACAAGCTCTTTGGCAATAGCACGTTGACAGACCGCGACATCTCACCATTGACATTGCACCACCCCCTTTCCTTATATTAACTAGCTTCAAAGCAGGTTGATTGCTGCGGGCTGGTTAGTGTTGAAATCATACGCTCAAACAAGGTCTAAGGTTAACTTCGATCAGATATCGAGCTCTGATATTATATGTAGTCTTTTGATAAAAACAAGCTTACTTCTGCATCAAAAGAAATCATTTAGACATGAGAATACGCTCTCACCTTCTATAGAGCGGTTACGTCTAGTAAAGACCAAGCAGGTTACTGCCACAACAGAGAAAACTCCATTTATGGTACAAATAATCTATTCCAAGTAACTTCTTTTGTCGTTCTCCGTCTATTTACCTGTTTATTAAGTTCATTGCTTTGTACAAGTGCATTGTAGAATGCGTGCATGAATTATTGGCGTTGCTGGAAGCTCATAGCTTCGATCGTTCGATTTGTCCTTAAGTGTTGGGAGCCGCCGAGACGTCGTATAAAGGTTGTTTTGATGAAGAGAACAGGCTTTTGAACGACTCTATGAACCCAAAAACAAGAATTATCCATTTTGAGAGAAGGTATGCGCGTTAGACGAAGAGTTTCAAATTGACGGCCACTTTGTCTATGGGCCTAATAGGATTGTCGGTGGTACAAAGTGGTGAAGGAGTACTTCTCAAGCTGTAGTTTACAGTTGCTTTAATAGATGCTGTCTTGGCAGGATTAAAATAGGTTTTTTGGTTATTGTTTTATCTATTATAGGTATGGTATAATTACCTGATATTATGATTATTTCTGTTACGTCTCGAAAGTGTCAAGCGGGTCACGGTAGCAAAATTACATTCAGCCAATAAAATTTCCTTTAATAAAACAGCCAAAAAAAAAAAAGTTTCCTTTTGAGTGAACTATACCAGTGTAACAACGTGTTCTCCACATAATAGCTATATAGCCTAACTATTTCATTATTATATTAATATATGTAACAATATAATTATTAAATATATATATATATATATATATATAATTACGATATGTGGCATTTCTACTGAAAATCATTGGTTTTCCTATTACGATTTTGGCACCGTTGCAGAGATCAACTGTCAGAGCCCGGGTGTGCTATACAACGGCTTCGTAGAGCTTCGGAGCACAAATCTCAATGCAAAAGCCACATTCCACTGCCACAATGGGATGAAATTCGAAGGAGACTCTACCTTTGCCATTTGCATGGAAACAGCCAATTGGTCACATCCACTGCCCAGATGTCTTGGTGAGTATTGTCCTGCTAATGTATTTAGCAGCGTAATGAACGAACCAATAGAATATTTATGTTGCATTATTTCAAGCAAAGAAGCTAATCATGCTATTCCAGGATATGACATATATATTATATGAAACCCTACCTTGCTCGGGCTATAAAGGGCTGTATAGCCCTCCAAGGTCATTTTGAAGGGTTTTCCCTCATAGTGTAACCAACGGAATAGAAATTTTAAAAAAAATATGCATTAATGTTCTTATTGCATCAGGTTAAGCAACGACCGACTCAGTTTTAATAACCACAATATAATGGGCAGTCTCTGGTTGCCGTTGGTGTTCTGTTCTACTACCGAATTTGCAGACAAACCTCTTCGCCCAGAGCCACGTTCATTACGTAAATGAAACGTGATGACCTGTGTTATACTCTAACGCATGTTTTGTCACGATAAGCGAATGAATGATGCAATTCCAGTGGCACCTGATCTGCTTTTTGGGTCGGTTGAAATGCAGATTCAATTTGGGGGCTCAGCGCAGACGTTCGACGCTTAGTTGCTTTCATCATTTCAAAGTTGATGTTTTTCAGACGAACGCCGTGCGTATGTTTCTTATAGTATTCATGTTGACGATGGTTTCCTTCCGGAGGCTCTCCTGCTACACTCCGTTGTGTTCCATCTGCTTCATCAGAGAGTGCCGTTTCCGAATGTGCGCGTAATATGGCGCGCTGGCATACTACCAATGCGCGTCCGTACATTTCAGAGGACATGTGTTTGAAATAAACCGAGCGAAACAAAAACATTGACCGAAATGGACGACGGTTCTTATATACGAAGACTAAACAAGCGACCTGATCCATCACTATAGCAGATGCTTGTGTGCGTTTTTCCATTCATAAGTCTCGCTTGGATGTAGACTTATGCACATCGAAAACCGCATCCTGCCGTCGTTTCTAAGATCGCAAACTTTCAAAGACATTGATCACCTGGACAGATCTATATTTAATTTGAAGGACGACCTCAGCTCAAGAAAGTAGAGTGAACTGAACGTTGAAGTGCCTAATAAGGTTATCTTGAGTTCGCCAGCGTGACCAAGTGGTGATCTCTGCTACCACGGCTACACCAGGACTAGTTCCTGGTTTTCAATCGCGCCAGATGCTTTTCTCGGTATGTGGAAGCGCTGACAGCTCTCACGAACAAACGAAGCTGCTACTACTCCTGGTACAGTCATGTCGATAGTTTGACTAAAATGGCATATTAATGTCTCTTGCTGTACGGTCAATGAACAATGAAACTTCGGTAATCGGTTTAACGAACTGGTTCTGCGAAAATCTTCTATAAAGAGGGTATTCGATAGTGATTTTTGATACGTTTCTCCCACAACGAAGTGCAGTTCAAAGAGTTACTGTGTATGTTCGTGAAGCCAAACTAGTCACAGAAAACGAGTTGCTCTCCCTCTTCCTTCCCAATCTTCGAAAAAACCACTTCTTTGCAGCAGTCTTTACTATTGTTCAGAAGGCCTCATCCGGCCCGACTTCTTTTGCTTTATATGATGTGTTTAGGCTTTCTTTGATTAATGCTAGAGCCCCACGGCGAAGGCATACGCCTACAGTTACTCTAGGGTTCGTCAGCGGTGCCGTCAAATAATGCCGCTTTCCCTCGAATGGCAAAAAGACACAATTGTTTATTCCGTTTGGAGGATAACAACGAATATTGGGTGCCATTTCTCTGGTAATAGCTCTAAATGACAGAAGGTTAGGTTTAGATTTACAGTAGCTCAGCGTATCATGGCTCGAAGCTCAAAACGACCCATGACGGGTTAGGGCTTCGGAGCAGAGTTCTCTACTTGGCCTGCCTATTTGCACTACACTGAATGCTGGGACACTTGTTGCGCGGCGAGGCAGTATTCTCCCCGTTAGAATGTTTTGCCGCTGTTGACTGCCTAGCGTCTGTTGTCATCGTTCTTGCTTCCCTATCTAAGCGGGCGTATATGTGCGGTACGTCACTGGATAAATGAACGCGTTCAACCGTACAGTCCTGGTGGTAGTTCTCAGCCGATTTCCCAAATCCCTCAGGGCAATCCCTGGTTTCCTCAAGCTTATGGGCGAACGATGACGACGTCTGCTACGGGGGTAGGCTATGGTGGCTAGACCGGAATGGGCCGTTGGACTGGGATACAAAGGTCTGAAGTGAAGGCTAAAGTAATCTTCGGACAGGAGGGTACTCCATAGAGAAAAGGATCTTTCTCGGAAACCGACGGGCGGAAAAACACAGTTTAAACTCAAATGGAAGAGAAACAAGAAGCAGTAATAGGTATTATAAAAGGAGGTCTACGATGGCGTGTCGGTCTTCTGCATACTGGAGGAGGAGGAGGCGGGGGGAAGGGGGGAGGGGAGGATGAAAATGATGGGTGAAAAGATGAGTATGGCCGTATAGTGGGAAGATAGTCATTAGCGATTTTTGCTTGTTTTTCTCTTTATCTAGTGTTTAAAGCAGCGAATGATCAGGGCTGGTATCTAACAGTAGATTAGCTCATTGGTGGATTGCGTTTCGTTGCGTACACAACTGAGCCTTTTTGTATTATCGACTCGGATCACGACTTGATTGTGCAAATGACAAGAGGTCCGGTGTCTCAATGAAGCAGACAGACGACGATAACACTGAATAGCAAGCTGTTGCGCTTTCGCCGGTAATCCGGCCGTATTCGACAAAGTTCACTGACCCTCTGTGGTGTGTACTGATTCAATTACAACTTTCTTTTTCTCCATTGGGTCGTTTTGTCGAGAAGACTGCTTCTGCGTTCGCGCCCAGAACACCGCCACACTCATTATTCGGAAACGTCAAATAGAGCTGCTTGGGAACCCTCTCGTGAGCTCAAATAGTTTGCCTGACCAATACAGCGGAGACACGTCTTAATCAATTGCATTCCGAGACATTTCCAGAGAACT
Organism: Varroa destructor; assembly: GCF_002443255.2. NCBI lineage: Eukaryota > Metazoa > Arthropoda > Arachnida > Mesostigmata > Varroidae > Varroa > Varroa destructor. The sequence continues at coordinate 4,257,474 of NW_019211454.1, read as the reverse complement.
CGGACGGTGGTTAGGGCTACTTACTGTACTAAACGTATTAGCTTAGTGTATAGCAGTAGTCTATGCTGCAATATATTTAGTAGCCGAGCTTGGAAAGCCGGCTAGAGTCAGTGTCGAATATCTCATCCGACCAACTGGTCCTTCGAAAGGTCGTTTTATATTCATTGGGAACGATAAGCTAACCTGAGCCTGATGTACTCCTCATCACGCAACGGAAATGGGTTAGCCTTGCCGAATGGACCACGCACATTCTCATTTTTCTATCAACAGCCTCTTGGTCTGCTGAATGGACTACAATCGCTGTCCTTCATCACGAGTGCTAGGCTCTCCATAGTAAGGAAAACCTGTGAAGTCATGGCCGACCACCATTTCATGTATATCGCTGATATTGCAGGCTGAAGAAGCTGCAGACGGTGGCTTGATCTCCAACATCTTTGACATCGTAAGCCTAGGAGCCTCACAGTTTTGTAACAGTTAAGGCAACTATGTATCGAGACAACTTGGCAGTGGTCACTCATCCGCGCTTACAACTACGGGCCTGAGAGAAGCTCGCTACGCGGGAAGCGCTAGCGGAAAGCGAAATTTCTTCGCTCTATCACAGACAAGCATCAGTTTAGACATTATCATTATACGTAGAATTATCGCTTCAACTAGCTCACGCTATGATATATGTATTCGACTGCCTGCGCATGCAATATAATATTATATAAAATAAGACCCAATAATTTTGGACTGCGTTTGTCTGCACTTGTTCACTTCTTCCCCTTCCTTAAAGGTGGCCGATTTTAGCGAAGGGAGAATATTTGATCTTAGATGCAGTTATCCTTAATATTATATTATTAAGAATATATATGTATAAGATTGCTTTTTTAATATCACATTTAACATAGTCTTACAAACGCCACATCAAAATTTACTTCGTCCGGCATACCTAAGTACTTCCGTCATATAAACACGCTATTATTTTCTATCTTAGTCAGGTAATTATAGAGACTTTTCTCTCTCTCTACAGGGAATTCGCTGCGCTATTCCATTTTTTTTGGGTCGCGGAAAACTTCCGACTCGTTGTTCGATTCATATGTAGCTACCGAAGGGCTATAGCTTTCGACAGTTGTTTGATACTGTCTCCGGTTACTTGTTTAGCTCTATAGAACGTTGCCATATTACTGTTTTGAGCAATCGCGGATCGGTGTTTGCGATAAGCTGTTTCTATGAAAAATACAAATCTACTTTTGAAAGCACTACTCGCTGGTTTACAGGAAGGGAAATAGAGCGTATAGTGTAAGGATCTAAGCAGGCTATTCCCTGTTCTATTTTCCCTCTTTCTTGCAATGTCTGACGCCACCGTTGTTGTCTCGTCACGAACTTTTTGTTTTTATCCAACCTCTTAAATACTCAACATAGGTAGGGCTATTTTTTCTGCAACCGTTTTGTCATCAGATCAGAGTCATTCTGTATCCGAGGCAGAAGGATTGAACCCTTCGATCGAAAGTACAAAAGTACTTTTAATTACGCCCTGGTCACTCAACATCAGAATATCTAAGCACAGTCTCCTCTGTCTAGTTTCGTTTTCCAGGTGACTGATAGAGAAACTAACAGCGCTAAAGAGGCGATCAATATTACAATAAGAATAAACATAGTTGGGCGATTCTAACTTAAATAATACCTCGAAATCCAATATCTAAGATTTGTTGTTAACGGCGACGGAGAAGTGAAGTAAGACAGCCAGATAGTCGATGTAACGGTTTCCTCTAAAAATATCTTTTTAAAAAAGACATCTTTTAGAGTAAAAAAAAGCAAAAACTAAGAAGAGTAATACTATGATAATTAACAACAGCATCTCATAGTTCCACACGCGTCTTCCGGTAACGCTCAACGAAGATCCTGGTTGACGGATAAGACGGATAAGACTTTACTTTACCCTAACTGCAACAAAAAGGAGGATTTTAGTTAAAAAAAAAAATTAGGAAATAACAAAAACACTCATCACGGTTGCTATACTCCTTCGCTGCGAGAGATTGTTACCACGAACTAGGAAGGCAATGTAGAAATATGTTACACAACAACCGTTCTTAAATAAAAGTAATAGTAGCTGGTGGGGAAGCGGATGTGCACAGCCGTTAAAGGGTCAACCACAGCGAAAGGTAGGCCTTTTCGAAGCATTTTATATGATATATATTGAGACACGAATATTAAGGCGCTCATTCTAGTAAAATCACTCTAATGCATTCTATATTTCCTGCTTCGTGGGTATCGACCTTGTTTGTTAATGGATTTTTTCTGCTAATACATGTCACATGCTGAGACCGGTATCCGCACTTGACGCTTTCGTTAGCTTCCTTCTTTCGATACCACTGTGCGACAGCAAAGACGCCATCGAGGCAAAAAGCGCGTTTCTTTTAGGTGCCTAACTGAGATTTGCTTGTTGACATCTGTCGTAATTTTCCCCTTCACCTTGGGCCAACTATAGCCGAAACTGCTTCGTTGCATCACTCTATGCTACCCCATAACGAATGACTTTCCGTCCTTTTCTCTCCTTACACATTGACCCGTTCTCTCACTGTTATAGTCGTTCAATCGGCGGCTTCCGTTTGCCGCCACTCGCAGAGCGCTTGGCAAAGCCAGCGTGGAGTGCGAATTTCTAGGCTGCTAGGATGTCGCAGTGCCGTTTGCGTACGGGCTTCCCTTCCGGGATCCATATAGCACTAATACTAGAAGATTACACGTAGCTCTGTCTCCCCGTGATATCCACGTTCTCTCGCTCCCTACTATCTGTCTTTTTCCCTACTTGTCCGCCTCACTTTGTCTTGCTCACTCGCCTTCACTAGGATGGTTTTCCTTAGCTCCATCCTGCGGAACTCCTGGCGACAAGCAAAGCTGCTGTCGAATAAGTTCCGCAGGTACTTTTTTCGCTCGGAGATATAACCGTAAACACTTGCCGTGCCACGCTACAGAATACCTCGTATTGTCTAATACTTCCTAGAGTCCGTAACTCTCCGTGCTGACAAATGTACCGAACAAACGATTACCGATCAAAGTTTTTGCAGACGTATCTGACATCTTTTATAGCTCTTGGATTTCTATCTATGAGTTTTTAGGCTGTGTCTCTAAACTATATTTGCCAGTCGATCGAAAAGTATTAAAAAGTTGCGCATGTTAACCATTCAGTCAGCTTGTTGTCAGATTTTTTTAAATAAGTCATCAAAGTTAATTTTATTTCGTCTGAAAGGCCAAATTAAGGTTTGACTTTTGATTCTCCTCACCCTAATGATATCGATGCTGAATTTCCTCGGAGAGGGTCCTCTATAGGCTCACTGCATAATCCCGGTACAGTTAGCGCTAGACAAGGCCGTTTTGTTGTTACGTATCTTGTTTACGACAGGAATTAGTAACCTGGAGATTACTAATCCCTGTCATAAAAACCACAATCAGACAAATCGGGTATTCTTGCGAGCAAAAAGACCTGGATCACATTCAACTCGTTCTAGTGCGAAACTTTCCGTGTTGGACTCGGCTGGAGTTCCCACAACAAATCAATTCACGGTTAATTAAACGACTTTAATTAAAGTCGTTTGTGAGTCGATAGAAACAATCACTCAATCATAAAGTGTCGATAAGATCTGCAGTGATTTTATTCACCGTTTGTGAGTCATAGCGAATATCTCGCACTACGAGATCCGTTAGATCAGAAGTTGTAGATGTTATATATGTATATCTATGCTTAGCTAAGTATAATGTCTATACAGATGATGTCATTCGTTAAAACTTTTCCTGTATCGTCGTATTAAATAGAAATAGTACAAGCAATGACCTCTAGACTACTGGGTAATGTCATCTCTCCAAAGCAAACGCAAAAAACTTCCCTAGTTCTTCGATGCAATCTATACCGCCATTATACGTGACTTCAGATCCTGAAATGAGCTATATAATCGTAGGGGTGCGAATTGCTAAGCCCAGAATGAAAAGCTATACATGGATGCAAATGTCTTAAATGTGGCCGTAAACAGTTATAACATTTCCATTTATACAATATCTCCAGAAATCTTATTAATTTTGTATTATGTTAATGCTGATAACGTAGCAGCAGCAGCAGCAGCAGCACATATAATTCGTATCTTTGACGAAAAACACATCAAACTGTTGATAATAGATGTTTAAACAAAAAAAAACGATATTTTCCATAACTACTTGGTCGGCAGTCTAAAGGGGTAGAATGATCTACAATACTACTTTTATCGACAGATCCAGTGGCCTTGGGCTATTGACATGGAAGTAATTCCGGGAAATATCTCCCTTTTAAGAGCCTGCGGGCAGCTATTCGATGGTCGGTTAGTTGGTTGGCGAAATCCTGTACGTACGTCACCATGGTAACTTTGCCTATATTTTCCACTTTGCTACTGTCCATTGAAGGTAATAAGTGTTCGTGTCATAGACGACTGCGTGTGTATGGGCAGCCGTGTGTAATGTCTGTTGTAAACGACATAAAGTCAACATAGGATGGAAAAGCTGGACAAGAGTTCAATACATCCAGTATGTAATGCTTAGTCACAGCCGACAATCTGACGTACAGAGGCGCCCATGCTCTGAGTGCCTCTGCTCTGGGGAGTTAGTACTAACAGCACATAATCATACTGTTAATTAGCAGTTCAGAAATTGGCTCTGGCCAAAAGCATGAAAAGGTTGGTTTGCCAGCAGTCCAATGTTCCTCGACTCATATTGATAATCAGCGGTCTACAAATATGCATTGGCTCAGTTTATCTAGCTAATAAAATGCGGGTTGAAGAAAAGTTGTGTATAGTGCATTAACTTACATCAGCTTTGATGAGCAGAAAGAGTACCGTAAACTGGGGGTGGCTTCGGTAGAGCCCATTCTGAGGTAACCTGAAAGCCCCTCAATGTATTTATGTCTTTTCTGATATTATGTGGACTGCAAGTTTTTCGATTCGAGGTATACGACGAACTCGAGCCCAGTTCTTCACGATACCAATCGTTCAAGTTTTCCTTTCGGCCTTTGCCCGTAGATCCGGCCTTATGTTCATGAAATTTTCTGTATTCTGCAAAGTGCACTTCTTCCAATGGAGGTATAGTCGTATATCGTTATCTTCTGTTCAGCTGTAACCATTATCAGTGATACCCATAAAAAGTAATGGCTGCGCGTTTTTTTTTTATAGATGAAACCGAATTTATACTGGAATCAAAGTAGACGAACTGTTATTGCGCTGCATCTGGTCCTAGATGGTCTCGGTCAACTTTTTAGACTTGTAGATTTGTATTGTGGTATTAGCTAGTCTGCCGGACTATCGGGAATAGGTTTTGGATACCGCTAGTGAAAGAGACGAGTTAGCCCGATGATGGCAAATTAGGAGGACCTGGTAAACAAAGCATTCTTCCAGCAAACCGGTCAATGGGATTCATCGGCACCTAATTAGAACTAAACACAGTGTGTGCGATGGCCTAACAATATAGATAGACCCATATATAGTTCAGCATACCTTCGGAACACTTAAAATATGAGAAAAAAAAACACTCAAGCAATCCTGAGTCTATAATTCTGCATATGAGTAGCATAGCAGTACGCTGGCTAACATCTAGAAACAACTATTGTTTTATTGACGTGTATATTGCGCATGTACGTATTCATTTTCTGTAAACTGTTTCGATATTATTAGCGACTTAGCCGTTGGCCAGGGGCATTTTTTCAGCTGGCCTGGCAATTTGTGTGGTCCGTTGCAATGTTAGCCTGTTAGGGGATATACCTATCTCTCGTCGACGGCAATTCATTATAGTGATTTTAGAGTTTAATCTAAACCCCTAATTTGTGTTTTCAACATTTCGGTAAGTAAGTTTGCTGGCCTTGTTGGTACTCTCAAGGTTCGCGACCGCCTGCTTCTGAAAAAGATCGTACATAATCGAACGACATGTCGAGTCCATATCTATTGATTTATATCAGTTTTTATATGCCATGTTTTTGCCAAACAGCTTTAGCCATTCATATCAACAATTTATATTTGTGGTTTTATTTGTTTAAATATTTATTAAAATTTGTTTGTGGTTTGGGAACCATTGCTACAGCAGACGACAAATCATATAGCCTATCTTGTCGTCGTCGTCGTCGTCGTTGTTGTTGTCCAGTTGACCTGCTGAATTTGGAGTAAGCTAGAGAACCCTGTATCGTTGAAAGGCGATGGCTTTTTTCGAAAAACAAAAACATCGACAAAACAGAAAGTCTAGCGATACTGTCGCGAAGGAAAATTTCTCTGACAACCCTTTTGTCTTCCTCCTGAAGCGTTTCGGTCCTTTCCTGTCGTCTCGCAGTCTGATAGAACTTCTGCCAACCTGAACCCAAAATTAGCTATACTGTATTTTACCGACTATCCCTTATATCATGCTACTGTGCGATAGCTGGATCGCCGCTGTCCACAGTCATTCTGCCCCTTCAAGCGTGTCGTGAAATCTCTGGAGCAGGCCAAATGTGTGGGTTATAGTATACGATGTTGTTGTAACTAACAGGTGCACTAAAATGATTGGTACGAAGGTGTTCGATCCTACATTTTGTCGCAGTCCCATGAATATTGATGGGTTATTAAAAGCAATGTTTGAATGTAACTCCTTAATGTTGTTTCAAAAGTGCCTTCCGGCTAGGCCAGACGGCCCACGACACGTTACAAAATACCTGAGACATAATAAAATGGTCTAACAACAAATTTATACAGACGTATATTTTAGAAGGTCCCTAAAGTAAGTCCCTTAAAGGTTTTATGCTCTTAAATGTCTACACAGCTTCCAATGCGCGCAGGTATTTCTTACTGCACTTATATATGCTCAAGGTATATAGCAAAAAGACGTACGTGCGTTTACTAAGGATGATTTAACAGTTCAATAGCAGCCGTAACAAGTTTCGCATGCGTAGTAATGTATTTTTGTTAATGTTCATTTGTTCAGCTCCGTGCAAAACCCCAACGGTAGAGAACGGCCGGGTAGTCTCGCTTGCGCCGTCGTCCCTTCTCGAGCACGGCCAGTCGCTGAATGTGACTTGTACTGAGAACCACGAACTTAGCAGCAATCTCTCACAGCTTTTGCAACAACAACAACAACCCATCTGCAATAATGGAACATGGACGCATCTGCCCCGATGCGTTCCTGCCAGGTACGTCGCTCTATAGTTCCCTTTCAATCATAATAATAATAATAATAGATTTGATCAATGTAAATATCACTCCTGATCTGACAGTAAGTTAACCAAAGACGTGATACGCGCAAGATATTTAGACGAAGTTAAAGTGGATATTTCTCAAAAGCTCTATTACGAATGATTAGAGCATTTTCAGGGTTTAAAATCTAAGATGTCGAATTAATGCTCTATTGACCAACTCTATGGGGAGTAAAGCGGATAGCTAAAACAGTTGTTGCGCCAACAAAGGATCAAGGAAGAAAAGATGCAGTCGGTTGGCATGCTACCCCAGTTCCCCACAGGTTAACAGGTAAATGATAGTCTTTCGTTCCGTACAGGCGAACAACAGTCTCGCGATTCAAGGGCCTACAGGTCTGTACTGTTATTCGAATTGATGTCAAGGCGTTTCTACAACTAGATCGTTTTCCCTCTAATTGAGATTTTCTCTAATTCAAAAGCGATTCTGTCGTATTTCTCGTCGATTCGGTAAATTGTAGTGTAGAGGTCGGGAATACAAGAGAAAGGGTCGACCTTCGAGTATAACAAAGATGACATTGGAATAGTATGTTGTACAGCTGCTTTGCAGCCAGCTAAAATTAAGCCAAATTTGCAAACTGGGCTCAGATAAAATCGTCTGGATCGAGTATAGAAGCAACGTACAGAGAGCTTATTCGATCACGGCCGTCGATGCCTATAGGGGTATAGCATGCAGCTATCGAAATACCGTCTGTACGCTAACTTTAGCGTTTAATAAACGGGCAGGAACTCAAACACCTATGGGAAGTTAATAGGAACATTTAAGGTCGGACAATAGGAGAAATCTGTATTTTATTTGAAGAAATTTATAACGCTTGATAAGTACAGCGTTTCATGGCGCGTAAATCAATACGTTTTGCATGCTTCTTTTCGTCCCTTTTCACTTTAATACCACTACCTTCCCAATTGGATTTACTGTCAATTCGCATCGGACAGTAGGTTAGGGGATGGCGGACTTCAGACACGTGCATCAGGGAAAGATCTTATAAGAGAAATGCTGATGCTTGGTTTATTTAATGCATTAAACCACAACCCTAGTGATCTTACCTGGACGGTGCTATAATACTACTTTGGCTTGGTACCATGTGATTTTTATTGGGGGCTCCAATTTACATTTACATGGACGAGAATTTGTGCAGGGTCGCTGGCAATCGCTGACGCGTAATGCGGTTGTGTAAACGACGGGGCACGTGAAGCCGAAGCCATGTTAAGAGCAAATCGCTATTAGGACAGACTATTTCTTCGACGGACGTTGAAGTAAGAAAAATAATTAAGGAAAGATATTTTTAGGTTAACTAAAATAAACATTCCGATTCGCTATAAAGACTAGGTCACAAGAACTTAAGCTGTTTGGCTTGCTCCAACCGATGTCGCTAGCGAACGAAGCCGGCTCATGCGTGCTCATTCGTAAGATTTATAGCATGGTTTAAGGATAACGGTTTCTGTTGGTAGCCTCTAGGCTAACTACGAATTTTGATGTTGCCTTCTGTCGCGGATTCGAAAATCTGGCGGCGCTGGTAAGGAATAATGTCCAAAATCAGCGACAAATAGAACACCCTCTGCCTTCCTCCTCCATGGCCAATTCATCCCGGTATCCCGGTATTTTTATCATTGCTTTGCCATTTAAAGAAGTGTTCAAACACAAACATGAGCTTTTGTATTCGACTTTGAAGTCTGTTGGCGCATCTATACCTGCTGATCTCCGCCGTAGTCTAGCCTCTCGTTTTACCCCACGCCCCCTGTTTGTGTTCGTGCTGTACTTCTAGTGGGTAAAGTGGACATTGGAAGTGGCTTTGTCTACGATGAATTCATCTTCTCCAACAAGTCCCAGCAGCACTAGCATGTACTCGAATTCGGCACCTTAGAGAGAAAGGTGAAGTAAGGAGCGTCTGCTTCTGAGGTCAACTACTGAAGTGTCTGCTGCTTGAAGTGGCACACAGTGAATCTTGTTGTTGTTCCAGGAGGAGAAGATAGACGGGGCTAAGATAACTAACTCGACATTTGCAAGCGTTTCTTTGCTTTCCCTAGTCGAAAAACCTCGTCGTATATGGCAGGAGATCATTTTCGGGTAACACCTAGCTATCTCATGTATTCGAGTTCCATATTGATATCCATCACGAATTTAATGTTGTCTTACTTTACGATTTCTGATTTACTATCGGCAGAACGATTGATAACTTGAAAGTCCAGACTGTTGGGTTCTGTTTCGTTTCAAAGCTGAGTATCGAGGCTAACACCAGAAGTGGTGATTGGATTCCGGATCGTTCTTTTATTTGTTCCAGATTCAAATTGTTCTTCGACCCAACATGGAACAGACGTGCGCCGATTGTGTCAAAGAAAAAGATGGAGCAAAATCAAAGGAAAAGGCGGACCCAAATGCGCGGAAAACAAACAGATAGCAGGAATACATATAGTGTTTTGGTAACATGTTCGATCCAAAACTCATCGTCACTTCTTTGTTACTTTCAATTAAGTCTAGATGCTTAGAGATAACATAAAATTTACGTGCAGTGTGGCGGTTTCCTTCTCTCTCCGAAGACTAAATATTATTTCGTGGTTAACAGGATGAACCTCATGCGGCGACGAGTTAGGGAAACTTGTCTTCATCTGTAATGTTGATTACCTTAAAAGTATCGAGTCATTCATTTGATGTTTAACCGTCTGCCGCAGTTTCAAATTGTCTGACGCCGTATTTCGCGGCGCAAGCTTTGTTCTCATCGTTGAGTCGCAACTCTCAGTTTTATTGAAGTCAATACGACAGTCGCCAATTGTCCGTTAGAGGCGACTAGCTGTTCTGAAGGATTTTCTGACTTGGAACTTTGCGCGTTAGTAACGCCAACTTTAGGTTTTAAGATTTGCAATGTACCCTGAAAGATTCGAAAAGAATAGACGAAAATATGAAAGAAGTACGCTCTTTCTTGAAATTCCCATTTTAGGCGTCTTTGAACTACCCGAAGTACCTTTTTCCGCCCCATTGTCAGGTTAGATACCACAACATCAGTGCTTGTGGCCTAGCCTCAACAGACCAGCAGCGTGTTTCCGTAAACAAACATTGCCCAGACATACTATAGACTAAATATTGAATTTGAGCTCCTTGTAATTTTTCAAGATGAACGATTGTGTTGACACGCCGCTCAACTCAACAACCAGTTGCCATTAGTTAGACTTTGGGAAACTTGCAATGGTGATTCGAGCTACGATTTTCCATTACAGGCACAGCATTAATTAAAAAAAAAAACAAAAGAACTAGGAATAGCACAAATCATAAACGAAGCAAAGTAGGTGAAACGAGGATAAATACGGTTTGTTACATTTTTTCACAGGCCCTCCCTGCAACTACCTGCCGGCCGAAAGCTATAGATCTACTTAATTACAATATATTCTTTTCTGTTATATTGGAATACCATTTTTATATGTTACATTTATTCCTGCTTCCTTAGAATATTCTCGTTGATAATAGGCATATCAGCTGCATAATTGAATTGCCACTCAGTAATTTATTGATATTATCTAAAGTACGCTGTTTCTGCTAACGTAATTTTTGATGTTACGCTCGAAAATTAGAAAAATTATCCAATCCAACACTATTTTGCCGAGCACGCTGATCGCTGATTCAATCGATATGTTCATCCATAAAAAAAAAAAAGAAAAAAAAAGAAGAATGGAATAGCTATTATTACTTTGTTTACAATATGCAGATGCATGAAATCTTGGAACTTCAGATTCGATCTGTATTAACGCTGTAATCGAGAGGACCTTTGTTCTCTTAGTTCCACAATAGCCACTGTTGGGCAGGACAACCCTAACATAGATACGTATAAGTCAACGCCGGCACGTAACATGTGGCTATGCTATATTTTTAAGACCACAAGCTTCTGGGAACCAGCTTAGCCATTGGATTAACAGAAAAGCTGAAGCTAGTCTTTAGGTCGTCGAGAGGCTAGGAAAGTCGATTTTCTATTGAACTATTCATAAGAGTTGTGCGTATTGACGGATCATTAAGCTCCTCTGGAGGGTAAAGAATTGCTTTGGATGTTGCGCATCAAAGCAAACATCTTCGGAGAAACTATGTAGAAACAGAGGCCTAGGCAGACGCTTGTTTTGATCATAGCTTCAAGGAACAGTGAGACTTTTCCATTGCTCTGTTGATAGTAAGGACGCAGCCAGGAATGGCCCCTGCCGGACCCGTTCCACGTTCCGATAATCTCACCTGCTTCGCATTTGCATTTACGCCGCGGTGGAACTCATCAATAATGGCGACACTACACGTGGATAAGTATCAGAGACAATCCTGAGAGGCAGAATACGTTACGACTCCACAATTCCGCTCAGAGCATATCAGCGGCTGATGTGTCAGCGACTCGTATTGCCAGAGGCAATTCAATGTACAAGCAAATCCATCGTGCACAAATATCTAATAGACTCACTTCAGACATTCTGTCGAAAATTCTTTTCAGAAAGATCTATCAGTGTAGATCCGCCCATTCCTGCTGTATCCGAAAAACCGTCTGCACGCTGTTCGCACTGCTGCCTTCATTTAAGTCTGTCAAGCAGTTTGTATTCTTTAAGTAACCTTAGATAACTTGAGGTATCACATTTAAGTAACCAGCCATAGATAAATTAAAATTGTAACAAAGCGATTGTGAAAGCCAATGATGTCCACTTATTTGTGGGCTTCTCTCATAAAGGAATTATACATTTAGCAATAATTGCATGGAAAATTAATGTTTTAACACTGTTGACGTGTTCTTACAACGTCTTTGATTTTCATTTATACATGTTGTTGTTGTTGTCTCACAACTTCCGGTCTGGGATAGTGCTGTGGGGTGCCAGGCATCCTTTTCTTGATATATATACAAATTCTAGAAACTGAGCTGGCTGCTAAATGTTACTATTCTAATGTGAAAATTGTCTGTTTTGAATCGTACGCTTCCTGATCACACAGGTGCAAAGACCTTCCGCCACGACCTGCTAACGGGATTGTTATCGCTCCGAAAACAGAACACGGAATGAAAGCCCTTTTTCAATGCGACGACGGCTTCGATCTGCTCGGTCCCAATACGACAACTTGCCACTTCGGCAATTGGACAAACCCCACTCCGCTATGCAAAGAAGGTATTATTCAGTCAGACAAAAGATGATACAAATGCTGTTTGAACAAAGACACGAGGTGTCGTCATAAATACGAGATTCTTTTGTATGTCTTTATGTCGTATATGCTATTTTGATTTACTGATACACATCTATTGTGCGTTCGCGCCTTTTGACCAGCGACGTTCTAGGCGTTCACCGTGCATGAGCATTAACTGTTAGCATTATTAACATAATTAACACTGTGTTATTACTATCATTAAATCAATGTAGAGTGTTTTTTCCTTCTGGTGACATATGCTTGTGTGACGAAACGTTTTTGCTGCGCTTATATGTCCCTGCACCATTTAGGGCACCATTCGTTTGCTATATTTCATTGAGTCAACGAATACGAGAGGCGTTTGAATCTAACGATGTTTGAAAAAATGCCGAAAACTGTATTATACAATAGCAAAATACTGTGACTATAGGGTAACAGCACTTCCATAGGCGCTTACCAAAACGTATTGATGTTGACGCTGGATTCGGAACGGGCCTGGAACGGGCTTTTTTCCAAGCCCCGTCCCAGGCGCGAGTACTTGAATAAATGCTATTGCACTTAGCTTCTATTAGGTCTCAGCTTTGCATCAGAAAAAAAGACCTTTGACCTACTAAAGCTCTGCCATCAATTGACATTGTAATTACTATTGCTTGAAGGTTTTCGGGAAACCAATACCAGTGGTTTGAGACCCGCGTACCTCTAACCATGAAATATTCTTTTTGCTCAGCTAACGGTCCTGTACATCGCGTGCGAGTAACAAAGCAAAATTATACTTATGTGATAAAGCGCCTTTTTTTGGTAAGGTTTAGCTGGGGCCCTGAGCACTTTGTTTTGCAGTAAATCGATATGAAGATGAATGCCTGCGAGCCTGGCGCAACGTGGTCAATTACTACGCACCTTACGGCCTTACTATTACAGTTTATACTTATTTTCAACTGACAAAAGCTGGGGTGTAGTTTGTTATTAAATGTGTATGCTTTTTACTATAATGCAAAATGCAAATCGTCATAGATAAAATGTCGGACGTCCAACCAGTTTCTTCCCTACAACTCTTCTCTTATCTTCAATAATACATCGAATACAGTATTTATGGTTCAATACATATCGCCTTTCCGATACAAAGTTCCCTTTTACTTTTATCGTAAATGTTTAATCGAATACTTTTACCAAGTACTAAATACGGATCGAAATTTAAGCCCATTTACAGTTCCGCCTCCCTCGTACAGAAAAGTACGTTTTTTTTCTTAATAAGGTGTTTAATTGAATACGCAAGTAAATAAAGTCAACCAGTTATTTAGTTACGTATATGTGCCTAAACATGGATAAAGGTTAATTTTTCACTTCTAACTTGTGATTGAAAAAATACTGGATACAGATTCATGGGTCTGCCCTTATTAGTTGAAAACATCTATAGGGGATTTATAAATTTGCCGTCATCAATGGAGGCATCTGTAGTTTAATTTACTTAATTACGAAAAAGCCAGAGACCGCTGCTTCCAAGTCTCGCTAACGACATACGATAACTGTGTTTAATACCGTTCGTCCCACTGTTGCAGTTATCATTCGATCGCAAAGTAACGTCGATCACGAGATGGAATCGGCGCACGGACTGCAGGCTGTTAGACGGTTGAGCGGTGAGGGATATTGAGGTTGGCAGTAATGTCGAAGGGGCGAGAATAAGAAATCGGCCTACAGGCGAAGCGGTGAAGTAATGTGGGATAAGCAGTGACCATTGCTTCTTGACGATGTCCAACTGAGCCATACTCTACTGCTGCTATTGATGCGGCAACTGTACCCGACAATACTGGGTTAGACAGCGACGACCTCATTTCAGTTCAAAGCGACCGAGACGCCTAGCGACCCATTCTATTGAGCTACCTCAAGCTTAATAGCAGGAAACATTGCTATAGCAGACATTGCTACAGGGTTAGGACTAAATCGTACAGCGCACTAGCGTGGTCACTTGCTTAGAGAAAAACTACGCGAAATTGGTTCTGCCTTATTGTGAACATAATCGTTCTGCTTCGACGGGAACAGGGGCGTTGAGTTAACGGTAGTTTTGGGGATCGCATGGGTGTTTCACGGAGTTCCACACCGCTTGATATAGAATACGCATGCGTGCAATGGACGCCTACAAATCCTTTGGTCGTAAGCTCAAAGGCCAGCGTCTGTGGGGAAAATCTCGTCTATGAACTGTGCTGAAAAATCGCACACCATTGAAAACCAAAGCAAAGTTTGGCCACGGGAGGGCGTGGGGGGGAGGGGGGCTATTTGGTGCAAAGGGACTACCTCCATTTAAGTCGAGATTAGCCTAAATCCGAGCGTGGGCCGACCAAGCTCTTATAGCCGGCGGCATAAATGTATCCACGATGCGGTCCTTGCCAATGTTGGATCGTGGGTCGTGCAAGGCTAAGAATGGTATTTAGCAACAATACGCACAACGACTCACTCTCTGTCGGTAATCGGCGCGTCGGTATATTCGCCATTCATAGCAACAACGCAGTGCGCTATTTGTCATGACTCGCCAATAGCACCGCTGGATAGTGTAGCAGGGAGTCGTTGAGGTCCCGTAGACCATTCTGCTGATGTCAGTGAAATTAGTTACTGAAGGCACTTGCTTATTCCTGCTTACTCGGATTGATGCTCACCTTCCAGCCAATGGTTCGCATTTTTGGTTAAAGGAGTAGAGAGGGGCGCACTTCTAGGGATTTTCTTCGCAAGCTTATTTACGTTGCAATAGCGAATAAACTCTAGCCCATATCACCTTGTCTGGGAAACAGCACGCCATTAGTTGGCGTTCCGTCGTGTTAACATTGGTTAATTCCAATACTGAGCTATTAGACCCAAAGTTTCGGCTGATTTTAGCACGATTAGTTGTATCCGTCCCGAACTGGTTCGATATAGCGTGCTTCCGCTGAGGGTCACCCATCGATCTTCCTGCCGCACTCCTATTCCACCCTTAGAATCTCTTGGCGTACGAGTCGATTCTAGCCACTGTGATGAAATGAACGGAAGTAGCCGATTCCACGATTCTTCAGGCGCTTGCAAGGGAGACGCTTAGTTTGATCCCCAGCTAACCTAGTAGTGCTTGTTTAGCGCTCACAAACCGTTCAAAGCCTGTTCCCCCTGTAGTGCCAAAGAACGGCAGCCGGTCCCCTTTGGGGGAAGGTGTATGACCACATTAGCTGGGGAGAACGAGCGCTCCACGGTCATTCGCTCTGATCCTATATCTTCTGGTTCAACATATTTTCAACTGCTAGGTGATTTTTGCCTCACTCTGTGTACATATAAACATATATAGGGTTGCTTACAGTGACCATCAGGATAGTGGCCTATCATAGACCGCCTACAGCGTGACACGAAATAATGCGCAATGCTAATTAATTACTTCTACACGGTGGTTATTTTTCTGTAAAAAAAAAAAAACAATTTTTCAAAGTGATAAACTAAAACAAGTTGAGTATTAACTGACTCAATCATATCAATCATAGTATTTGACTGTTTTTAATATCTTACATCGCGCTCAACAGATGTTTCGGGTCACTAAAATAAGCTACTAAGCACCCCCTATGTACATCGATGGCTGAATCATTTCAAAATGTCAATCCGCGTAATAAATCAAGGGATCAGTAGTTAAGTCTTATACTGATTATATTATATTGTATTATATAGACAGTGGTCGCGCTGTGAATACTGGGTTGTGACAATAATTACTTATAGATCTATTATATATATTATATATTATTGACCAAACGCAAGCCCGATTCACACACTTAACACATCTTGCCGGCTCTGCCCTGAGCGACGAGACTGACTCTAATCATATGTTACGTTTGCCTTCGGTTCTTTTTCTAGTCTACTGCCCATATCCAGGCGCCATTGAGCATGGTCGCGTGCTTCTCGTCGGCAACATGGGCATGTACGACTATCGGCCTTACGTGCGCCGAGTACGTAACAACCGTCAGATCACGTTCGAGTGCAAACGCGGTTACGTGCTTGAGCACAACGCTCCGGCAGGAGCGACATGCGTAGACGGTATCTGGAGCCCCACGCAACTTCCGCACTGCGTACCAGGTAAGCAAAGTAAAAAACAAACTATCAGCTACCGGCGAGTTTGCTGTCTACGTAAATAGTGGCAACGGTTGTCGATCAGGCGACAAGGAATAGTTGGTTCGTCACTGTGACCTACAACTTTGACTTTATTGTCGACGAAGCTGTGCCTGTGGAAACAGATTACAATAGAAGGAGAGGTGTGGATCTTGCAAGCCGAAAGTAAAGCTGTTTTCGCTTGAGCAACTATCAAAGAGACCTGCTACTTCGCAGAAATATTTCGCGCCAATCGGATGAAAATGTCCTTGACCTAGATTAACCGAAGCCACACAATTATAAGTAGGTAAAATCAAATGGTTACCATAAACGTCGTGGTAGAAGAGGTTGCACTGAACCTTCGATAAAACCAGGAGCTCTAATTTGGGCCACTCTGTCAATCACTAGAGCCTTGACTATGCGGTTCTGCTTAGAAAATCGGAGGAACGTACGATGCACGTTGGTAATAGATTCAGCGGCGGGTCAGGTAGTGGTGAAATTCATCTTGGTTCGTTGTAAGTATCTTCGACTTGTTCTAGAAACTGCGTGAGTGCTTGCATTTAATAATTAATGCATCTACCTTGTGTGCTTTACATCGTTCATGCTTTACAAGCGTTCATGTATAGTTAGGGCTAATATATACTAACCTAAGGGACCCATCAAAGTGGGATGTGCGGCAGCACTGTCTGTAAAACGATGAAATGGAAACCAATTGCAGTGTCGTCCTTAACAACTAGGGTACACTAAATTAAAAAGTACGTCCGTAGTACGTCAAGTAGCTATCTTAAGTCGTTTGTTTAAAAACAGTGAGTGGTTCTGACTTTTGCACGAAAAGTGTACATTAATTTTCTTATTAAAATGTACTGTTTTGTTATATTTGCGTGCTCGTGTTTCTTTGATCGTCTTCCGGAATAGAATTTTTAAGCAACATGCTTAAACTGTGCTGTTAGCTAAAGTAAGACCGATTCAGGTATTTATTTATGATTATTCAGCATACAGACAAAATAGATAATGAAGGGAAAAATGTACTACCGTCTTTGCGCCTGCTCTAGCGGGCGTCGCGATCTTTAGCAAACAATATCTACTGTATAAAAGGACCGTTTCCCAGCCGAAGGAACAGTTAAGTTCCCTGAACGAACACTTTCGGTCCTGGGATGGAATTTGTGGGCTGCGTTCAATTGATCGAAGACGCACTATACTTGGATTCATTTTCGTATTGAATCGCTATGGACTGTCTAGAGCGTAGAGAAGAGTACAGATCAGTAGAAAGCTAATCTGAAATTGACGATCTGAGTGGTTCACGCGGTCAAGAAATGTAGTGAAACAACATCGTGGCAGGTGATGGGAAATGTCCTAGAGAAGGGGAAAAGTGAATGCTATTTTTAGTGCTTTACTCACATATAGCTACGCATAGCAAGCCGCAACCAAATCAAAATGAGGTAACTATTCGACCGTTCGCTACCTCTGTAATCGGGGCTGTACCACCGATGGTGGCGCAAGGATACGTAACGTAGCATAGGGTAGCGCCTTCTACAAGTTTCCGTCATATTCTCTCCCCTATGCCGTTTTCTACTTCTATAGCTGATGGGCTTGTAGGAAAGTTCTTCTATGCTCGAGTTACTATTTCTTGCACATCGGTCCTATAGTAAGCGGCAGGCGAAAGAGCACCATATCACAATGTAAGGAAGTCCAACTGGCCCGTTGGACCCTGAAAGACCCAACTGCATGCACCTTGCTGCCTAGAGGTCGATCTTCTAGAACTTACAGTGAGGAACATATATGAGGCAAGTCGATGAAAAGAATGCTTACTTGTTATGTTTCTCCGAAGGTTCGCGTTGCTCCGCGCCTATTTTCCCCCCTCGTCAGCTTTTATTGTGTGACTACGTCAAATGATGGCTAGCTCTTAATAAATTGAGTTACATGAGCGCGCCTACTATCTGTTATTGTTGCTACGCTAGAGAGAGTGCAGTGCTTCTCATTCTGAGGCGTACCAGAGGCTTTGCTCTTCTGTTACCTTCGAATGTTGTCGTATAGTATGATCGGTCTGTTTGTTGGTACTTGTGCATGATAATAAGATGTGGATGTCGTGGAAGTTATGGTTATAGTTCGGCCTAGTCAAATAACCTACTAATATATTCTTCTCTTACCCTTTTATTTTATCTCTCAGAATAATCCCCTTTAAAACATGCTTTCCGATCTACCATTACCGGAATTTATGTGCATAGGTAATGCTACTTATTTACAAGCGAAACACACTGGAAAGAAATTCTAGTTGAAGGCACGAACTTCTTGTACGAACCTTCCTTAGTAAACTGCCTATCAAAATGATAGTCATTTACATTGTGCAGCTCAAATAATATAAACAAAAAAACATAGATAAAATCATCGTGATCACTGATATATAACGTTGAAATCAATCTTTCCTAGCAACGGCAACTACGACTTTCTCTAGTCGATAATGAGCAAATGATATCATCTTGTAATCATCTGATCGACTTTCATTTTTGCCGCGGCTCACAATTATTGGTCCTGCTCGTTTAAACCCACAGGCTCACATCCTCCTGTTCGGCAAGTACGTAGCGTCGCGGAACAACCAGAAACGTTAATGGGTGACGCTGAACTCCGTGAGCGCCTCAGACAACATCGCGCCGGAATTCGTGAGGCACTAGTCGTAATGGCAAAGCGCGTTCGTCATCGAAGACATCGACGAAAGTCCGGTGAGTAAACAACTGTAGTTCCGTCAGCTTTAAACGATATGTGAAAACAGTGCAACACTGAAACATATAGAAATGTAATAGAAGATAGCTCGCCTATGCCTTTGCTACGAAAGCAACAGGTGATAACTGGAAATACCTGCTAGCAAACCTTCTCGCACAGCATAAGGTGAAACCCACAGTTTTGTAAACATTGAAGGCTGTAGTATATTTAGATAGTAATTTGTTTCTCGTAACAAGTAAGCATGTGCCAAATCAAATTGCATCGTACTGTTTTACAGGAGTCACTATAGGGCGTTTTTATACGAACGATTGGTGTTTTTTTCCGGAGGTTTCACTAACATTATTGTAATAGGTGCACTTAGCTCCGAGAGATAACCGCTCTCTTTCAAATTGTGGTGTTTAGCGTTTTTACAATACAAATTATCGATTAACTGGTTGAATTTCTCAAGTTGGCATTGAGCACAATCTTTGGTCATGGAAAAGAATCGTAAAGGATATGGATCGACTACCTGCAGCGATCGTTAAGAACGTTAGTTTCATTTGTTGGTAGGTCGATGTCGTTCACCAATCGCTGAAGATCTCATTGGTGTTGGAGAAATTCGCGAGGTAACTGCTGAAGGTTTCCCGCATGGCGCTACAATTCGCGTCGCATGTCTTACTGGCTACGAATCTGCGACGGCCAACGGAACGGCTAGGTGCGTCGAAGGACGTTGGCAACCCAAGGAACCCTTCTGCCGACCCTGTACGTCATATACCGTCACATAGGACCCATTCTTTCGCTTTTGAGCTTCACATGTACATTAGCAATTTTGCGACTTTGTATGTACTGCTACCACCACCTCATAGTTGCTGTAATATCGTATATCAGAGCTTCAAGAGCTCCTTTCTTTCTTAGCTAGCAGTATTTTCAATAACTAAGTGTCACTGAATTCTCATGCCATTCTATAGGTTCATTTGAAAAAAGAACCGGGAAAGTCTAACAAGACTCATTCCGCTACCCCTTGGTAGTGATGTATGTACTTGATGCTATATCGTACTTGTTATTTTGGAAGGTTCCAACAGTTTTTTTTTTTTTTCGAAGATACCCAGGTCGTACGAAGTGTTCGGGACCGCTTGCTATTATCAACCATTATTGCCTTATCGAAAAGTAGATCTAGCTATTACTATGAGGAATTATTGTTATAGTACTTTCTTCGAACGCTATTGAATTAAGGGTTGTACACATACGACGTTCTTTTATCCGTTTCCATTGTTGATCTTGGTATAGATAGGGAACTTTTGGCTCTAGACAGATGTCGTGCATAACTCGCAAAGCGACGCTTGATTTTAGCATTGCTCAGAGAATAGTGGATATTGTCTGTCGTTATAAACTAAGACATCGCGGCTTTCTGCAAACCGTAAATTGCATTGTGTCCTGAAGAACATTAAAGGAAAGCGACTGTCTTTGTTCTGAATCTTTCTCGTAAAGGATATCTCCACGTCTTTGTGTCAGGCCTGTATCTAGGGTCTATATATTTGTTTACAATTTTTCTTTTCTTTTACTTAGTGAACAGCTAGTAAGTAGGTACAACCTGGTGGAATCTGGCATAGGTAACAATAGATATTTGAAACCGTAGGGAAACTATAGCCTGAATTGGCAGCCGTATTTAATTTTAACTAGTAAACTTTGAAACTTGGATAAAGTGAAATATGGGCTTTCTTTATCGCAACCATCTGACTTTTTTTAAATATGCACTCTAAATGATAAGCGGTCAGTACACCCGAGCGTAAACATGCAGTTAGATAAAACATGTGCATCTTCTCGTGGACCAGTTTTCGTGCGGTAGGGTTTTCTGGTCGAAATCTATGATTCAATGTAAGATAAAAGGGGAGGGTTTCAGCAACAAGTCGATGCCGAAAGAGCAGTAAGCAGATTAAACTCTAGCAGGTATTTGCGCCTTGATGGTGGTATTGCGTGCCAGTTTCTATTTTCAAGTAATAACGTGTAGCTGTTATCTGCCTGTCCTTTCTGCCAGTTAAACGATCGGAACGATTGGCAAATAGCTGTTTATTTCCATTGGCTTTAAAGTAGCAAACTTCAGCATCTGCTCGCGTAACGGCCCTCAACTCAAAACCTTGCTGACCCATTACATCCTGCCGCTGTATCCTATATAGGCATCACTGATGAAGTCGATCGTAGTGAACAAGTTAACGCATACTAGTACACGCAAGTCGATGTTAGGAAACGTTGCGACAGGAGACTGCCATTCTATTATTGGGTCCTCAACAGAACTGTAAGCCTCTGGGGAAATGTTGAATTATTTCAGGGAACTGGAATAATTTTGATTGCTAGTAATACATACTTTTAACACCGGTTTTTCACTATGGTCATCGGCCTTGTCCTATTTTCGAGAGCCTTTCTTGCGACGTGCCCTCTTCATCTCGCCTCAAAGAAACGCCTTTCTTCTAAACACACACTGCTTCGCTTTTTAAAAGCAATAGATACTATTCGGAATTCAGATCTGGCTGTCAAAGACACCAGTTTTAATCTTGTTGGTACGTCTTTTCGGCACAACCTATTGACGGTCGAGTAAAGCTCGTTCATTTATGTGCTCACCTGTCTTTTATCAAAGGACAAATCAAAGCCTTACTTTCCGTTCAGTCATTCGGCAGCTTATAGGGCTCGTTGGCTATCGCTTTCACTCCATTCACTTGGCAATATTCGCTTTGCAGCGACGGCGCCTCCAGTATGAACTGTTTCTCGTAAATAAAGAATCGATTGGGTACAAGCGTGCCCCAAAAAGCCACGGGTCACACAACGGGGGAGTGCCGCACGCTTTACTGATGCCCTTAAACCATTGACGCCGTCAGGTTTCCCTACCGTATGGTTAACAGAAACGCCTTTTGATGCCGCAACGCATAAAATATGAACAATGTAAAGGTGGATTGACTAGTGGGGTAGCAATTTTTCTCAAGTCCAGCGCAATGTGATTTTATAATATGCGGACATTAAGACAGCACACGTATGCGATAACTGTAGGTGAAACTATAACAACAAGCATCAGAGCAGAATACATTTTCAGCGCCACTTATCTACTTTGACATTTCATCCGCCTCGGATCTATCATAGAGGTCTTTGATGAGGCGTTTTCATAAAACTTCCTATTTTCCACTGGTCCTCTTCATTTGTTCTCGAACTTGATACACACATTTTTTATAAGTCCATTATCTTTACAACTAACTTAGCCACCAATTACGAGGCGATGAGTTCGCGCTGGAAGAAAATAGTGGTTTCAGACATATGTTTTCCACTTAGAAAATCTACACATAACATATCTCTTCATAGCCGTATGCTTCGAACGTGTAAAGTATCGATGACTTATTGCTTATATAGCTTATATAACCACCGCTTATATAGCGTAAGCTGTGACTTCACTATGCCACACCCCACTATGGCATTCTTTAACTTCAGACGAAACTGTTGCCGCGACGGCCCTTGCTGTGACGTTTTTAGGTGGGTTTAGATACCTAACCGGCCAAATACGGCTCAAAAGAATTGATTTTTTCTTCTTGCATCGTCAGTTTTAAAAATCTGTCTGCAGTCGTTGGCCCTTTGTTTTGCCCCACACTATTTTTCCTCTCCTCGCGTCAGGCAACTTAGAACGGAAGCTTGGTGCCCGCCCTCCTTTTTTTCGATGAAAGGAAGCTGCGCCAATAGCAAAGGTTTGGTTGTGTATCTATCGTGGAAAAATTCTTGTATTTTCAGACAGTTGTCCTGTGGTATCTATTTTTGCTCTTTTCTGCTACAGCGAGCTCGGTACAACAAAAAAACAATAGAAATCTTAATCGCTATAGCAGAGATATTGCATCAGTATGTATCCTAAATGCGGCACGAAGCAGTTCCCGTTTTGTTCGGTCAGCTAAACCCCGCCCGTGTAAGTCTGACTGCAACTACGCACTGCGATACGTCGCGATATGTCTCGCGAAATATAAGGCTTTTAATACAATCTTCATGTTTTATGTGTACGTAGCTTATGGGCATGCACTCGTATAAACGTTTCGTTCTGTAACAATGGTCATTACATAGCACCACACAACATTACTTCTATGTGCAAGCCGTTTAGACCGTACAAGATCCGTACTCCGCTATATTCGTGGCTTATGGAGTACAGAGCCAGAACATCACAAAATGTTTGCTTCTGTGATTTACTGGTTAGTAATGGCAGAACTGTGGACGAATATACTTTTATCAGTGGAAATCTGCCAGTGATCGGTTAACTCGCTAGCTTTGCAATATCGTAAAAACACGGTTCTATCCGTTGTTATGATGGCTGTACAGTACTTCATATCTGACCCATACGGTTTCACAGGTCACCATCCAATAAATTATTTACGCACACTAAAATACATAACCGTTTCTTTCGGGTGGCATGACTTTCCCCCTCAACTTTCACGGTTGGGCTTTGATAGAGCCCAGTTCCTATAAATCATTACGAAATCATCAATACAACTGCTTAAGGTCTGGACAACAATGCTTCTAGAAGAAATGAACACCTAGAGAGGATAGCGGATCTAGCATTTCGGTGTTATGTTATTCTGTAAAGTGGTAAAGCTGCGGGTGGAGTCCTAACATGGCGATGCTAAAGGAAAAAAAAGGAAGAGAAAGCGAGGAACAACATCTCAAACGCTGATTCTTTCGCAAACATGCCTGGGCTTCTGAAAATCCTTTTTCCTTGAGCGCTCTTCGAGGAGCTACAAATGAGGCTTGAGGAAAGCTCGGACTCGAAGTGCCCTTCACTAGCCTGGCACCACATTACGGTCGACCATGCCAGTGTGTTTGCGAGATAAAAGATAGAACGGTAGCAATGCCAGGGCTGCCGGTGGCAAAGGGGATTGGATTTATGGTTGTCATTAGAGACGAGGGCATGACCCGTGCTAGGATGTGGAGAAACGATGCATACCAACAATGGTGATGCAAGGGGCAATGACTAAGCTATCAAAGTGAATCGTGGCTGCTTGATGTTAGTGTAAGTAGACACAGATGTATATATGTACATATATTATATCTGTGTCTACGGCAGTCTACTGCTGAAGTCACCAAAAGGCAGAATAGCTATGACCGAATTAGCAACTATGAAAATATTTATCAGGGAGCTGATGGTTCACGGCTAATTATGACGAAAACCCATAATCATGTCGAAGGCTATGCTATAACTCTTTGGTACGGCCGTAGCTCTTGTTGTCTCGGAGTTCTAGGAAAGGATCCGTAAGGAGCTTTTTTATACTCTTACTTTTTTATCTTTTCTGGAAGTTGCTAGCGACGGAAACGTTTTGTGCATATTTTTTACATTTCAGATAGGCAGTGTGGGCACCAGACATTTATGATCTGAAGACATTTCTTCATTTAGGGGATCGAGCTATGCCACCCACTAAAAGTGCTGCTCAACAGGGACTTAATATTTGATCAATGAAAGAGAAATTCGCTGCATTACACCGGTCAGCATAAAGGGGAGACTCAGCACCAGAAAAAGGGCTCATAAAGCTTCAGAGTTTGTCTCCTGGAGTTAGAGGGGAGAGAGAGAGAGAGAGAGAGAGAGAGAGAGAGAGAGAGAGAGGGGGGGGGTACGAGAGAGAGGAAGAGAAAGGGACACGAGAGAAGCAATAGGAAGCTAAGGACATAATCTTTATTATTACAATTTATGTAGCAACTAAAATTCTACGTTGCTTTTTGTTTTAAAAAAATTTTGTCTGCACACTTGCACATCAATATTTTTCTTAATTCGAAAATAACAAGGAACAATAGTACATGTTAGTAAGTTCGCCAGGCTAATCCCTGACTTCCTTTTCAAACTCCGCACATTTCCAAAGTAATAGGGCTAACTGTGTGTCCACCAAGTCCTGCATCACAGAAGAAACAGATAACGCTGGCCGACTCATCGATTTTAAGATGGTACTCATCAACCGGTGATAGCTAAACACAAGTGTTAAGCCAAACGTCAACTGACCTTGCTTTATTGTAAACTATTTACCATTATCTGTCGATGAATTTTCTCATGATAGCAGCCGCATTAGCTTTGTCTGACTGCCATTTATTTTGGATACCATCCAAGATCCATCCCATGTCTCCTTTTTACATATTAGTTTATTTTGTGATCTGTTTTGATATCTTTTTATCCTTTCCTTCGCAAGGAGAGCTTATGGCACTTGCCTGTTCGTAGCGGTGGTTGCACCGTACGAAATGGTTTTAAAGGCTCTACTTTTTTGTATCGATATTTGCCGCTACGTTCTCTTAAGTTTCGGATGATTGTTTTTCTTAGTAAGAGCCTAGTTTTATGTTGACGATCCATATAGCGCTATCGAATCCTCAATTGACACTAGGATCCTCCATGGGCCATCCTTCGATCCGTTTGCGCTCGATAGGATTTTGTTGAAGCAGCTGGCGCGTCGGAAGCGGCATAAGGCCGAAAACCAAAACGAAATAGCATTAGTGGAATCCAGTCGGTCACTTAGTGGCAGAAATACGATTATATAAGAGAGCCAGGGGCTCCTTGGCATTCCGCGCGTTATCTCATCTCCATTTTTGATGCAGCTGGTGACGACAGAGAACTACATGCTTTTTTTTTGCCTTATTTGTCGCGATCGGGCTGGTACGAAATTTGTACGCCGTGTCAACTTCAAGGTGAGATCATTGATTTTTAGAGGCAGAGTACTTTCAAACTCTTGTATTCCCGATACGTGCGCAAGCGAAATTTGTCTTGCGTTAACTGATTTCCGAATTGAACGGAGGAACCACTGCCTAAATCTAAACGTCATGATAGTAAGAGGGGAATGAGGCGTATTGGCTTTCACTATTCTGTTTTGTCCCTCTGTTACGTACGTCGTCTGCATAGCTCTTTTTCTATAATGCGAGGAAACACGAGAACAAGGAATAAAACAAGGTAGATAAAAGTCCTCGTTGGTCATCAGTAGACACAACTGTTGCGCGACAAAGCGACGCTAGTGCCTTATGTGGACGCTAGTGTGACAACGCTAGGCTGAATCAGGAGCTTCAGCATCATCAGCAGGAACATCGGCGATGAAAACAACCCTAACAAGAACAGCTGACGCTTTGCCATCACTACAACTACCGTCGCCGACGCTGGTTGGGCAAGCCCACGACGGACGGACGAACAAATGGCTGGTCGGCCAGGCAACGCATGAACAGACGCCGGAATCGCAGCGGCCTCCCTGCAGCATCGACTTCAGCGGTTTCTCAACCTGTGACGATGCGTCATAGCGTAGACCAGCCATAGTAGTGATGGAGATGATATGCGGCACTCAGCACCCCCTTTACGCTTGCTTCCTGTTACCGCTATAAATATAAAGACGGTAGTAAAGTATCATAAATAGTCGTATTAAACTGGATTGGCCGAACAGGGGCACTGCTCTACCTCTCGTCTATCCTTTGCATCCTTAGCGAGCTGCCGGTAGCAAGTTTAGCTGCGGCTGCTTTGCGCTGTAAGACGAGATGAGACAGGCACAATGGGCCAGAAAAGCACTCATAATAATTATAATAACAACAGTAATAGCGAGCATAGGAAAAGGAACTATTCCGTGGGGTACGAAAAGGGTTTTCTATTATATGGCGGTGAATGCATGCTCAAATCGTCTTCAGTTCAGAACTTCCTGTTTGAGTTGTTGATGTTAGCAATGCGATCAGCGGCCCGAATTAATGCGACGTTGTGGTTTCATTAATAACTTAATTAACTTCTAATACCCTGACTTTTTCGGCCAGAAAACACCTAGAAAGGCTCAGGAGCTTTGTCTATCGTAAATACAGTTTTTGTCAACAATGCCTTTTGTAAATTATCTATCTGTGTCTAGAATTAATATAACCGGTAAACCGTCTTTTCGTTGTCTGCTTGCCGTTGACCCGCTTGTCTGTGTTTGTGGCAGGTGAACTGTTTCGGCTTCAGCGATCAATTGTCCTTCATTTTCCTACCTTTCCAGTTACTCAGAATGCTGGGGCACTTTAGCTATTAGACTAAAATTGGGAAGAATGGTAAACGCTGAGATTCACTTATTAATCTTGCGTTATGCCAAATTTGTACCAACTCCGTAGCTGCAAGCTTAGGTGAAGCGGAAACTTGCTCTCGCTTCACAGAGCTGCGCGTTTTTTTACACGCAGGCCTATAGGCGCGTTAGTATGGATGAGATATTTGGTAGGAGAATCTCTCTCAGCAGAAACTGGCGAGGAAACACGTTACATACTGTGAAGATCGACGCTTCGAGCGTGATGTTCTAGAATTAGGGTGCTAAGTTGCTGTGGACGGTTTAGCTCGAAGCGAAAAGGACGATGCCAACCTATAAAAGAGGTTTGTTCCGGTTGATGCGTCCTTCTCGTGTTTTCGTCCGGATATTGATGGCTGCTAGGTTAGTTTCGGTCAGAACTGGATCGCCAGCATAAAGGTGCCGCCAAAGCCGCTGTCGTGCGCTTATTTGACAAGGGCTAATACTGTTTCACTCTCTGTTAGATGAACAAAGCCTTTTCAAGATACTCTAATCTTGTAAAACTCCGCGGCAAATTCGAGGGGTCAGCCGTTTGCTATACTGAGTTAATAACAAAAAAAATGTCTATATACTGTTGTGTGCCATCATCAAATACGAAGCTTGTCTCCCGCATAAATAATGATATCTATAGGCAAGGAGTTTCTACATTGATTTGTTTACTAAACTTGACTGCAAATTCCGAGTATTATCAAAAATGGAACAGTTATATATTTCACTTGACGTTATATATAGTCAATTGCTCCATTATGAAAAGCGACCTTATGCAAGAAACGTTTCTGATGGAAAATATCGGGCATCTGGTTCATATACCCACAGCAGTGAGTACATTTTGCCCAACAGGTCAAGACTATATGCTATTGAGTTCTGATAGCAGATCTTATTTTCATCATCCCCAGCCTTACCATCAACTTGGTTAACATGGTGCGATAGTGGTATTTGCTCCCATAATAAAGAAATTCTATGCAGGAACTCCATGCAGTCAATGAAATTGGCACGTTTTCCTTATTACAAAATATAATTTTATGCAAGTTTATATAACTAAAGTACCTATAATACATAAATAACTGTGGGTAGATTTTAAAAACCAGCAAACCAGAAGTTTCAGAGTACCGCTGGCCGTTGGAGGAAAGATACAGTAACGTTTCTTCATTGTGTTTTTCCTTCGATACAAGGTAACTGTAATGTAAATAACGCGGCCTTCGACACTTAACCTAACAGGCTCTGGGAAACGACGTTGATCTTTCTTGATTAGCACGTAAATGCGTTGTCACTATTTTCTATCATATGGTTAGTATATATATTTGAAGTCCTTTGATTTGACCCACGACTTCTGCTGCTGCTTCATAGCGCATGGGGAACAACTAGGCAAATTAACATATCATATAAACTAAATTCGCTATACCTGTGTCATATCATCTAGCAGACTACTAGCACATAATCTCTAACGACCCGCTAAACTGAACGTCACAGAGCTCTCGGTACCTCCTATTTGTCATTTCCCGAATTTGAAATTTTCAAAGGGGCATATTAAACTTCATGCATATTCGAATTATGAATTATTGAGTACAACAAATGCAGGCACTGGTCACTTTCATTGTAAAAGACGCGGTAGATACTTTATACTGAAAATGCGCATATCATCACGTACATAGTATATATTTTTTTCACACATCACATGTGCAGTTCCCCTTTTATGGAGAATTTTGCCCCTTTCAGATGCGCCTACCGTGTCGGTTCACGCGAACACAGCATTATATACATGTATCCAGCGATACAGAATTCTACAGTTGGCCAATCGACAGCCCGTCTCGCTATAACAGATTGAAAAGGAGCCCGTACCACTTGTACAGCTGCCTGCACTTATGTACCGCCTTCTGCGACTGCTGCCGTCGCCATTGTTCCGTTACCCCAGACGGGAATTGATGCCATTAACATAATTGCTTCCTGATACAACCGACTGGCACTACCTACCTGCCGGTTGCCCGCTTAGGCGGCGAGCTTGTCCTCTTTGCGTGTCCGTTTGACTGGTCTGTCGACCTAACCGACAGCAGGATAAGAGACGAAGAATGCCAGCGGCTGCGATTGATCACTCAGGCGGATCCACCGAGTTGACGTTCTTCGTGTTCCCCCGAGCATCGGATCATCGATATTGTGGTGGGTCTTCGCACGGGAATGTAGCATCTATTACAAGAGGGGCACGAATGCTGTTTTGTGGAGTATGCTAGCACTATTTGTAATCGAACTTGTAGCGAGGCGGCAAGTCAGATCTTTGCTTATCCCGGTATTATTTGATTAGGTGCCTGAGTCATTCATTCGATGTGTCATTTATACTTGCTCTACGTTAGCGCCAGCATAGGGTCCTTCCCGCCACTTGCGGTCCGATCAAGTCGAGTCGGATTGGCTAACGCCGCGAGAGTTACTATGAACTTTTTCAAGTGCTCTCTAGCAGCAATGACGTTGTATATATGTCTCTCTGTGAATAGTTCTGGCCTAACATGCGTAAATTAGGCGTTACTTTTTGGAGAGCGACGACGCATCCTCGTTCTCACCTTTCCCTTTGTCATCTTTGCTGTTTATGGCAAGGTTTAGGTCTTTGCTACCCTGCTTCAGTCGTGTTATTATGATTACTCGGTGCCAAAGACAGGATCCCCCTATAGATGCCCGTGGGACGTTGACATCTGTCCACAGTATTCCAAATCGTGATCTTTTTGTCGGCTAATGTGTATTGCAGTAAGGCAAGTACCTTAAGTCGAATAACAGCAAGGAATAGATCTTTATGTGAATAAGATGTATCGTGCTATGGGCATCGAAATCAAGGCTTGGAATAAAAATCTACGCAGGAAACTGGCCAGTTCTTGAGTGGAATGATATAATTATACCGAATCACTTTCCGAAGCAACCCCGATCAAGATCTCTGAGGAGCATCTTGACGTCGAGCGCTTGGATTCTGCCGTGCTGAATTATGTACGTGAAGGTTTATTTTTAGGATAAAATCCGGCAGGCGCTGTGACCTAACGTTCAGTCAGGCTATAGCAGTCGGGTTTGTCAAGTTGGCAAAATGTGTCACCAATATACCTATGTACATAAATATCATATGCTTTTGAAAAATTATGACTGAATAAAACACCCGTTGCTTGCTTGCCATATCCAAAAAAGCCATATACAGATAAGAATGTCTTAGGGTGGCTAGTACCTCTTGCCAAGAAATATATCACAGAGTATTAGATGTCCACTCCGTCAGGGTATTAATCGCTAATCAGATAAAGACTCAGTCATATGTTCACTATAACCTCTAAGCAGGCATAATTAATGGTATGCATTGTTCTAAAGCATGATTTATGTCTTGGATGCCTGATCAGCGACATAACAGGGGGGTAGGAAAGACGAACCTTGCACCGGCCAAGGACAGTGAAGACTTCCGGTAGCATCGAAGTTGCGAAGTACGCATACCACAGTCGTCCGTGCTTCATCGTAACTTCTAGTGCGTTTGCTCCGGAAAGAAGGCAGATATCTTGCCTTCCGGCTTTAAAGGACTTAAGGTTTGCACCCTTTAGGAACAGTTGAAAGCGAAACACGGGAGAAGAATCACAAAGAGACAACCCATCACGTTGATTTCTATAACGCGTTTTAAAACGAAGCATTTCTGGTTGTTCTTATTTGCTGCCGTTCCTGTTCTTAGCTAATAGATTTGAGGGGTTAATACTGCTCTTGATAGCAAGTGTCCAAATGTTATTACTGCCGTTGTTACCGCAGGCTTCACACAAGCTAACCAACAGTACTTAAGTGAAGGTCTCTGCTTTTTATTCTAGCGGGAAATCTCTTAGAAAAACAAATATATTGCTCTAGCGATAGTGTGTAATGTCAGTCCCACGGCCACTAGAGCATCAGTCTTAGGGCTGAAGCTGACAAAACCATGCTACCATATACAAACAAGGATGGCGGTGCTACAGTGGGTAGCAGATGAGACTGCGTTGAGTGTGGTCGTCGATGA
Source organism: Varroa destructor (assembly GCF_002443255.2). Lineage (NCBI taxonomy): Eukaryota > Metazoa > Arthropoda > Arachnida > Mesostigmata > Varroidae > Varroa > Varroa destructor. The sequence goes on along the minus strand of NW_019211454.1, from coordinate 4,226,314 downwards.
TAGCAAACGTGATATGATAACGGACCCCCTTCAAAACCTTTCCAAGAATAGTAATTTCACCGATGTGGGGCCAGGCTTCGGGTGTACAGCAAAGGGTAGTTGTCCTTGTGTAAGGCTAGCCACAACATCTTCCTCATGCATTCACGTGGGGGTTGGGCTGCTGCTGTTGCTGACGAGCCGTTGCGAATGGACTTCGCGTATTTACTGTGCTTCGCCACAAAACAACTGTGATTCCGTTTAGCGACCACTATTCACTCCCATCATGTTTAGCCTCATTCAAATGTCGAGTACTGACGTCTCATTCATTTGGATTACCAAACTGCATCCACATCAAAGTAAACACCACCTATGCATGCTGCTGCTATTTTGAACGTTAAAAGTACAGCGTTGAGGGAAAACTCGTACCTCGAGAACGGTAGTGATACAAAGCAGCGGAAAAAGCGTACAAAAAGCTTGCAAAGGCTTCGTGTCAGCTCGCATGTTCCTGGGTATCAAGCTTATCCGGATGGTCTGTGCCCACTGCCTAGCTCCTACACATTGGGTTTTGCTGCCTATTCTCCTAGATGATGGCGCTACCCACGTACTTCAAACAGCCTCGGCCAACCAGACAGGAGCATTAGTGGGGAATGAGTGTGGGATCGATCCTACTTCTGCTACTCTGCTATCCGTCTCGTAGAGCTATACTAACTGCTAAATGAGTGCCACTGCAAGAGTAGACGCGTAAACAAGTTTGCACTGTCCTATGCATCCGCGGCGTTTCATCTCATGCTCACCCCTTTTAGACTGTGCTGCCGCAAGAAAGATGTGTTCACAACGTGTTCTATTTAATGGTATCGCCTGGGCCGCCAGGTGACGAGCGGCCTGAATAGGAAAAGCGGTTGCTTCACTGAAGTAGCACCGCTGTTGTTGACACTGATACCGGTTAAAACGTGGGAAAATGAAACATGACGTCGCGGAAACTTTTCAGATATTTTCGAGGCGAAATTAGGTAGGAAACAGAGCGTATTGCGCGCCATATTAGCTATTTAGGAAACAGCGCTCGTTAGAACTTCTGCGACTGTTTAAACGATTTGAGTTTTACATTCGTAACTGCCGACAGGGCGCATTACATCGAACGGCTATTTGTTCCCGTAGCATACGCACTGCGTCTGCTCTGTGCTAGCCAACGTGCATCTCATACATGTATCCTAAGGGCTCGTAGGCAGACAGCAATGACTCTATGAAATGCTGTTGTTGTTGAAGTCACTAGCGACTTCTAACGGTCCAAAGCAATTTCCAGTTGTGTTACGATCGCTTCCGTCTGTTGCTTCGAAATACTGGAAGAGAAGGACGGAACGGCAAGAGACCGTTGCGGAATGAGCCTCTGGTTGATATTATTGGGAATAAGGATTCTAGCCTGCGAGTAACTGAAAATGCCCACCGTTTAGATATTCCATGCACGTGGGCGGCGACGCAATACAGTAACACTTCGAATAAATGTGCGCGTTTTACGCCGACGTGACGGCGCTAATGTTTTGCAGATGATTACGTGTACATAATTCACCTACACGCGACGTAGGGCACGGGTATGCCGTTTCCTTTGTTCGGGCATTGATGGCCGAAACACGGGGCAGTAAGCGGCCTGATTCACTTAGACCAAATGTAGAATGAGCTGATGAAAGTGGACAAAAGAGTTAAGGTAAACGATTTAGTCAAACCAAGCAAACAAAGATGATGCCCTTCTTTTTCTCAGATAGGCCAGATAATGTTATTTGTAGAGTTATTTTTATAAGCAAACAGATACTTATATTCGGCTTACTACGCCTTGTGGAAGGTCGAAACATTAACAACATTATTTGGTGGGAAAATAATACGTGATACTTTATTGTCGTTTAAAAAGGATACGTTTCTGTTCGACTGTACAAGGTTTGCTTAAAGGAAAAATGTGTTTGCATTGTAGATTGAAACGACGAGCACCCATAACGCAAAAATAATTGGTATGGAAAAGAGCAAGATGGCGGCGTAGTATTCGCCAACGGCATTTGCGCTATTCAGGTCTTCGAGTCCCTTGCTGATTGCCGGCGGACGCTTTGGCTATTGAAACCAGATAACATTAAAATGAAGAAAATGGAAGCCTTTGATGTGGAGATTTAACTTATTTCATTGGAGTCGTTTGCGTCAACGCAGCTGAAATGAGCAAATAAATCAGTGCTCGTATACGAAGCTAAGTGATTATATGGTAGGGTTAGTTTAAAAAAAAAAAGCTATGAAGATGCGATGTATATAGAAGTGCTGCGTAATACTGAAGATCTGAAGAAAGGATACCAAAAGCATGTTCTACCTTTTGTCAAGGGTGGCATACGACCGCACCAACCTCTTTGTTAGTATCATTTTTCAGATCATAAGCCTGCTGAACCATTTGTTCCAATCCGATCTGCCCGCAATAATAACCACTAATCAAACTCATCGTTCTGTAATATATACTGTAACCTTTCTCATTATATATTTACTAGCAGGTCATCTATAGGGTGATAATTCAGACAAGTCTGTTTTTTCCCTTCTTAATGTATGTGTGCTTCCGTTATATTGAGAAATGATTCAGACGGCGTAAAAATAAGTGCTGTTCCGTCCAAGGATTGGGTGAGAGATCAGACACGGCGATTTCATGGGAGATGACTGTACTGCTAAGCACAATACAGCTTTTATGGTGGTATCGAAAGGATGACAGCAGAAGACGGGACCGCACGCCTGTCCGGTGGATTACGCGCTCCACTGAACGAAGCAAGTAGCCAAAGGCAGCAAAAAGAAAAGAGAAATCACGCCATTCATAAAACGTACACTGGAAAAGACATGAGTCGAGGGCACGAGTTCGGGATGAGAAAATGAAGGGTATTTCTCGTTTCTCGTTACGGGCCTTGAGCCTACCTTCGGGTTTCAAGAAGCCAAAGCGGGTGGTAGGATTAGAACGAGTGGGAAGTCTGAAAAAGGCTCACGATCAGAGCACAAGGGAAGACTGATGTTAGGAGCTATTAACAAGCGCATTTAGAAGCAGCAATAACAAGGGTTTAGGCATGGTATCATGATGTTCCGGTTAGGTGTACGGAGTCACGCTGAAGTCAATGAAGATCTACGAATCTCGCCTATCTTGGCGTGGATTGAAGCGAAAGCTGCGAATGTGATAGCACTATTGATGGTGGTGGATGTAAGTACTATACAGACAAGTAAGTTTTCACGAGAAAAAGATGCATTAAATGGTACATTGAAGAACAGCGAAGTCTCGATTGATACACGAACACAGATTAAACAACAACAACAACACCACGTATTGGGAACAAAAAAACCCCTAACTTTCATCAACTGAGAATCGCAGAAGATTGCATTAGTAACCTCGTTCTTTACCTGATTTCTTATATGGTATTTACATGTCGCTAGTCTTCAGGATCTATACCGTTAACTTTGTACTATTTACATGGGTAAAATATTTTCAAAAGATATTATGTAAGCGCTCAACTTAGTGTGTTAGCAATAGCTGAACGCTCAGTATCTATAAAAACTTCACGTAAAAAAGCGTTAAGTTATTCATCATAGATGACCAGCATTTATGAAGCCTGCTCGGAGAGGCAACACGTAATCTATAGGACTACTGCAAGCCATAGATAAGAAAGCCATATCTTGCGGTGTATTGCTAATTTGATAGCAAGGAATAGCTACAAATTTATAATGTTCATTATAAATCGCACACATTGACTGAACTGGCCTAAATTCGCCTCATATGGAACTCGTAGGAGGAATACAGACGGAATAGGTCTTAAACTATGGTTGATATTATTAAAAGGATAACAAGGCTGCGTCAACGGGCGGAATAAAGAACCCAAATTGGGTATTATTACAATTAGATGAATGTTTTTGATGTGGAAATTTATGGCTGATGGAATCCAAAGTATGTCAGTCCTACATTCGTTAAATGGTATCTTATCTGATGCAACATGCGACCATCATATCGGGGTTTGATACTAATATTTCACGAATAGTTTTTTTTTTTATAAAGTGCATGAAAGAAATCTGTATATAATGTTTATAAGAGCTCTGATGATATTTACGATGAATAATACAAATGATTATTGTTTCTTGTCGTCGTAAAGGTACAATGATGATGATGTGATGACCCGCAATAGGCTCTATGCTAATTTGAGCAGGAAATCATTGTGAATAATCCTAAACAAGGCCAAAGACCTGCACCATGGGTAGGTAACTAGCAAGATGTTTAGCAGATACATATCTATATGTATAGGTTGAATTGTTTGCTAATTTGTAGTTATTACTTTTTTTATAAATCAGTTTGTGATAATGGTGGAACATTTTTCCCACTTGTTCAATTATACTGCATAGATGAAGCATCAATATCATTCAGCTACACATTTATGTTACACACAAGTTATATTTATTATTGCCTCCCTCTCTCTCTCTCTCTCTCTCTCTATATATATATATATATATATATATATATATATATATATATATATATATATAGGCCTCCTCGATCGTATAAATTTGAATACGCCCCTTGGGAGATACTTCCAAGAGTACCCCGATAAACGCAATCACCGGAACCTGTTGCTCGAATCGGGCCCTATAGCATATATTGCACTGTAAATACATGTTGAAAAAATAACATTTTCATAATATGGTTTTGAATGGGCGAACTTTTTCGTCCTGAGAGGGTCTCAGTTCCTATTCGTTTACCTGCATTTGAATGACGGCCTTCTGATCCATTTGAAGAATCATAGATAAATCTTTTGGGGTCTTACGAATCATAGACAATAAACATTTGTCACGATCGTTTGCAGTCCTTCACAACTCAGCCATAAAAAGTAGAAACATCTGACAATAGACAAAACTTTGCTTGATCTATGTATGTGCAAAGTTGGCAACAACGCTAATCTCAATGCCGATAGATTGCATAATAACGCTAAAGTTATGCCCAAAAGGTTTTGAATGCTAGCATTCGTCCTTTGTTCATTTAAAACAGCTCTGAATGAGTGATGGCTCTCTTTAAATCATAGTTCTGCACGCTTCATTGGCTCGATACTAACATATTGTTCCATATTCCAGATCAACTGTCAGTCTGGCACAATACGAACAGCAAAATAAACGTACACTTTGCCACCTCATGATTTCCGACTTTGGCTTATTTTTATGGGTGACAGTTAATTTCCTTGCACATAGCGGCTTCTCTGATGTTATAGGATGTTCTCTCGTTGTAAAGACATGACTTCTCAACGTTTACCGAATTGCTCGTTCGAACGTTAGGCCTATCCAACGTCAGATGAAGAAAACCCACCGCCAGTACTCCCGACTGAGGCCTGCATCTGGGGGCCGAGCATCGTAGGTCGCCATAGTGGCGTGTGGCAACTTGTACATTTTCAGTCATTCACTCCTGCGTTTACTGCCGAACACAGCACTTTCTGTGGCGTCCATACGTTAGGCCATCTGGCCGACGTCTCCGGCGTAGACCAAAGAGAAGCTTTCGTGCTCTCGCGCAGCCGAGTAGCAGTAACTTCAGAGACTCTGCAGGCTGGTGCTCAGCTCTGGCAGCAAGGGATGCCCGGACACGCATAGGCCACAAGAGAGCGGTCATTAGTGGCCCCGGTCACGTTGAATGCAAATAGCACCAATGCAGCTAAGCAGAGGGTTAGCTTGCGTCTCCGCAGTTGAGCAACGGTAACTTTCGTCGCCCCTGTTCTCTCTCCCTGTGTTTCGCTATTACTGACCTTGGCAGGAAGACAGCAAATACGGACTAGGCCAGGTAAAGTCTGCAAATTTCCTCCCATCTTCCATGAAGCGAAATGCATACGGCGGCATCGAATGAAGGGGTAAGTCACGGAGCAATAATAGCAGATTCAATGAATACTGCCTACTGCAGGCCATATGTGCGAATTATGCTTCCATAGGCCTACGGTTCTTCGCAGCTGTTTCCCGTCGGTCCTACAAGCCTCCATTGCCTTACACAGTCTTCTTGCTTCAGCCGAGTCGAATGCTCCAGTGTTTCCAAAGGCAGCAGCGATGTACCAACAATGCTGCTCTCCCTGATTCTAACGCAACCGGAGGGACTTAGGAATTGGGAAATAACCAATTACCATGGGACCAGCATAGGAAACCGAGCCGAGGTACCTCCAGTGACACATAGGCAGCCACGTAGGGCGCAAACACATAGGCAGAAAGAACTTGCTCGTAGGGTTGGATGACCCTGAAAGACACCTCAAACGGATCCAAGATCCGATCTTCCCCTTCGAAAAGCTTGTCCTCATGAGTGTGCCGTACCTTCTTTTTCTGACGAATCCCTCGGAGACCCCTGTCTAGATTCAGCATACACACATCAGCCAAACTATTTTGGCTGGGTAGCGAAGCATGTAGGTACAGCCAAGGCACCTTAGCTGCATTTCTCTTCTTTAAGCAGCAGAATGTCCACTACAACTATTTTTCGAAAACGTGCCAACGGCCTACCTCCAAAGACGTAAATTGGCGAAGATATAACGGTAATATGTGATCCTGGTTGTTGCCGTCGTTGCTGTTGTTATCATCAACTTTGTTGGCGAGAAGCCCTTGAAACTTCTTTTACTAGAGACTTTGCCCTTTGTGCGTTCTTTCATAAAAGACAGCTTTAAATAACCTCTATGCCTCTATATTACTTTCTCGTCCGCTGAAGTGCACTTTTCCACTAGAGTAAGCATTGGGATGGAATAGGAAGCAAAACTTCACCTCCCCTGCGGTTTAATTTTTCCTTAGGATCATTGTTGTCTTTTCCGATCGATTCCACCATTCCACTCGTGGCGACAGATTCCTAGGGGTACTGCTGCCGACGACATTGAGCTTAACTTCCCTTCAACTCTGATATATTACCGTGTCTGTCTTTCTTATTCCGTTTGCCTCTGAGAAATACAATATAGGACGGTGTTTCCTAAACATGAAATGCTGCTTGGCTACAATCAAAAGTATGGATGCATTAAAATCATTCCATTTTCATTTCGTATTCTTCCCTTTCAATGGTAATTTTGTTAACACTCTTTTGCTTCTAGACGTGTTTCTAGTTGAATACGAGCAATTGCAAATAATAAGGTTTTAAGCGTAGTGTAAGCTCTTACGCAAAAGGCAATATATGTATTGAACTTCTGTAAAATAATATGAGTACTCCGAAGTTGGTTGAAAATGTACTCCGATTTGGGATCTATATATTGAAGCGCAGTATCTAGATTTATTTATTTATTTACTTTATCAGGCTGTTCATCGTAGCGCGTATACAATCATTTACTACTGCTGGTACTAAACAAGCCAGTTCATTCTTAATTATCTAATCAAATTAATCGCTGAAAACATCGCGTACTTTTTCGAAACTTGAACAAAAATCAGATATTATCTAATTTCATCGAACTGAGCAAAGCATCAACGATATTAAAAAGATTAAATTAACTTTCATGAAAAGGGCATAAAATAGCCACTTTTGGAGTTCTCATACAAAAATCAACGGTCATTTTGACAAGAAAAATATAATTTGCTTATCAGGCAGTCTAGATGAGGTCTTGCATTCTTGATACTCTAAACGTTATGCATATCATACTCGTGCTAGGAACTTTTTTTAAAAATTTTTAATGATTACGACCTCTACTGTGTCGCTGTTCCATTTTTGATGCAGTGTCCTGTCTACTACCTCGTAAGCTTCACATGGCATTCCGGGACATAGACAATGAACGTGAAGCAGCGCCTGGCGCACGAATTGAGCACGATGGCATCGTGGCCGTCGGCTGTACACCTGGGCACACACTTGAAGGTCAACACGATTTGCAGTGTTCCTTTGGTCTATGGGATGCCGCAGTGTTTCCTGAGTGCGTACCTGGTAAGTTGACTTTTTGCTATATATATATATATATTTTATATTGTCGCTCTTTTTAACTTGACCTATTAGGGCCACGATGGCCTGAACTCTCTGCATATCCCATAAAGCGAACAACATTCCAAGGTCTTAGCCACTTCCATTCGTGTTTTCTAGGCAGAAGCTTAGCCGTCTAAACCACTGCAATTATGAATTACCGTCAAAAGAAATTATCGTGCACTAACCATTGCATCAATATGTTTTGTATATAGAGCCGTGTGAGCTTCCAGTGTTAGAGAATGGCTACTACCTAGGTGGCCTGAGAGCAGGTGAATCACTTTCGCACGGGTCATCCGTTGAATTCGATTGTGAGATTGAATTTCTCAAGAATTCACCAAGTAAACCAATCAAATGTTCGGAAGGACAGCTCGTACCCGGTCCTCCAGTTTGTCTGCATCTCGGCGATCTAGGAAGAGGTACCGTGGATTGTAACCGTTCTATCTAAACATCAGTTCTGACTCAAGGCCAAAAGGTACAAAGCCTCCATAACGCAATAGCCTTTAACCTGCCAGAATAAACGAAACAAAATTAAGCTTGTGGAAAACAGGCGGTACACTCAAAGTCATCTGCCGGTATCGAAGCCATAGGGATTACAACACAATTAAGCTTGATCTGTTATTGCATACGTAATTCCCGAATATACGAAACTATGCAATATACTCTGATTATTTCCATCCATTATAGCGTAGAAGATATACGTGCAAAATCACTTAGAATATTCTAAGTAGTGGCGTGTTTCGAAATTTCATCTGTGAAAAAACCCGCCGGTTTTAGACGTATAACCTGAAAACTTCCTGCATACTTGGTGATATGAATTTTCAATGCCAATATTTACTAACTTGTTTGTAATAGTAATAATTTGTTACTATTATTTAAAAAAAAATATTTTCTAAATTTTTTGCTAACCTATATTCATTCAGTTACTGCTTTTATTTTATCATATTGTTTCCTAAAAATCCATCGTTCTTTGTGGGTTCCTTAACAGGCTGAATATCCTTACCGGTTATAGTTGGTACCCCCATTGTGTCCAGAGCCTGATCGTTCAGAGTGAGATTTAAGTTGTGTAGCAAGAGAATGGAGTTAATAAAGTTCTCTTTGGCAGATTTCTGCATGATATTGGCATCTTGTCAGGAACGCCAAGCCTTCGCTGTCGATGTTCTATTCGAAAGGGCCAGGTCGAAAGGAAATCATGAAGGACTCACCGATAACTCTGAGACACTCTACCCCCGCTTTTTCAGTGGAATAGTGAGATTAAATCGGTAAAGAAGGCGGTCTGACCTTACATTTACTTAGAAAAGTCGCCTGCCCACTGCTTACAATTAAGCGTCCTAATTCATTCCGATGAATAGGTTGTCTCACTTGAAATAGAGCTTACGAAAATAAGTACAGATGACATGACGAGGCGGCCATATCGTAAAATTGAAAGACGCTGGATTGTAACAACGGGCAAGCAAAGGCCATAATTAGATATAATGACTGAGATATTATCAAATCTGTGGATTGTCGAGGTGAGGCACAGTAACAGATCTTCAGTAGAAATTGCTTTCTTAATAAGACGAGGTAAAAACAGACCTCTAGCATTCTTTAATTCGAATCCCATATTAGTTGCAATCATTTAATTAGTATGCCATTTAAACATTTATGTCTAGTTTTTTCTCAGCAATAATTTTTAGCTCGTACATTTTTCAACACTCGGGAGATTTCTACTAAGAGATTTAGAAGGTTTCATGAATAATTCTATCTGCAATTTAAGTTTCTCTTACACGAGTAGGTCCTGTGTACGGGCCAAAAATTAGGACCGAGTTGAAGATAATGGGCGTAGCATCGATTAATTAAAGCATTTATGCCAGCATCATAGATAAAAAAACGTATAGCTCCATCCAAAATATGACGATGTCATGTTTGACAGATTGTCTCCGTTGATCCTGAGACCAAGTACTAGCATAATTATCATCCAGTCTACATGGTCTCAGAATTAGTTGATACACGCCGAAGTAAAGGGCTCATTCAACAAAAATATTTGTATAAAAATAGTTTTGGCGCGCTCGGGGAGACTTTTTTGACTATATTGCATCCTTTAGCAAAAACGCAATAAAATCATACCTGTATAAAGTAGTGCTATTAAAGGTAAGTAAAGCCAGCGCATCAAATCCGAAAGGACCACAAACCAAATATACCAATCGTTCGATCTCAAATCAGCTATTGCCCAAGATCGTTGAAACAGACATCATTGACCAAGACCAGATTTTAAGGAAATATTATAGTTCTTCTAACCTCCGTAGATGTCAATGAGAAACACTCCATAAAAAATAGAACCCTTTCTACTAAATGAACAGATTAAGTCTGATTTCATGTATGATTATTTGGTATTTTGAATACATATGCACGTTGAATAATAGGGAGAGATATGACAATCTTACTGTGGCACGTATTTTCATCGCCCTGTTCCCACAGAAGAGCTACTTCGTCGCCGCGAATGGGCAGCCGCGGCTGCCCGTGGAACAGGTGACATCAGCGGAAGACGGAGCTGTTCGACCCCCGAACGAATCCACCAGAGTCTCGTTTTTCCTTCGGAGCAAAATCTGGAGAAAACAGCTAAAGATAGTCTCGTCAAGGTACACGGTTTAGGAAGTAATTTTTTTTAAGTTTTTTGGTTATATTGAAGTAACATTGAATTAAATAAAATAAGAATAAAATAAAATTAAGCTCGTTTGCAGCCAGCGTACACACAGACATCTCGAACACCCCAATAAATCGCTGCGATACTTTTAATGTTTTCTGTAGATTTAATAAACGCCATCAAACATATTTTTATATTATCCTGCCGTGTAACATCGAGTTTGAACGATTAAGAACTTTAAGCAAAGTTTTAATTAACTTAATTCAATATTTGGTTTATGTAATCGCTAGCGAGCGTTTGGGCAAAATAGTTCTCGTAATTATCTGTAAGTACCTATAATATTACCTTTATACGGTTACGGCAGCGTTAACTATTCTTCAATTGAGGTCATTCATTAGTCTTCGTGAGAATAATCAACTTGAAGGCGTTCCAATTGGCCTATTAACAGTAATTTACTCGTATACTTATATTTCAATTATGAATGGTCGACGAAATAGATAACAAATAATTCCCTTACGTAGAGATACGATTTTATACAAGAGTTTCAACAAAGCCCAGATTAATCAAATATTCTTAACCGGAACGCCTCTATACGTTCGAATCATCAAACTTCGAAGCTAATGTATATACGTCTCCGTAAAAGTTGACACTTGTGAGTTTTCGCTGGACGCAAATTCCCTAGTAAAATTGGCGGACAGAAGGCATAACCAAGACGTATAGAAAGAAAGAGACAAAATCGAGAACAGATACGGAATTGGAACCAAAGGTTTACTCAAATCCCGTCAACGGCGCTTATGTCACAGTTTTTGTATGAATACATAATATGGAATTGGAAAGCATGGTCTTCGGATGCTATGGGAACGATGGTGACAAGCATGGTCTTTATATTAGTATTTCGACATTGTACGTTAGCTTACAAAGCCCTTAATCTGCCCTTCACGATTTACAGTGACGGGGAATCGCGAAAAGAAAATCGTCGTGTGCCACATACTAAGATGGCGCCGTACTTCAAAACAAAAACAATGATAATATTGATTTGAAACGAATAGATAGATGACGCTAAAGTACAAGACAATAACGACTCAAGCTGCAATTGTTAACCTTGTATTTAGTTGGGTAATATTAAAGCAGTGACTTGACAGTATGTGACGCTCCTATATGCCTGCAATACGCCTGCAGCGAAAACCGAAGATTTATCATACTAATTAGCCGTTTTTTAGTTATCAAAAGTATACTGTTGTTTACGGCAATCTGTTACAAAGAGGCTTCACGAATTTTTTGAAAAGGAAAAACTAAACCATTTGGACACACTTGGAGAGCGTTGACACGATAACATCGAAAAATTAGAAAAAGAAAGGCTTTAGATGTTCCGGTTCAGAAATTTGTTTTTCATTCAACAATACTAGATAGCATTTTCTTGCTTGTCGATGACTCCCAGATAAGGCCCAGTGGATCAGATACTCCAGTGTAGCTAGGATCGCCATCAATTCTTCACGCTTATGCTGTACGTTCGTGACCGATGAGCGTGATAAATTGTAGCTATGGTTTCGTTATGCCGTTCGTCTTAAAAAATTTTTCCTCGACCATGGCCGATCTTTCCTGCATAATACTTGCTGGGTTGAAAACTGCTTCTGCAATTACGATCTCGCCGGCTGTAGGTATTGCTGATACGATGACGACCCAGGTTGTTTCTTTTGTAAACTTACTGATCGAATAAAGGACGCCTAGGAAACATATCTATTTCCGTTTAATAAACGAGATAGTCACAATCGCGATTTAGCCGTCCCGAAAGAAAGAGCAGCATTTACTAATGAAAAAATGAATTCGAACTAGTCCCCAGACTTTTATTGGCCCAGCCGAACGTACAGTCATCACATCGGCTTTTTTAGTGGTTTGTTTGGATTACATTTATAATATTTCGCCATTCACTAGCGAGATACAGCCATCCAATGATTTATCGCACTTGAATAGAATCAACAAAAACCATGGAAACAAGGCCATGCTGCTAATTTAAAAAAAAAAAACCATTTAAAACGTTGGTGATGATTTTACCAGCTAATACTCATAATAAACAACATCGTTACGCGTAAATCGAAGGTAGAAAAATGTTTTCTGTGTGACGACGTGCTCCGCTCGCAGAAATTGAAGCCGCGGATTTCATTTTACGACTTTACACATCGCTGGCCAAAGACGCGAACGCAAACTTTGCAATAAAATCAAACCTCATCTACCAGATATCAAATAAAGAAAAAGCAGAAATTTTAATGTTAAGATTATTAATATTAGTGTCATATACAAGGCCCCGATTGGCCGAGAAAATCCAGACTATCTAGTTTTTTGAGACCTTCATAGTAAATAGCTGGCGAAAATTATCGAAAACTCATATAAAATAGCTTGGTAATATCAAGCTAGGTTACATGTATGCAGCTACATTATGCATAAATACACTACTGTTCAAAACCTGAATTTGTTTGAGTCTGACGGATTTAGGTTTATGTTGACAAGATGCTGACCTATGGTTAAAAAAAAAAGGCAAACAAAATCTGGTCGTATTTTGTAAAATCACTACCTGCGTAGAATTTCCTACTTCGGCAGGCTTACGCCTCCATAGCAACTCAGTGGCGTAATGTGCCGTCCTATTTCACGCTGTTTAGTCAACTCCAATGTATTTTGGTGGTTACAAGACGCAGAGTGCTTCCATACATAATGAAGAATATTAGCTATATTGGCGAGTGAGACACCATAAATCGACTGAATTTTCGCAGTAAAAATATTATGACGTTGACCTGCACGGCGTGAAAAACTACGAGCGCTAAAATCCGTTTTAAATAAGTCCTGATAGGGCGAGCCGAACGAACAAGGATGAGAGAGAATGTCGTATTAATCCTACATTGTTAAGAGGTGAGGCGAGTTAACGGCAAAGCACTTCGGCCTGACACACTGATAAACAACCGTAAGGCAAAACACAGGTCGCGAAACACTGCGTTCAGTTTTTGTGGAAGTTTAACCCAAAAAAATCCCTTCCCTCCACCAAAATAAGGAAACGTAATCGAGCATGCGGCCTACTTGAATTAAATCGGATCGGAACCTTTTCGTACTGCGTATTTTTATTACTCTTTCGAGAATGCTTCTTAAGTATATGATGCAGACGCAATGAGTGCTTTGTTTACTCAACAATGGGATTAACACAGCCTTTCAGGCAGCGCGACGGGCCTTCCACCATGGGCTAGGCGCTTTAATAATGTTGACTGCAACGATTTTACGGAGTACAAGCGAGCAACTAATGTACTAATTATTTCACTACAGTATAAAATGGCCGCCAATCTCTGAGCGGGATTCATAAGTACTTTGTAGTCAACTCTGTGGTGACATTATTACTTGCTTTGGAATGTCGTCCACGAACCAGATATAACTTTTGTTGTTATACGGTTCTTTGTTCATCAATGCATATTAAATCCACAATGCCTTTCAGCTTCGCTGATAAAATAAACACCTACACCTACACCTACACACACACACACACACACACACACACGTATAAAAACAATTTTAAACATGCTCTCATATAATATTGTTTTGTCCCAGCTCAAGAAAACGCTTAACTCCGCGGCTCATCCCGTATTGGTCGAACATCATTTGAATCTGTTTCTGGAACCTCGCTCATTGCTCGTTTTGCCCTAAAAAGCATGCCACGGCAATGCTTACACGGTCCCTCTGTCCGCGCGAAAGCTGTTTAATTTGCCTTTGCCTTTTGATTTCGTCACAGCCCTATGAAACTTATAGGGTGTCTCTTTGCTTGCTTTTGAAGGAGTACAACGTTTTGCTTACCGGGCAGTGGTAAGACCCGCTAGCCTTGTAGATGATGTAGTCCTATCTAAACGACAGCAAGTTACCTTGAACAATAAGGGCAATAGTCAAAACACTTGCGTTAAGTACGGACAAAGTCTACTGAGATGCACAGCGCAATACGGATTGTTTGATTGATAACTAAAAAAATCTCTATCTCTATGGCGAATCAGAAGTGTTTCAGTAACTTTACGATAGCGTAGCACAAACGGTAAACGTAATAACTACAGCTGCTTGTTCAACGAGCTTGTCAATAGGAGGGTGAATTTTTTTGCTGACAAGTAATATTACTATCGTATCTCTTATAATTAATTTGGTTTTAAGAATCTGAATCTCAAGTTGTAGTCTAACCTTTCCACCCCTGTGCAAATGAGCCTCTGACACAAGCAAAACGATGTGACACACGTCTAGTCATGTACTATAACACTGTCGTTTGAATAAGATCTAATCCGAAGTGATTCTTCAGACGCACCATTACTACATAGGTCTGTGAATTGTTTGCGCAAGTCGGCATGGCTTTCCTTAACCACAGTACGGGACAGTAAATGCATTTTACCGTAAAAGTATCCACGAACCTTTCGATCTGAGTTAACTTGTACGACAGCTAACTTTGAATTGAAAGGACGACAGTCGACAACAACAATAACAACAAAATGTCAAGCAACATTTTCGTCCTCTTTTCTTTCACTCTCTTTAGTCTTTGTTTTGCTTTCTTTGTAGAAATGCGATATAGAAAATATCAAAACGTTGGTACATTGAAAAGTGACAGCGCTTGTTTAAGGCGATGTTACACTTGTGCCTAATGACAAACCTATAGACATTTCCTGTATACGATTGGCTGTTAATCTCGATTTTTGTTTCTTTCAAATAGTTATTATTTTATGTATGACAGTTTGTTTATGCGCAAATAAGGTTTCTGCTTATAGTAAACCCATGATGCTAAACAACGATCTAAATTCTGGTACAAATGTAGGTATCGTAGAAAAACTCTAATTAGCTCTTTAAAATGGATTTTAGAGAAGTATGTACAGTTGAGGTGTAAAAAGAGTGTTAAATCAAATATTTCGGATCATGCCTCGTTGTTTGGATCCTCTTGTTTGCATTATCTCTTTTCTGGGCATCAAAATGGCTTAAATGTGCAAACTTCTTCGATGTATATATATAAAAATTTGGGTTCTATTTTTTAAAGCGTAAATCCACAAGAGCTTCCGCCATGTTATACAGGAGTCGAAATCTGGGCGATCTGAAAATATTCGAAATGTTCACATCATGACCTCGGCGATTCCCGTATATATATATATATATATACATGTATATATCAAAGTAGTTACTTCAAACACCCTTCAAATGTCATAACAAGAAGATCATATAGTTCAGCAGTATTCGTGCTACTAGTTACTAGTTCCAGTTGTACAATGTAATTTCCACCACGAAAGCCTCGAAATGTATACGCCGATTACCACCTGCGCGCCCAGTACAAACCAAAACGTCACCATCAATTCCTTCGTTCATTCCGCTTTTGACGTCTGCTTCGTTGCGGACCCTCGTTTCTTCGATTTTTTTTGCAACTCAAGTAAGTCTCTATTCGTTGTTTTTATCGAGTTTATCAGCAGAGCGCCTTTTGACACCTTGCCAGTATAGAGGGATATTATAGTCTGAGGCGACGATTTTTGCCCTTCCAAAATATGCGACGGTTATGGCCCAGCCGTCATCTGGATATAGGACCGTGATTTGTTTTCAAACATACTTGCCAACTTTCTTTGGGGTGCGTCTATTTCGCACGCTACCCTTCTTCTTTAGTACTGGATGGCCAAGGTTATGGTTGTACCTTTTAGATGGTTTCAGAAAGTTGCGTTACCACTGGCGTCAAGAGGCAAATACGGTCTATCCAGAAAAGAAACGGTTGACGTTTCGTTGTCGTGTTTTCTAAGCATTGCAGTCGCCGTCTTCAGGATTTTATCTTTTTTGCCGAGTTGTAATCACTGCTTTATTGCTGTAAACGAGCCAACGGTGGACGGCAGGCCCGGCCTGTAGATGTGACTTATCACCTTTTTAGTGTAAAGTTGACGACACCTTGACGGCTGGTCAACAAAACGTGGCAAAATGGCGACAATGTGAAACACAAAGCTAATATGTACTCTGATTGTATGACACTTTATTTACCGTGTTAAAAATGTGCCGCATTGAAAATATCCGCGTGAAAGGATGAGAACGTTAATGTATAGCTTGAAGAACTTTTTGTGTCGCTGAACTTGAATCATTTTCAGGTTGTTTTTTATCTATTTTTCTAACTGCTATTGTATGCAGGAAATGGAACCTCCATATATATAGAATATCAGAGAGACTTTTTGCTAGCCAGTTTTTTTCGGCATTTAAGGTCAGGGGATTAACCCATTTACACGACCCGCTGGTAAAGCGGGTTACCACTTGAATTTACCCTATCATGGCTTGAATGATATGAGTGACCGAACACATAGCTCCTAATCTCATAGTCTCCAAAATAGCATATATCCACAAGTTTGATGGAAGCCTAGATGCTCTCTCTTAATCAACGCAAAAACTCATTTGTACCAATTAAATTGTGGCAGAAAAGAAGTCGCCCAGATCTTGTTTTCTTCCTTTCCCATACATTAATGGCGTTGCAGCTTCCGCCGGGCGAAAGGAAGCCATAAATGGATGTACAGGTTATGTACAAGTCTGTGCAGCAGTCCCCTTTCGTTCCGTACCAGACGCCGCTACTTTCCATAGAAAATCTTCAGTCGTCACATGAAGAAAAACCTGGAAGTAAAGCGAGCTAGATTAGTGAGGGTATTTGCCTTTTGATATAAATTGCTCCTTCTGTGCGAACGGCATTGAGATAAAAAACGTGTTCGCCTTTCTTGGCGGTTACTGACAATGTCTCGCCAGCAGATCGTTCAAATGAATACCATCCAATTGTGGTAGAATCAATGACTCAGTGGATCGTAAATAATTATCGGCGACCGATATAATTTAATATACGATTCTACTTAAATGTATATTATTACCATTGTGTCATAACCACAACACGTAGCATATGTATCTTTATTATAAATAGGCTCTTACGTAGCAGAATTTATTTACAAACTAACCTACAGTTGCTGCGACTTCTACCCCCCACTCGAGAAGTAAAATAATAAAAAAAAAAAAAAGTAAAAACACGGGTACGACGTGAAACAATGTCAGAAAGAAGAATTCATAAATCAATTAGTTGTATAATATTTACGAAAATACCGGGTTAAAGTTTTGTTAAATTTCGCTTCATTCCAGACCTTCGAAGCGTCGCTGAATTCTCTCATCATCATCCATTAGTATGATTCCTTATCTATCTTATCGTATACACAATGCTTTGCGTCAAGTCGGATCTTCATTTTGTCATTTGCTTGTCTTTTCTTGCTGTTTTTTCAGACGGAACTCTCATCGCCGACCGAGTCACCATACCTGGCCCCGTCAGACTCGGACTACGTTGGTACGCTTCAGTTCCCCCACGGTACCGAGGTAGTATTCGATTGCATCGAAGCTTCTCCCGGCGGTGAACGAAACACTTGGAAACTACTCTGCGACGATGGTAACTGGATTGGCCGACCAGAAAAATGCGGTATGAACAATGCTTTACGCTACGGTACATTGTCCAACAGCGACGAATTAATATATGTCCGGTAGATTAATTTTGAATTAAAATGCCTTAGAGACAACTGCTAGTATCATAGTGCACCGTTTGACGGAATGCCGTTGCGGGATGCTAACGGTTGACAAAGCACCAGCTCTGATCTAGGTACAGTCGGTTGTTTTTTTTTTGAGTAGACATAAAAGCAAGGAACATAACATTGAATGGCTTGGGCCGATTGCCCATTTATGAATGTTAAATTAAAAAAAAATGAAGACAAAGTGGACTTACATCAGGTTAATATTATACATGAGCTTATTAAGATTAGTGTTCATACGCCAATGTGGTTTGTGTTCGAAATAATGGCAGTCGTGACGTAAGCCAGACGTTAGTAGTCTGTAATATAATAATAACTGGTCATATTGCTTCCGCTTCCATTTCTGGCAATGTAAAAATTCATGGAATGAAAATCTGTAGTTTTTTTTTTACGTCCTTGATAATGTTCATTCATCCTGATGTGAAAGATTTACGATGGACGACAATGAAAACCTTCCGACACAGCCATTTGATTGGATCTATTGCTTCTGATGGACCTAGAGATTCGCTCATATGCACGCATTCGTTTCCTACCCGGTTGGTTTCTATTTGTTTTTTGGTATTGTATGTTTCTCCGCAATGTTGATTTTGATCAAAAAGGTCCCAATAAATCGTGAAACCGCCCTAGCGCCTCAAGACAATTTTCCCACTTCTGACTGCCACTAGCTACAAGCCGCAGCTGTCGAAAGCTAGGGGCCTGTATACGTACATGCGCCTGGTGGCGGAACCTCAACATAGGCTTGCTACGCAGTCAAAGCCTTTAGCAACAGCAGCACTGATGGCAATAGTAATACAGAGAGTTGCACAAGTAGAAGCAATTTAATGCGGTTCGTAGTAGCGGCTGATTCACAATAACGGACTTACGATGAAAAAAGTCACAACGAGGCAGTCTGGAAAGGAAATAGTGTCGTCCGCCCTCGGGTCTAGCCGGAGTTGTAAGTAAAATTGAGACAGAGGCACGAAAGGTTCGGGTAAAACTAGAAAAAAATGAGGAAAATCGCGTTGTGTTAACGGGCGATGCGTGGGGCTCCTTCAGAGAGGATCGTACATTCACTGCCTTTTTTGGCGGTGACGAGCGGCCCGAAGGTCGCGTGCTTGCCGTTTTCTTCGTCCCTGTACCATCCTCTTTCCTTTTGTTGCGCACATATGGTGACGCTCGATTGAAACATGGTACTCGTCCCCGTTCGCTTGTTGACAGATTTCGGCGCTCGTTGCACATTGGGAATATACGAAGCGACACTGAGGAAAGGCAGAGTAAGAGGAAAACGAACGTATCGACTGGGCTGGGCTGAGCTGGTCTGGGCTGGTCTGGGCTGAATGAATGAAATAAATGAAAATCGTTTTCTGAATAGAGCTCTCTCACGACGTCACGTTATTTTGACCCTCTGAAAGCATTCAGTTTCTTGAGCCAAGCACAGTGAGGCACCCATGATGATATCGTCTCAGATTTCGTTGTGGTGAGGAATCATCTACTGCCGCCTTGGTCACTGTTTCTGTTGTTGTAACTGCTGTCGTTGCCGATGTTCTCTCATGTCGATTGCTCAAGCAAGAGCGGTGGATGGTTTATCGGTAGACAGTGCTATAGGTCAATTGGGGTAGGTAGCGCCCTACTTCGAAAGCTTTACTGTGTCATCGAATTACTTGAACGGGAAATTTTGTCTACTTCCTTTGTATGTTGTGTCTGTGTTATATTTTGTCTACGACGTGGATATCGACTTGGTGTGGACATGCCTCGTCCTACTACGCTCGTAGACTTAGGGAACTCTGCCGTTCCAAAAGAGCTTCGAGCCAATATGTCGTGTTACTATCAACCGTCCGAGCAGCATTTGTTGGCATTCGACGGTGATCTTCCGCTGGCAACTGATGAAGTGCATGAATTTACCCCCGGCTCGTTACTGACGTTCCGCTGTGCGGATATTGGTAAATACGCGCTGATAGGCAGCGGAAGCAGGACGTGTGAGTACGGTGAATGGACGGGCGTGAAGAGTTCCTGCATAGGTCTCAGCCAGGAACACGACTATGCACGTAAGTCACCTGCTAAATAGCTTGATGTCAGAACAGAATTTGCGGCGCTGATGACCGCGTCAGGTTTTCTGCGAGGTAAACCAAGTCCCGCTAATGTTTGGAACTAATAGTTCTGTATGACCTTGGGTAAACATTTAGTACGAATGTATATACAGTGACATAAACAGTAACAATAGATGTTTATGTTTAATAATATTTGTTGATGTAAGTTAAAAAATTAACTTTAATTTTTACATTTAAATTATTAAGGAGAACGTCTGTTATGTTGTATGATACACGCAGTCACTCATTCAATTGAACATAACAAGGATCCATTACTAATTGAACAGTGGAGAAGCCGCCGACAATCCTGTTTCGTCACTCAATGGGGCCTGTTGCTCAAAGCACAGATGGAAAGCTCATTGTCTGGGAAGGCACTATCCTGCATCTCGAGTGTCTATGGTTACGAAAATATGGGACACCAAAATGGGAGGTAAGTGCTATCTAACTATTTCTAGCCAATATGTACATCGAAAATTATTTGCTGTACATAATTGTGCAATCACCATTGTATTGAAGGCCCGCCCGAACCTCTGCATGTCTGCATGTTGGTCAACAACCATGAACGCTCAAGTCGGAATCTGACATTCCAAGACAAAAATATTAAGCTATCAGGGCGGCCCTGTCAGAAGATGGCGAAACGAGTAATTTGAAAACAATCTGATTTGAAGAATCATTGCAATAGCCAATGAATAAGTATTTTCTCCAATTTGCCGTGAATATATAATCTAGTTACCTATCAAGGTTCTGTACTTATGTATAGTGGGCGTTGATATCATGGACCTAAGCGACTGATATTGCCCCTTACGTAAATCGCAACTGACGTCAGAGCTGCTGACCTATGAGCCGATTCAGTAACAAGATATACTAACTCAGCCAGTATAAATACAGCCAAAATAAAGTAAGGCCACTTAAAATATCATCAAATTGTAATCTATAAATACGCTCTTCGAAAAATTAAAGCCAAAGAGAACCTTTGAGCCAATTTTCAAAGTGACAGTATTTCCAAAACACGTTTCAATAGGTTCGCATTTTGCTCCCTCTGTGAAGTCGCTCTGAATTTTACATCTCCTCCCTAATCCATTGTGAAAATAAATATCCCAACGAAAATAGGGTTTCCTCCAGCTATTGTTATCAGTAAATTGCAGTCAGAGCTTTCAGTGATTAACACTGCTACGGCGCTGAGCTCTTTGATCGGTCAAATAAATAAGAAAGTGATTTTACCCACCAAACTATAAATAAATGTATCTATGATAAGTGGAAGTATATCTACTCAGCATCTAACAAAAGGTCCATATGAACTTAGTAACGCACAAATAAGATTTCAACTTATTGAAATGTTTTTTTTTTTTTTCAATGATATTTAGCCATAGGCCCATAATAAAGAATAGGGCCTTTAGATTTACACTTCCCGTATATTGCTGTACCTGATATGCGCCGACAAAGAGTAGTTATTAAGGACTAATTAGTTTAGTCTTTATGACCTGCTATTGACAATACACATTCATTTATTATCTAAGTAAATAATTATTAAGTGACTACTATCGATAACACAGATACAGAACTCATACCTATACTTATCAAATGATTTTACAGATAGGCCTATAGAGATGGATCCTATTAGGCTCGGAAAAGGTACCTCTACTCAATTTGGGTCACTTTTTTTTGCACTCGATCCGTCTTAATTCAAGCGTTCGTTACCGCTCATATCGACGAGTCTTGTCGTAAATACTCTTACGACATGAATTCCTTTAATGTTGTCAACTAGGCTGAATGTTGTTGAACAGTCTAACAATCAAGGCCCTTGACAACGTAGTTGTCGTTTCGGCGTCCATTGGTGAAATTTGCTATTTGCAACACTTCATGAAGTTAGCCGAACTAGAACATATACGCATTGTCGGAGAAGTATGTTAACTAGTATTATTATTATATTAACAAGCATTGGGCTTCGGTGCGAGCCTCGTTCAGGCTCTGGATATTGGCAACAAAAGCCAAGACTTTTTGTTGTACACAGTTGATACGCTACGGCCCCAAAACACCCAAATGTCCAGTCACTGGGTTCATGGCATATCTTGGGGCCCGCTGAATCGAATTCACAAATGGTACGCCTTAAAGCGCAGACGGTAGCGAAAATTTTCAGCGATGGCAGGGGTTCGTGATTTCTGTTTCTGAGAGAAAACATACATAAAGAAGGATAACTAAATAGTAATTTCAGGCCAAAATGGCAAATGCGCATGGTATTCGACGAATGGTTACGTTTATGTATAGAACAACGTCGATACGGAGACATCCAGGCAAAAACATTCGTCCTTCCTGCATCTGGCGTTTCTCACTCACACTGCTACGAAGAGACACGATGCTTTTTGCTCTTTAATATTAGCTATTTATACATACTCTGCTTGATAGAGATCTCTTAGAAATTTGCGTTCGTCAAACGTTGTGTAAAACACAGTTGATAAAGCATAGATGCCCGCAGCAATCCCAGCGCCGCAGACACACGGAAGATCTACGATGAGATAACTCTGACTTCTGCCAAATGCACCTCGTTGTCCTTATGGGTACTCATTCGGCCTTTGCACGAGTTTTGCCTTATCCTGCTTCGGAAAATAATCTATTTTTTTTTTTTCATCTTTTCACTTAAGTAGCTCTCTAGTCATGCGAGTTGTCTTTGTGGCGGTTGCGTGGCGCTGCTTTCTGACGATGTCGCCATGTGAAGAGTCACTGATATTTATTTTAACAAAGGGGGAATACGAAAGAGATTCGATTAGACGAGGCAAATCTTCCCCACTGTTGATGCGTATCCGCTTTTTCAATAGGCGGACATTTGGAAAAATAGCGTTATGACACAGTGTTTTGGAATGACAAAATAATTAGCGTTACGGCCATCTCTGGTTTGCAGATCAGTCATCAAAACCGTCGGTATGCGGAGGGATGGACCACGGAGCCGGGTCGAGATTCACAGCTTGAGTATCGCTTATCTATCTACCATGCTCGTGAAGACGACTCTGGACGCTACACATGCGTCACCCCAATGGGGCACAAGCATACCGTTGAAATCGTTGTTAAATGTAAGTTGGTCTGAAATACATTTTTTTTTACTAATAGTTTACTACTATATGCTCAGCATCTAACTCAACATACTTGTGGCTTTTTGAAAACGAAGGGCATACAAATTAAGTTTCTATACCACTATATTGAGAGTGTAATATTATTATACTGTATATATGATTATGTGTAACCCTTCACTGATGGTTAGTTACAAGTTAGATCTCTCCCTTTCTTCTAACAGGTCATAGAAATCTATGAGAGTTTTATAGCCCACTAGTAAAACATGTTTCTAAGCTATTGCTTTTGTTACTAATTGTTTCTGTTGCTTTTGTCGAACGATGCAAATTATCCTAGTGTTTGTTTATTATTAATCGAACAGTTCAAGTTCTTGTTATAGTGCTAGCTTTCCCCGATAGGTTCGTTTTTTTGGCAGAGATTTTTACTGTGGCACATTGAGCTACCGCAGTACATATTTGAGGCAGTGGTACCATAACGGTTCATAAAATGATCGGTCAATGATACCAGTCGTTGTTTGTGCTTGGCGTTTCTGTTCCCATGTTGTGAAGTTTGCTTATACAACTATTGACGATGCTTGTCATCAGAATGGCTGGTTCGTTCAAGATTTCCTGCGTGAGTTTTGCGATAGCCACCCTCTGTACCCTCGTCTAATGTTAATTGACACTCAACACTTTCCTATGAATGGTACGCACTTTTTAGCTGGACTTCCTTCCATGCACCCCCGTTCACACGGGTGACATTAAACCACTGGGCCTGAAATGAATGAATAAGGTACATTTACGTCTTAGGACGCCTTTCAAATGGTGTGAAGCAAATGATTTAGCGTCTAAGGTATAACAATATAGAACCGGTTTAATAAATGATCAATAGTCTGTCTCTCTAATAAAATTTCACTGCTAAGGTATTTAGGTTCCAAATGCTGCCCCACGCAATGTATCTGTAGAACAATTTTTCTAATCTTTGAAGCAGTTCTTCAACTTAATCGTAAACCTCTGCTGCGCACTGCTCCCCCGACATCTACAATGCTTTTTCTTGCTGGATGTTGAACTTTAGTGAGTAGAAAAAAGTTATAGAAAAAAAGTTATAGGGGCTAGAATTCATACACACGGAAAGTAAGTAGTACGTAGTACTTTTTCAACAACAGAAAAAAAAACGTTATAAAGATGACGATTTGTGAGACGGTGCATTATTATAATGATGATTTTTCTCTTCCAGAGTTCAGTCTCGTTTTGCAGGAGGACATTGCGTATTCTATTTAAAACTTTTTGGGAATTTACAGCGTTACCCTAATTACAACGGAACCCAGCATAAACTGCACAAGCTTATGATGCATAGTTCTTTTGCAGTGGGAAATTACACTAAAAACGAGTTTGCCTTTTACTTTTCTATTTCTAATTTTTTGTCCGTATTTGCTATGACAGACCGCCCAAAGTAAACGCTTCCATCCCAAAACCATTAATACTGTTTGTACACCCGGCGCTGAGTCATAGCGTAGGTACCTGAGGTTTTTGCAGTGTTCGTAGCAAACAGTGGTACATAATTCCTTTTTTAGTATAAAACGTACTTTATGCTGCTCGATGGCGTTTTCGTCTGGCCGAAAAAGAACTACGACAACCGTAAAATGACCCATTTGAACGCGCAAAACATACGAATCATGCCACAAGCCCAACTACGAGTAGCTCTTTAGCTTACATTCACAGGCCTCCGTATGAAATATAAAGAAGGACGAATAGATTCCAAGCGATAAATCCATGCAAATATATGGCTTTAACGTTCGTTAGATTATGTATCAACGGTATCTTTTCGTCAGCAGCATCGAATCGCTCGAATATAGTAACACATCTTCATGAAGTTATTCGTGAGGGCCCGCAACCCAAAAATATACACCTGGGTAGATACAGTATTTCCTCATTTTACCGGATATATAGCCGCTCTTCTGTTTGGACATAAATATGCTTTATTACTCGTACCTGCGCAAGCGTTTGAATATTTTCATCAACTGAAAAACATTGCTTTGCCAAACATGAAATAGAAGCTTTTAGAAAACTAACAGGAGAGCTCTGCCAAGCGAAGAAGGACGCTTGAGTGGGCGCTGATTTTTCCTTGTAAAAAAAATACGCCTAGAGGGAATAGGGAAGGTGGACAATACCCCGAGTCGGTGGGGCGTCAATTTGCGATGTTGGCAACATCGGCAAACGGGCTTCTCAGCAAGAGCCCCATAACATGAACCCAATGTTGAGTACTTGGCGCAGAGTCTGCTATTGCTGAGCTATGTGTAAGAGACTTTGATAAGAAAGCTCCATTTGTGAAGGGAAAAGTGAACTTTCTCCTATCTGACCGCACGCTGTAGTCGCTGTTAGTTGAACGCAACGAACGTAGATATGCACCTCGAATGGAAAGCAGCTTGCAAAGAACTCTCCCAGTCGACTTCTCTAATGCTCTGTGCGAAACGTCCCAAATTTATCTGTGCCACTTCCGCAGCAAGCATTGATCCAGCAGGCCAACAGGGGGTAGGACGCTGAGCAGGAATCAGACATAGACAGCTACAATAAACGAACATAAATTGTATGCAACAGGACAAAGTACATACAGATTTCTTTTTCTACCCCTGACTTTTCACGATACGAACCCCCACACAAACGCCACGCTCGGTGCTATGCAGTCGCCTGGCTATGAATAAGTATTAGCGACTAACTTACTTAGCAACGAGTGTCCCAATGCCACTCATTCGATCCGAATGTGTTTGGTCGGAGCCTGTGTTACTGAAGCTGAAGCAAAAGCAACCTAAATAAAGGAAATGGTCGGTATCCTGGAGTCAATAAGCACACAAAAATCGGCCATGGCAAACCAACACGCTGTTCCTGTTAGATCTCGTTTTGGTGCTGCAACAACGTCGTGCGGAGCAGAAGATTCTATTCCTAAAAAAAAGATCCTGCGTACTGCGTAGCCTATTGTATGCTAAGTGGACAGACTGAGCCGGACAATTCGAAGGTTCAATAGCTCAGTGTTTTCGAGTACAACAAAACCAGGTGCGAGTTTTAATGGTGGTCCGCGTCACGCGTTCGCTCTCACCGTTATGTCGTACTGACAAACAGACGACAACATTCTATTTTGTAACAGTACTTTTACAGCGTTGGCTCTTGGAAGACGGACAAACGGCCACCGCTCCATAATCTGAACAGCTAACTAAGGGCTCGAAATTGTATACGGTAACATTACTGGACTATTTGCTCCGGCGTCAACCCGTTTTAAGTTCTTTGAAAAGAAGGGCCGCGTACCCATATTTAGGCAACTGTGCACCACAGACTGAAATTATGCATCGAAAAAGCAGAGAAAAATAGGCGCAAAAATAGTAATTTTTACGGAGTTTTTGCAATATGGATCCGATCGTCAGGAATTTTGCGAACACTATCAACGACAAAGCAGATTTGGCTTGGACCAATGACCCCAACTTATTTATACGGTTGAAAATAATAAGATAGCGATGAATATTAGTGGGTAATATTTGGCAGCAATCCGATCGACTTACCAAATGACATCGCTGGAGCTCACCTGACACTAAGTCCCATAATCCTGCCTTTACGGCCAAAGCGTGCCATATTACCATGAACACCTATCAGATTGTAATTTATTTTTGCAATAAATCATATTAGCCCTCGGAGGCGTTATACGTTAATTACGCTTGCAGGGTTCATTGTCGCATCGCGAGTATTGGAAAAATCAGCGAGTTATACACAGGGATCACCTGACCAGATTCAGTTTAACGTACAATCCACTGTATTCAATTAATGTATCTTCGCATAAAGAGCTGTAAATAGCGATTTAAATTGTGTCAGTCGTTTAACTTAGTGTGCCTCTATTTGTTCTATTGACTCTGCTTAGGACAAGCACGATCTTTTTGGCAGACCTTTCAACATCGGGCAGTGATTGCCACAGACAAACAACCGTCTCACAAAACATGTAAATGGTTTCAGCCTCCTGATGCCGCGACGCGTAGAGCCTGTTGGTTTACCTTGACGTAAGTCCGATCGGGTCGTTGACTGGATTAGCGATAATAAGATTAGGCACGCTTTTTTCGGGCCTTTTCAACCTAAGCCTATAGGATTATGATTGGTTCTATACGGAATTTAGGGTTGAAGAGAGGACGAATGGGCTGGTAAAAGAAAGTAAAGCAATTTGATATGGTACACGCATATAAGGTACAATGCAGAAGATAGGTGCCGTGACTGGCTGGCTGGCTGGCTGTTTGCTGCCAAACCCTGAACTAGAACAGCGGTAAGGTCGCTGGATCAAAATGCATCGTACGCTTAAGGCACTCTGAATACTTGACAGCTTTTCGCTTGCGTTTCAAATAAATGTAACATTGAATCGCACCTTCGCAACGCTCAAACGTCTTTCGCCAGATAAGATGTAGAAATACTATCCTCGAATAATCTTCGAGATGAAATAGACGTTGTTCTCCCCTGTCGCAATTAAAAAGCTAAGTGTTCCCTCTTGGATTTGTTGTAAGGTTCCTAACACCGAAGTTCAATCTGCTCGGCAGTTTTTCCCCACCTCCGCCCTCTCGCTTTGAAAATGTTTCATATACCTGTTTTGCAGGTAGTTTTACCACCTAAAGCTACATCTAGGGGGCCACACAGTGCGGCAGTGGCGGCGGGCGTGTCCGAGTCAACTGTCCGTCAGGAATTGACCTACATCGCCAATTAATGACGACTAGCGTTTAGTCCGAGGCACGAATCACACCGGCAACGGTAAAGAGCCTAACTGGTGTCAAGGGCATCGTTGTCGCAGGTTCGCTGCGTTTAAGATGACGCAGCCAAACCTAGGTAGACTCAGTGTTCACGATTGACGCTAGCCGATAACGATGTATGCCAAATTTATTATATATTAGCCAAACGCAGCGGCTACATTTACCTCTTCCTGATCAGTAAACTACGCCATTCTGTATGACCACGTTCTTCGTAGATATTAAACGCACGGTGGCCTGTGCGGCCAATTGAGCTGTACAGCAGATCGAGAACGCCAATGGAATAAACCATGTGGGCCGAAGAAAGGATGTTGCCGAATTTGTGTGGGCTTCAATCAGGGCTAGTCACTTAGCAATGTGGTGTCATTCCACATATAATGTATACAGATGTCATCGTTTCATTAATTAACTTCAAACGGCTAAGCTAAGGTACTGGAAATAACTCCTTATCTTGTCAAAGTCTGCACAGAATAACGCGTATGTCTGTCAGACTTTGACATCCTAATAAATTTTTTTGTACCTCTCGTTGGGGGTTGTATCATTCTTACAGCGGTAACATGCCCTTCTCTCTTCAATGGCTCCAACGAGTCTCCTCCGCTGGCATCATCTGGGTTCTCAACGGTCGGAACACTTCTTGTTAGCCAGAACGATACTCGAATGGGTGCTGTTGTAGCATTCAGCTGTCCTGAAGGGCAAAACCTAGCGGGTGAAGCTGAAATCGAGTGTCTACCGTCGGGTCGATGGTCATCCGACGTACCCTATTGCAAAGGTAAGATAATACCATTTATACAACATTAGATCAACATGGATTACTGAGCTGGAAACGATTTTTCTCTGTTAGTCTCTGTAAATACAAGCGGATATTTAGTATCTAGCTTTCTATGGACCTACCTAAATACTTGTAGCTTTTGCTGATGTTCCCGCAGAAAAAATTGTGACCAAGAAAATGGTCGCAACACTACCGGTAGTCAATAACCACTGAGATTAGTTAAGGCGGGATTGTCCTGTCTGGGCCTGTCAGATCCACAGCAAGCTTTCCTAGTCAGAAATAATTAAAATCGTAGCGCTGTAACTGGCTCGTAAAGATTGGGTCTTTCGTACTAGGTCCCTAGGGGAAATAATCGGACGAAATGGCGACCGCTTAGAAGCGGAGTTAGTACAGGGGGCAAAGGGCAAGGAATTCGTTGCAATAACTGCGGAGATGCTGCGAAAGCTAGCATCAGCATTAGGGCGGACGAGATGCTCAAAATCTCCAGGCAGCAATGTAATTTAGATACTGCAAGCTTTATGTTTGTTGGCCAAGGCCGAGTTACTTTGTATAATCGTGGATATTAATGACTTTTTTTACTTATTTATATCGGATCAAGTTATCTCAAATGTCCGTAGAACGACTGTATGTGTCCATAGTTAAGTAGACTACCACTGTAGATGCGCAGAGTTAACTTATTATGGACCGGTGTAATTAAATATTTCAGAATCGAGTGTCGACGCTAAACCTAAATTTTGGGCATAGCAAAATATAATCTTAGGCAAAGCTGTAGGTAGCCACTGCGCATCATTCGAACAGCAACAAATTAGACATTGCTAATAGGTAGAGTTAAAGTGCATTTGCGCACCTAAATGTGGTTAAGGTTACGCGTTATTAGGCAAATGCTAGCCCCCCACGCTGATATCCTGACGTGTGGTAGTTGCTGTCCCTTGCACAGTGACTGAGTGCCGTGACCTATCGAAGTTGGACTCGGACCTGCTCATTATCGATGTGCTCAGTAACGCGGTAGGCGCCAAGGCGACGTTCAGCTGTCCACAGGGCTACGGACTGCGGGGCGAGTTCGAGGCGGAATGCTTAGAAAGCGGTTTTTGGTCAGCGGATATACCTCACTGTCAATCGGTTTCATGTCAACCTTTGGAACCACCTGAGGATGGATATATTCTTGGGGCCGGTCCTGAAACAGGAACTGGTGAGGCACGAGTATTTCGCGGTGGGGACCTTATACAGTTCTCGTGTAATGCCGATTTCATGATGATCGGCACGGGCATAGTCGTATGCCAGGAGAATGAACGTTGGAGTGCGCCTGTTCCTAAATGTAAGTTCTAAACGAATGATCGTTAGATTTATATTGACCTTCTATGTTACTTGTTGTATATCATAGTATTAAATCGGTACGAAAGTGATGTGCGTGTTTTGCTGATTTTTTCGCTTCTCCCTTCGATTGCGACAAAAAACAGCGTTTTCGGAGCCAGCTTTATTTCATGTTAATTTACAGTAATAAAAATGGCGCTCGCAAGTAACCCAGAATATTTGTTCCACGAGCGGTGAACGTCTATAGATAACGAAGAGATGTACGATTGTAGGAGGTCCAGGAGCGCCACATTTCTCCCAAGTTGCCTCAGAAACTTCCTGGCCTTCGTCAAAGGCGAGTGGGGAGCGCCTACAATACTATTTTTGCCTCTCAAAATCTACTTTCATCGTGGAATTCGAACTTTGGTCAAAATTTTTTGACCATAATGGAATTATGACGAAAATCGTATAGAGAACGAACTTTTCAAAATGAAAAATTCGAAATGAAAAATGTTCCAATGAAACTGGTCGTGTCCGACACCAGTCGAATATATAATGTAATTAAAGAAACAAACTGGGACTGGGGAAACCTGGGTTCTCCCGGTGCTGCCATTTGTACTTTAAACTTCAACTTGATTAGAGAACTAAACGTTTGCCATATACCGTACTCGTCTTAAGCGACTCAATCAGCTAAGTGTAGTGAATAGGTCACAACTCTCAAAGATCTCGCTACGTTGAAATCGTTCTTTTGAGTGGTAAGCAAGCGTATTATCGCCTGATCATATAGAAGAGATATTTGGTTAGTACGATTACAGCTAAAGTGAAATTCTCTGCCTCATTGCCTATGCCAATTTAGAGAAACGTAAAAACTATATACTCTCAAAAAGAAATTTATCGTCCGATAATTATAGTCTAGGTCACAAAAAAATTGTATATTACACAAGGACGAACGAGGAAGTCGATCGCATTTTAGGTTCATATGTACATTGATTCGATGCCTAGCGTATATTTGCTGGATGCATTGCTCAATATGCACCCGATTAACGCTCAGACGATCTTCATATCACCTGAATAAATTCACAGAAGAAGCACCTCCTACGCTCGAGTGATCAGGATAATCAAATGCGATTACATAATAGTGTTATTATAAGTCACTTCAGTCTCGTCATATACCAGATACCCCGTTGTGACTATGATCTTCTCGACACACTATGTTGCTTGATACGCTCAGAATAGTCAACCAGCTCATTATCGTGTTATGCCAGCTAGCCAATATATCTATGGCTACCTGAAGCAAGTAGCCTCTATAATAACTGTCACAGCTAGTACGGAAGCCTTTGCTCTCAGCTAACACAGTCGGGTTGGATGCATCTCTGGTTGGGATGGTACCGTACGATTGTGGCAATCATTTGCCCCCTGCCGCGGCCGCCCTCGTGGCTATTAGCGTTGGGCCTGGAGTCCCAGACGCAGACGTTGATGCTTGTTTACCTCTATTACGACCCGTACTCTGCAGTACTATGCCCGGTGAGCCGGATAGGCAGTTGCGGCTGGTGCAGCTTGTTGTAGGTGCTGCTCTTATGCTGCTAAGGGCGCCTAGCCAAGCATGAGGAGATAACGAAACAGGGCATCAGAAGCTGTCGTCGTAACGGCGGTCTATCCCCTTCTTGTTGAACGGATCACCGTTTTGGGGAAAGATTGCACACGTGCGTGAGCACGCAGACTAGAACAGCGTCACACACGCAGTAAACGAGAAGAACGCAAAGGTCATCGCGTGTTTCTATTATGCCACGAGTAGAATACACCCTGATGTCGGGCTTGCACGCAGGCGATATTCGAGTTGGCGGCAACTTAAACGGGAACAAGAAAAATCGAACTTGCAACTAGACAAGAATAGGTTCGGCAACGCCCCACCTACAAGCACAAAGACTTGAATTCGAACTTTTTTTTACCGTCCTCATGCGCTGAAAACCAAGGCGAACATTAGGACTCAATCATAGCCGGGAACGACTTTAGCGGACTGAACAAGAGGCTACGGCCTTGGCAACGCCGAGGGAAGGCAAATAAGTGGCGAAAAAAGCGGCCTTGCTAGAGATATGTTTTACAACAGCGCCATACTACGTGTGATATATATATGTATGTCTATGTACATTATATATATGTATATGCACCGGTTCGCCGATATGGTCTGCTTATACTGGCTGAATTGGGTGGCACTGGCACAAACAAGACAAAGCTGATATGTACGGCAGGGTACGAACTGAATTTAGATCAGTACAGGAAAGATTGCAGTCAGGCAAGGGACGGGCCTGAAAAGAAGGTTTGATCAACACCACGTTGCCACCTGCATTTTTGTCGTCGTCGTTGCCGCCGCCGCCGCCGTAGCTACCAGACAACTAGTAGCAGCTCCATCGCCTGTGTGTATTGCATTTCGCTAATGCGTTGTTCGCTCTCGGTAATCCACTCAGGCGTGATTTAGCGTTTCCCGCATTGCACTTAAGGACGATACGACGCTATGAGAAGTCGTTCAGTGTAAAGGTTTTACTGGAGCTGGACAGCCTGCCGGGCGAACAGACAAGACTAGAGACGACAATACTACTTATGCCCACTGTGCTTCCTGCACCCTACATGCCCCTTTATCCGCTTTTTTACCTTTTTGCCCGCTTAGTATTAGCCGTTTGCCACGAAAGATGCGCAGCGCTACTCAGCCAACGTTAGGAGGAGCAATAGCAGTAATACATGGCTGTGTCTCTTGTCATCCGCCACAGGGCTGCGCGGTTTCTTTTGTGCTACAGTGAAGCATTAGAATCAACATGGTTGCTTGCGTCGGTAGCTAGAACATCGTCGCCGGCGTCCAACAACCACCAGTACGATGGGACCTTGGACGTCGAAAGCTCGAACTGGTTAGCTCGTGCATGTGGCTTGCCGATAAGGAACATCAGCATTACCAATGCTCTAGAGCGTGATGCCACGTAGTTCGCACATCGCTGACCACTTCCGAGTCCGACTCGAGCAGAGAAGCGCACGAAGCGGGGCTGTAGGCCGGCAGGTCGGCGAATCCTCTTTGGCCGCTCTGATTCACCACAACGAAGCAGCAGGCCTAACACACACAGACCACTGGGCTTACCAATCTCCAAACAACTGGCCCTTAGAGACCATAGAAACAGGGATTGGACATGCTGCAGGTCGCATCAGTACCGGCAGCCCATTGTATCCCATACTTTAGGCAGTGATGTAAGCAGGCGCTATGATACCTCTCCGGGTCGTTGCTGTTTCGCTTATGTTGCCAATTGCCATCGTAACTACGTACAGGATCGTACATATACCCCTAATGTGTAGAAGCACAAGTCGAGCCGCACTGCTAGCAAAGCGCTATCACGAGCAACCGAAACTAAGTAGATGGAAATAACAAAGTGAGGTATACTTTATTCTGTTCCGTATAAATAGACGAAGAGGGTGGTGATGCGCTCGTTTTAAGTGAGCCTTACACAGAGCGTGGCATTGAGCATATTGCAGGCGCACTTTGTCGCCCCTAAGGACGAGGCCGTATGAAAACAGATATATGCAAATCTAATGCTTACACATCCATATGACCAAATGCTGTTAAATGGATACGCACATACAGGCGTTCACACGTATGGAGGTGAGCATGAATACACAAGGTCGAGTTCGCGTGCCTTGGTTACCTCCAACTCTATCGCTTTCCGATTCTCAGCGAGTTTCAGATAGCAAAACCGGTGAGAATTGACAGTCTGTATGGATTTTCTTTTGCATCTCCGTCGCGTCGTATAAAACGCGTACACGTCAAAGAAAAAGAGGAAACACAGAGCAATTCTATTCTATACAAAGCTAGTTTTAAAGAGGACATTGAAGTTGAGCTTTCTTTTCCCTACGTTTTTTTAATTGTACGTATACACATATATGACTGTGTACGGAAGACATTAATGATGTAGCCAACCTTGTGGCGATCCTCTCGTGTATGATTTTCGCTGTGAACCTCAGTCCACAATAAAAAAAAAAGTAGAGAATGTTGCCTTGTTTACGATGCCTCTTCGTTTATATCTAGAGCGATAACGAAAGCCTAGATATGTGTGCGTGTGATTCGCGCGTTAGTGTCGTTAACAGAGGCGCGGTATAATGCATGCTTATAGAGTAATTCTATTTGTATTTTGTCTCTAATCGCTTCCGTTCAATGTGCGTTTCTGCCGGTCCTAGGTGTTCCAGCATGTCAGTATCCGCCAATGGGCGAAAGCGGAGCTCGAATCGTGTCGCGTGTCAGTTATTTCTACCGCATCAATGAAACAGTGACATTCGAATGTCCGCAAGGCAAAGTTCTTCGTGGGGCGGGCATCATTAAGTGCGTCTCTAAGGGCCATTGGTCTGCCCCTGTGCCAAGATGCCTCGACGCCCAGAGTCACTCGGCCTTCTCCGCTTCACAGGGACAGCAGTCGACATTGTCGATGCTACAGCCGACTCCTGGCGGCCAACCCATTTCGGACGGAACCTCGGAAGTCAACTCAAGGATAGCAAAGAAGCCTTAGGGCCGAAACGAGTAATGTTCATCCGATTGCACGTTGTAGGCAGGCTTCGTAGCGTCGGCTATCGCGAGCTCAGTTAGACCGCTGTATATATATATATATATATATATATATATATATATATATATATATATATATATATATATATACATATATGTGTATGCAGTGATAGATTCAAGAGCACCAAAGCTGAAGGTTGTTCAATTCTGCGCCGTACATACGATTGATATATGCACTATGTCCACCATCGGCAGTGAGCGTTCTGCCTTTGGATTGATTTGAACCTAAGCGTAGGCAAATGAAAACAAAATTGCCGCTTGTCTCACGCACCTCACTTACCGTACGCAAACTGGATATTAGCGTACCACCTGTTGTACGAAGTCACCAACTAGCTGACATATGGGGATAGCTAATTATCACAACATATCGGCGCGTCGCAAACTACCTATGAGCATGTATCTTGCCGGAGAATGTCGATACACAGTTAACTTCGTATGGCCTGGTGTGTAGCAACATATATAGGGAACACCTTAGCGCAGACTGAGCGAAGGCAGCATCAATATTCGTAGCTGAAGACAATTGCGACGGTAAACAGCATCACTGGCAAAAAAAGTACGATAATAAACGCCTAATGTCGACTGTGAGTAAACATACTAAAACCCAATAAATAGGACTATTCAATTAGCCAGCGCGGCCTTGTACAGAAAATTAGCGCGCCGTCGAAACAGCTGGAAGTTCGTCGGAGTCCAGTGCTGTGTGTAGCAATTCATTTCTATAGGTGAGCGGTACACGGTCTAATAACGAGCGAATGGAACGGTCAGTTTACCCTCCGTATAAATGCTACATGTTCTTGTTGCATAAAAAGCGCTTTCATCGATGGATCGAACGGACGAAATCGGCACGACTGTCTTGTGCAACGTCGTCTACCCCTGGGGACTTTTCCTGAAGTCAGCGTATACAAACGTATACGTACGAACAGCGCATATTTGGTGCAAGATTGTGTAATCTAGCTAAACTATATGCATGGAAGCAGAGTGACCTGAGACCTAACGAAAAGAAGCTAGCAGAACGAAAAGCACAGAAGAATATCGTTAGCATGGAAGTGTTATACTGAAGTCGACGGTTATGAAGTACATATTTTGATAATAGCCTATAAGAAAAAATGAAACGCGATGCCGCATAATATATATACACACACGTATACATATACCTTTAAGGAAAAAATGATGACGGTGTTACTAGTAATTAGTATGACGACAAAATAAAAGAAAATAAAACAAAAACCAAATAACTATGTATAACGAAGTTAGGGTAACAGGAAAAGACGACAAAAGGAGAAGTCGGAACGAAGGCAGGCAGGCAGGTAGGCAGGCAGGCGGGCAAAGAGGATATCGAAATCGAAGCCAAGTAGAAAAAAAGCCAGTGTTTAAACCAGTAGTTGGCTACACTATTCATATATATATATATATATATATATATATATATATATATATATATATATATATGTGTGTCGCAGTGCCTTCAAATCTCTATTTCCACGAACATATCCAACATAGCTCTCAGAACGGTTCAGGGCTCCAGCCACACTGATCACTTCCCGCTCTGGACCATACATACGATTCAACCATACGTACATATTTATAAAACGGTCTCTCGTGGACGATTTATATTCGCGTCAAATGCTGGATACTTCCCACACCGCTTCATTCATCTTTTCGTTGTTCTTGGATCAACTTCAAACTGTCCGCCCACGTAGTTTGCAACCCCTACTCTGCTGTACTTCGGGACGAAGACGCTACGACAAGTAAAAAGGTAACGTAATAAAAACTCTTGGGCAAGTAGCACCCACGTAT
Organism: Varroa destructor; assembly: GCF_002443255.2. Classification (NCBI taxonomy): domain Eukaryota; kingdom Metazoa; phylum Arthropoda; class Arachnida; order Mesostigmata; family Varroidae; genus Varroa; species Varroa destructor. Next base: position 4,189,897 of record NW_019211454.1, on the reverse strand, counting down.
CCGTCGAACGGTGGAGCGCCGCTGGCCATCAGTTATTGGAACCAATGCATTCTAGCTTGGAAGCCGTGCGTTGATACGCTTCGTTTCGCGCTGAAAGCCAGCTATCTGATCGAACGCCTAGCGGCACGATATCGGTCGTAAAATTCGAAATATAGAGAACCAACGCACTACACAATAGATTGGGCAGACATTGCGTCTATGCATAATTCGACACATTGGCTTTGTTAATTCTGACACTTTTCTACAGCATAAGCTCAAGAAGCTCAAAATGGAGTACGTTTAATAACCGGTACGCTTAGTTAATGATTTCATCTGTGGGACAGCTTCTTAGGAATATTTGCGGCTCCATCAGACTCCTGCCGAGGTATCGATTTGAAACGAACCATATCCTTCGTTATGTTCCAAATCCCGATTTGATGTCACTTCATCCAGCAGCAATTCAACGTAGGACGTGCATTTCCAGTTCCTTGGCGTTTCCGTCATTGCTAAGGCATATGCTAACGTCTCTTTCGCTGTTGCTCTGAAAGACGAATATTTATAAGGTTATAAGTCCACACCTCAGAATGTTCCATTGCCTTCATAACAACGTAGACATTTTCGTTCAGCCTCTAAGTCGTACACAATTACCCTCAATGCAATGCATCGTCGAAGTTGCAAAAATGTTTATCTTCTACAGAGCTTGACGACAGTAATAACAGATGTCAGCTTTCTTTAACAGTAAATTTATCAAGCTTAGTAGTCTCTACTTTTAGCCACAAAAAACACGTTAAGATTTCAGTTTATGCAGTTGGATAGGAGTGTAATATATACGATTCAGCATAGATTTTAATTGTGAGTTGATGAGTTTTCACTCGAAGCAACAGTAGAATCATTTGTTCTTCTTGGTTATGAAGATCATCATGATCGCTTGTAATTCCCGTTCGATATCATGCACAGTACGTTTTGCCAATGTAGGTACATGTGTATGCACTGACGAAGTCTTGGCCATGCTGTCATGGTATAGGGCACGCGCCGAGTGAGTGGGCCAAATATGGCAATTTCATCGAATGTATATATTATATATCACGATATAGATAGGCGCTAATACTGGTAAATATGGGAAAAATCACGATAACAGTAATACTGGAGATAGTTTCCCGTACCATGATTATCTATGGCGGTAATGAACACAATTTGACCGTAGCCACAATTGCCTCTATCTATTTTATAACAAACGCGTATGTAATGAAAATGATACAACCGGAACTGTCTCCTAATTAGTACGAAATTGAAATCGCATCGTTAATGATATGTGTTTTACTCATACGCTGCACTTATGATAGTAGGCACTGCACTATTTTTTGGTCGAAAAACGATTTGTAGGTACACGAAAAAAGACGCCTGATTGCCAACACAAAAATTAGGAAGCACACTTACCATTCACAAAAAAATTGTAATAGTGATAGCCAAAAAAAAAAAAAAAAAAAAGTAAATGAATGGAATCGTTACTGTGGATGGTAAGAAAACCGTCGACCTCGCATATGGGTCGCGATACGAAGGACGGACGTACTCGAGACAAAGACCGAGATCACGCATTTGGGCATTTTTCCCAATGGTCTAGACACTCAACGAGATGCTTAACAGATATATTATATAAAAATAGCAGAACTTCAAACTGAGAGAATATGCGCTGAGCGTGTACGTCTGTGTCTGTGCAATGGTTACGGCCGGCAAAGGGATACTATACTACTATGATGAGCGTTTTTTTAAATAAAGAAGAACACGATAGATACATATGTTGACATTTCTAAGTGTGCTTATCTTAGCTAGGCTATGTCATTCAACTTGGACACCTTTTTAGTTCTTTAGCTGAGAAATTTCAAAGATCCATAACATATCATTCGGTTATCGTCATCTTCTGGGGCAACTGGGTCAGGCGTTTGCCTCGTTAGGTACGAATGAAAAAATGATAAAAACATATTAGGGCATTTAATAGTAGAACCAGGTTCGAAAACAACCAATGTTGATCAGACATCGTAACTATGACATCGTATCTTTGATACATTCACCCTTTCGTCAGATTTATAGGTTTCAAAGCCCTAGGGTGTAAATACGCATACAAGCAAAACTTCATAAACAATTTAATTTAAAAATGGTTTGTATTTTTTATTGCGTCAATTCAAGCTACGCGAGCGTCAATCCGTTGACACGTAATCAAACTCAATGAAGAAGTGTGGTTAGCTGGATATGGTCAATCCAGCCTCGAAGATTTTCATCTTGGGTTTGTTTCAACTTAAAGGGTCAAGATATCAGGCTAAGGAGAAATTGTTCGGAAGCCACAATATCTTTGGTCGATTAGCATGCTGTACAAGTGGTATTAGAAGAAGAACTTTTTAATTCTAAGAAGTCTGTTCTATAATATTTCCTATTCTTCTTTTTCTTCTTCTTCTGTAAATGTGCTATAAACGACTGTTTGATAAGATAAATGTTTTATCTAACATAGGCTTCTGTAAACCGTTACCATAGCGTTAATTCGCTCGTCAGCAGTAAAGGAATCGTACAAAATGCCATTCTCTAGGACGGCATTCTCTACAACAATCAAGGTGCTCATACCGCATAACCATATATATATATATATATATATATATATATATAATAGACCTCTATAGAAATCAGTTGTTTTGTTTTCAGTTCACTTTAATAACGTGTTGCTCTGGAGCAAAAGTCCGCTGGAAATAAATTGAACGTTCAGCTTTTTCGTAATTGTATTTATGTAGAGAACGTACTTCGCCTCATATATGTAGCCTTTGATGTCCGTAAAAATGTAAGTAATCAAAATTAAGCAGTTAAAATTTCAGGAATAAACATATATATGTATATGTATATAAGAAGGTAAAACTATACTTAATTAAGGTAATTCCATCACAAAGGTACAGTTGATTTTTTATACAAATTTGAGAACTTACGCCGATGAGAAACCTGGTGCGATTTGCGTAACCGAAATCCTTTCCTTTGATTAAATATTAAGAACTAAAGTTAACGTTGGGGGCAATTAGATAGTACTTTTCGTATTTACTGAACAACGAAAAAAAAGCAACAAGGATGAGTGGAAAAAGTCAGTGTTTTTCTTTCTTTTATACTTTCGTTTATGCCAAAGCTAGAATTTTAGAGGCAAACTGAAAACGAATTAGGGTTTATAAAAGCCATTACACTGAGTTATATAACATTATCACCCCGGGGGTATATGGATCAGAGGGAGGATCAAGGCTGTACGGATCACCGCGTTTTGAGCCCATATGGAACCGGATGTTGTAAATGCTAGTTTTACAGGGCACTAAAGTGGCCTCAAAGCACAAGCTTTGCTTGAGAACAATGTGTATATAAAATACGATATTGTAATTTTAGTGTACGACTTCATTATACGACATGTCGTCGTTGTTGTCAACAAAGCGTCAAATGAAGCTGTTTTTGAAAGAAGCTTTGATGAGCTCTTTGGCATAACGTAAAATAAGGCTACCGGCGTATGCATAGCGGCGCAGATCGCCATAATCATAAATGAAAGTTTATCATGGGTAATTTAACTTATCCATAAATGATTAGAGGGCATCAGCTTCGCTAGCTGTGATCACAAGTTTTCACAAAAAGAAACGAATTCGACCCGCGAAATTGCTACCGGCCTATACAAATCAGTTTTTGGTCCATATATAGGCCTGCCGTGTGCACCTGTATAAGCCGAAAATTTTGATGCTCTCAATTGCTAAGTTCTTAAAGGTAAATAACGGTGAGGCCATTTTGGCCACGCAATCGAAAAGATTTTTCGGCATAGGTAGAGAAGACTTCAGTGGATATATTCTTCCCTGTGCCATCGGTTGTTGTCAACGATAGCGTTGCCTATATCGCTCTACCTGTATCCATAAATGCTAAGCCTCGAATTATATTCGACTCGTAAACCAGATCCTTATCTTGGGATCCCAAACGGTGCCATATTTTTCGGTTTTATTTCAACACTGAATTAATGAATAATTGCGTTCTTCTGAAATGTTATGAAGCCACGTTGAAAATAAAAACGGGTGGCTTCCATGCGCCATTTCATTGATTGTTTCGTATAAACAAAGATGACTGTCAAGTGCACTGTAAAATTTAACCGGGGATCTATCAGCAGCACTGCAGTTAATGGTCTCTTGTTACTTGTTGTATTATAAATTCGATTTATATAATGCACCACGATGGGTGCCGAAATGCAGACGTGGTCTGGCATGCTTCAAGCCTGCGTAAAACAATCACCACACTACAAGTATTTAGCTACTTGAATAATGAAATACATGACTAACGTAAACTTGAAGTAAGTACTTGAGGAATTTACTTCACCTGAAGACAAAATTTGAAATCGTTCTATACCATAGTTCGAAACTAGAAGATAGACAAATTTTAAATTAAAATAATGAATTGTTCACTATCATCCGAAAATTAAAAAATCCTCCTGTTTTCCCATCATCAGAAAGTAGACGAAAAGTAAAAACATCTTTGATACGTCTGGTCAAAATTAATGATTTATTCCCAGTCTTTTAGACAGCCTGGTACGCAGGTAAACAAACGCACGAATGGAAGACCGAGCCGACCTGCCGAAGGCATCGTTGTCCAGTGGTCGGCTTCAATAATCAGAAAGTCAATTCAGACAAAACAAATGAAGACGAAATGATGGCTCACTCGTACGCATTCACTGGCTTCATTGGTTCTTATCGAAAGAAATCGATTCTTATCGCTCGGATAGATGTGCATAGACGAATACGATGAACATCCAGTGACAATGTGAAGCGAGAGAAAAGACACTCACTCAAGTGTTATTTTCGATAGGAAGACGCCGTGCGAAAATGTGGAATAGGGGATAGGAAAAGGGAAAAATATGCCTATCAAGAAACCGGGGAATCTGCACTGGTTTCCAAATTATGAGCGAGAAAAGAGTATGGAGATGTAGCTGCTCTTCGATGGCCGATTATACGCAGACTATGCAAGAAAAAGAGGCGTGGAGCGTGCGTATATGCATAGGCTCATGGACAAGCATTTTTATGTATGAGACAAAATATTCAATGCGTGACGCAGTTCCATGGTGCAATAACTAGTCATGAATCTTTTAAATATATATTTGTCCGTAACATATATATTTAAACAAAGAAAAAGACTAAACTAGATTTACAGGATGGAACACTTCCAATACAGCCAACCTTGCGTATTATCAAATAGAGGCCTCGGACGCGATATTCACTGGGTACTAGCCCCAGTGGTCTAAGTTGTCACGTTCCCAAATTGACAAATCACTGCACTCGATTCGCAAAACTTCTTGACAATGAGCCATGAGTTAGGGACGCAAGTTTCGAAATTACATCACTTAACAGGTAGCTCTTTCGCCAATAAGGTTGGCGAAGTTTATATGTTAAAGGGCCCAGTATACAACTGTTACATCGTCACTGTACTGTCTCTGCTATTGTACACACGGGAGAATCAAATCGTCTCCACGAAGCGGCACGCGTACAAAGTGGGCCTTATTCCCTAACCCCTACCGATAATATCTGCCCCTTGTCAAGTGCTTAAACACCTTACAGCACAGTTGAAAGACCGAACGAGTCAAAGTTACTAAAACACACGACATCTAATACACGTTACTTGATTAGCCTCAAATATAAAACCATAAGAAAGATATTTCTACACAGAAGTCCTAAATAATAATTATCTGTGATCCTTTTTTTACACCTGCCTTTTTCCTTATTTTCGCCCTTCCTTAGTTTGTACGCAGATTTTCTCAACTAGATCTCTTAATGATAACGTTGGTTGTCGAAACGTAATGCGTACTCATATAGAAAACTATCCATGATACCTGTCTAAGGCCAATATTTTTACAGACAGTAAAGCAGTTAGCCAATCCCTACGACTGCTTCATCTTCCTCCAAATTTCTATCGTCTGCCGTGATGAGTCATAATGCGGGAATAGGTGTTGTAAAAGTGGATTGAGGATAGTATACGCAGGCTTTACTTTTCGACTGCCTAAAAATATATCGCGTGCTATAGTGGTGCTACAAACGCTTAAGGATGATAGTAGCCGGTAGAGTGTTGGAGTGAAGAATTTTCTCAAATGTTCTCTTTTAAATCGGTCTGATTGTACGGTACTGCGATCAATTCCATTTCGTACGTGGGCGATGCGCGTTTGAGTGCGAACGCGTTCCTGTAACTGCAGTTTATTTTTGTAGACTGCTTTTACCAGCCCACCCGCTAGTGTTGTAGGTGCAATTTGGAAAGTGGCAGTCCCGATTAGCTCTACTTTCTATCGCTAAATCGATGACTTGGCGGGTCCGTGATTAAGTAAGTAGCTGCATGCGTGTAATTATGAATGTGAACACGTCAGCGCCACCGCTGTGCGTTTCCACAAGGGGCACACGATTGGCTGTTGGCTTCCGGGCTAATGAGACACGTAGTTCTTCTCTATGCTTCTTTAGATATAGCTCCTCGTTTTCCCTGTTTGGATCTTCTATGCAAACTTAATTCATGACACCACTTTGCTCCTCACCGAATGATTCCCATTTCACCGACACTGCAATATTCGCTATTTATGCCGTTCGATGACTACGTCCAAGTCATTGAGATTTTCCCAAATCTAAGTGATTGATACCCCTTTTGAGTTGCGACAGCCACTACCCGGAATTCCGCTCCGAGTCTACGTTACCTGTTAGCAAACTATCTGATCTCCATGCTCGGATTAACAATATTATTTCTCTTAGCTCCTCTCTTTGAGTTTCCTTCGTCCTCTGCCCCTGTCAGAAAGAAGACTGGCGATAGTCGGCGAAAGTAGACGCTAGTTAATCGAGATTAACTGGGGATTCATTTTGGCTATCCATGAGTTGAAAAGGCTTGCTTGCTTGCTTGCAAGTTGCTATATTTAAACCATGCGTTCATAAATAGAATACTCTGTGCTTAACTCCGGCAAACAAACTCGAGCTAGAAGCAGTACGTATTACAAGTAGGTGTAACAGAATGGAGAGACAACAGAAAGGAAACTATTGCTAGCAGTCCAATTAGTACACTTCGAAGTAATAGACAAATGACGGATGCCGGAGCTTCTGTCTGACCACGACGAAGACGACCGCGGCAGCCGAACAACATGTAATAATAATACCTTTCTTCGAAGGCTATCGGAAACCATAAAAAAAGAGAGAGAATTGAGGGGGTGACAGGAAGTGACGGGACACAGAACAAACGATATAAGGGCAGAGAGGGGTCAGGGTAACTCACGCCCGGCGATTTCTCGGGCTGGACCGAATTAAGGGCCACTTGACGAGTAATAAGCTGCTGAGAGACCAGTCATCTAGTAATAATTCCTCATGTGTCATAGATATGCCGCGATGGCCACTTTTATACGTTGGTAGCGATGGCATCAAAGGGATATATACATATATATTGAAGTGAGCCGTCATTAGCTGGCAGGAATATGGTCAGGCATGCAGCCGTACCGACGGTCGTAAATACACTTTGTTTGTCGTAGCAATGTTCGTAATGACAACGGCTGTAGATGCAATACAATAGATAGGATAGATGCTAAGTTTCTAGTGGATTCTGATCAACAGAGTAGAAATGCATGTGCTTTTTATGACTCTCATCTGCAAGCCGGCACAAGCTGCAACGACGTACGAACTCACGCAGTGGAACCAATATCTCCAAAAAGTAGCATGCCATACATGCTGCTGTGTACAGTTACGCTAACGTTCAGGTGGCCTTGACCACAAGTCGGAAACAACAATCGAGAAGTTCTTTGACTCTCGGCAGAACTAGTCGTGATTTCCTTGGACCGGTTCTATATAGTGGCCTTTGTTGAAGGTGAACACGTTAACTTTCCATCCTTCCGCAGCACTCGTACTGCCACCGCTCACCAAAGACTGCTTAGTTGATACACCGAACTGAAAATGATATTTTATCAAGTTTTATAGTTTGTCAATGTTAACTCCTACTCGCGGGCGGACTCTGGTATTGATGAGCACTTTGTCGGAACAACGACAGCAATTCATCTTTTTTGCTTGGTGCACTTAAGGAAACGGAAGTCAGGCTTTTACCGCATATAAGTTCGGACCACTGGAACTAGCATGGCGCACGAATCGACTCCAGATGCTGACCGACTTAGCACTTCTTTAGACGTTTGCCAGGAAGACGCTTAATTTTAGTTTGACCTCTAGTTAATCCAGCAATGCTCGTTTCATGTACACAAACAAATAAAACGTCTCCTCGTTCTCCCTGTAGCCGTAAAATAACTGTTCCAGTGAGCCCGCCTTTTCCGAGGGGAAGGAGCTTCGTTAAGGTTTTCCTGTGTCTCCTTTGCATCAGTCTTGAAGCCAAACACGGACCGCTTCTCGCAAATATTGACACGACCGCCTCACGACTTGGTTCAGTAACCATTTCCGTTTCTTCGCGAACCACTCGAATCCCCAACCGATCGGTTGGACCTCCTCTTGGCTCGAACGGCCCCAGATGGGGGCTATTCCTGACCTGCAGGCCGTCCGAGCAACTCTTTTGCGATTTCGGCCATATCGCCAGCTATCCCACTGCAGGCGCCAAAATAAAGTTAGCCAATTTAATTTCCTGACTGGCCGGCAGAGACGACGACGCAGCTCCCACCGACTCGTTCTGATATTCTATAACCGCAGATGTGTGTTTCTTTATAGATTCATATGTTTCTTTCGTTGTAATATGTACGTGTTTATAAAGTGTTCTAGAAATGTGTACTATCAAACGGTGTCATGACATAAAAAAACTTTTACAAAGTTTTCTTCAGCTTGCATTTAGTTGCAGATAGAACGAGGAAGATTAACTTTTGAAGGAAAATTAATTACACAATGCTAATGAACGTATAAGAATATAGTAAAAGCACAAGGTCAATACTGCAAAAGGCTTCAGACAGGCTCACCTACACGACTTATATTTAATCACATAAAAGTGTTTTTGGAGGCCAAGGACATCAGCGGAGTCCATTAGCCACGACAAAGTGCAAGAAAGATGGTGCGAAAGTAATCAAGTGTGATACCATTTGAAGACATTGCAAATACTCAAATTAGTCTTCAGCAATTGTACATGCTCTCACTGAAGATGATCCGAATAGAAATGCTTGCGATAACATACTTGGAGAAATATGTATAGGACGTATAGTTTCTGTTGGAAGCGATAAAGTTACCTACCGACATAACTGTAAATCCATATGTTACGTATAAACATGATGCGAATGTAAGAGAAATTAGTGCAACGTTTCAGGCAAAAAAATGATAAACTGGGCGACTTGGACAACACAAAAAGCGGTGCCGGTTACTTGAATTTGTTGTAAGGATCTATTTTTCCATGCATTGAAGAGGGCTTTGGTGAATGGCTAAATGGCTAGTTAATTGGTTTTATATCTAGCAGGAGTACCTGCACACTATTTGAAATATACGAGCATAGCTTAATGAGAACCTTCTGGATTAGTTGGGCTAGAACGACCCACTAAATACCCCGCCTGTTTCGCAGACCAACAGGCTCTGCTCCCTGGGGATATCTTAAAGATTATTGAATGACATGCTTATTGAAGTTGGTGATTTGTATGGTAATACACCTACGATAGGAGAAAAAGTTGTATATTTTACGTAGATTCTTATGCAACTTAAACAGTGATGATATGTAAAAGAAGACTGAAGTTATAATCATATTTGCAGTTGGAGTATTAATTTGATATAATAATTGTATTGAAACTGGTAGACAAATGTTGGCATGCTGAAACACTAAGTTCTTGTTGCAACGCGGTTCGAGCCATAGCACCGTGGTATTTACTTGAGTACTGATAAGTTAATTGAATCTGTTGTGATGTTTTTCAAACGTCAAACGTTGGTGTTCTTACTTCCTGCAATACGACAAAACGCTCCTGGGCCACGATAGGAGTTGAGGTACCTAGAGGTCAATATGCATTATTATTATAATTCCAACGTCTCGCTTTGGGGTGAAATAGTTAAGTATTGGATGTTTCCTTTGTTTAAAGCAAATTTTGATATATTCAACTTTCAATAGTTTTCACGCTCACATAGAAATGGTTCTGTCAGTGCATCGTACGAGTCAACGTTCAGATAATTTGCTACGTGATTTTAAAGTTCTCAACATTTAGAAATAATATTCAATCAGCAAATAACACAGAATATAACTTAAACAGGATTTTTTATAAAATTGTTGCCAAACATGCCCAAAAATCCTCCCCAACTGAATTTGTAGTGCAGGTGGAATACAACAATTGCTTTAAGATTTTTTCAGCTATGTAATAGTGCCAATTAATTGTTCAATATTCCAGGCGTTGTAAAAAGCATTCTACTTTTGATGCTAGCGTCTAAAGCTGAAGAATAAGGAACCTTTGTGTATTCCCAGCAGGTTCCGATGCACGTCAACCAAAATCTCGTGCACCGACGACGTGCAAACGACCGTAGACTGCATCGAATTATTCCAATCCCGATTTCTACCTACGACTACTATGGGTATTTTCAAATCACCTTCATTACAAATCATCAAGGATTGTTCCAGCCACCAGCGTAATCTTCTTATTCATGCTTCTTATGCTTACGCAGTAAAATGCAGTACGTGGTGTTACACACCTGCTAAACCTTGAACAAATGGAAAAATAGGCCGACTGTGCATTTTTTTTTTAAACAAATTCAACTTCTATAGGAAAATAAGCAGAAAGTTTTGGGCTTCGAGGGCAAATGCCTTTTACCGAGCATTGATCTCAAAAATAACGGTTAAAATTCACCAAAAAAACAGCGAAAATCAGCGACACTAGCCAATATATATATAGTAAGTACTCAATCAAATAGACTTCAATAAATATGATCAAATAGTTTAGCTCTGATGGCCAACTGGCTAGCACTAAACAGAAATGTTTTTAAGCTGTTTTTGGCTTGTAAAAAGTGTACCATTTTACGTCGCATGTTGATAAATAAATCGGTAAACGTTTTCAATTAGCTAAGAAAAACGTGATACAGTTGCAATCATCACTATTTTGTGGCACCGCCCTTGCGATAACTGCCACCATTTTTTCTTAGGGCTTACTTGTGATACAGTTTTTCGCTGTCTCCTCTATAAATAAGTTCCGCTGCTCATCATTAATAATTTTTTCACGGAGATATGGTACATTTGTTATTTCCTGACCTTCCCGAACCCGTGATTTTTCAGGCGCTCTCTATAGAATTGGGAGCTTTCAAATAAGCAGGTCACGTTAGCACCTAAACGCCATTAGAGCATGTAAAATAGGGGTACACCGAGCTCTGTGACGAAATGCCCCATTGAACATGAAAGCGTGGTCAAGGAGCTATTTCCATTCCTGAGGTAACGTCTTGCTCTCGATGACCTTATCGTATTCCTACTGCTCTAGCTATTTCGTATGCGAAATGTATCATCGGAGTGCATTTCTCAAAAATCATAGACCCCATCATAATTGTGATGGACTGCTGATTTTTGGCACTACGCAGTGTTGGGAAAATCGTTTATCAGCACGTTTTTTCCGAGCATACGCAAATAAGATTCGTCTGAGAGAGAGGCCTTCTCTCGGTCCTCAACGATCCAATTCTTCACTCGGTTTATCCATTCGGTAGGCTAATTTGTTTCATTCAAGCACTCAGTTGTGATTTCTTGGAAGGCCTACTGCCTTTGAAATCAGGCTTTTTGTATCGGCAACTGTTACTGATACACTGAGTTAACGGTCCCTTAATCTATTCTGGAGGGCATCATACGAAACGAAATTATCTTTCTGGAGTTCGTAAATAATCATATGTTCCTCTCGCTTCTTAGCGCACCTTTTTCCATTTTCGCTGGCAATCTTATAGGACGATAACGGAAGCTTTTCCCTCAACTGCATAACACCGTTAGCGATTGCATGCTGAGAAGTATGAAGCATTTCAGTAATTTTGCGTTGCGTAGCTTCGTTTCTACAAATCAATCTGCTAATTAGCGTTTTCTACCCCTTAGTGACATCTGTTCCTCTTTCCATCTCGATACGTTACGTACAGAAGCATGTAAAACCAGTCAAGCTCGCTTAGATACCACCACTTAGTTGTAGAGACAGAACGTCCCGGCTATACATAATACAGAATGTTATCTAAGTACAGCGAGCTATCACGTCTGCGACTACTCAAATATGTTATGTCAGATTTATATGTCGCTGGTCAGCAGTTTAACACAGTCGGCCTTGAAAATTGAAGCTATTTTTTATCTGAATCTGACCGTATTTACTTTTTTGACGCATTTTGGCTCGAACTGGAATACTCAACTAATTCGACTGAACAAAACACAGATCTTCCAGGTCAATTACGTTAACTAAAAAGTAGCATTTTTTATTACCCACTGTTATGCGATAATCAAAGCATAAAAGGAAAAGCTGAAAATATCTAAAGCAGATATTTTAATAGGCGCTTGATATGCGAACACTACTGGCCTCAAGTTATTTTTATAATATTTTTTTATAGACGAAATATAGTCAAGAACGTATATCCCAACTCATGCTTTCTGCGGATCAGGCTGACCGTCCTAGATCTAGGCACGAGAATTAACAGATAAAAAGCCTCTTTTAGAAATCCTAGCTCGATTTAATGAATGTAAGCCTACTTGTCTTACAGTGCCGGGTCGAACATAGCAGTTTAGCGAAAAGCCCCTTTGGCCCTTACCGTAATGTGGAAAACGCGTCAGTTTCGAACGGGCTTTAGATATTCAGATTACTGCTCAAATGGCAGTGTTCGTTGCAGTTTACGTCGCCTGGTATGAAAAAGATGAAAGATTAATGATTGATTTCGCTTAAATATTCTTTCGCCCCTGCAGGCGCAATCAGCGAGGGAAAACAGGATGGCTATAGCACCCACTATAGCCTTTTCATACGCGAACCTCCCAGGGTTGCAGCGGGCTCAGTGCGAGGGAATTAAGGTCCTAACTCGAACACGCGCCGCTGCAGTTATCCTGCCATCAAGTTTTCATGCTCGCGCTGGCCAGTTTCTGCTGCCGCCATTACCGTCGCTGGCGGGCCTTGTTTCTCGCTTGAGTTGGCTGCTTCGAAAGGTTATAGACAGCCGAGACACAGCCAGGGATACGTGCGAGCTTAGGAGAAGGCGAGAAACGCGATGGGGTTATCGAGCAGACTTGGAATCCAACCGAATATCAATAGAGAACGATGCACAGCATCTCCCACAACGTCAGCAGCAACATTAGCAGCAGAAGTGCAGTCCTATGGTCAGAAACATGACTTCTGTGCTTCAAAACTATAGAACTATGTCGCTATACAGAACGCCGTGAAACGAAGCAGGCTTGACAACGCGTCGATTCACTATATAGAGGTCTATGCCTCTCCTGAATCCTGCATTTACTTCAATTAAGCCCCAGTATTTGAGGCATCCTTTTCGCTTTTCCCACTAACCTGGTGCGCCCTATCGACCCACAGCCCATCATATTCCCTTATTCGTGTTTTATTATATTCGTCGAAGAGGACGAGCCAAACCCATCTTTTCCCATGTTGATAGTGGTTGTCATCTCTTTTCTCTTTCTACCACCTTCTCTCTTCACCCGCGTCCCATTCCGTCATTGACACTCGAGTTGACGTCCTGCTGGACCACCTTCTAGAGACTATAGCTTCAGCCGTGGCCCGCAGAGCTAGGAGCCACCCAACCAAAAGGAAAATTAATTACTTTAAAGACCCTTTACCTTATATCTCATCCTACTCGGTGCGCCCAGGACTCCCTGCATTACCCGAACAACTTACCGTCACCGGTTTGGTTCTATCTTCTAGTGCCTTGTACCAGTGGAAGAACGAAGCCACATGGGGGTTTTCGACTGATCGGCTAGGGTCGAGTGGCTATACCCAGTCAAATTTCAGTACAAAAAGATCCTGGCTAGTAACTTGGACTTTGTGTCAGCCGCTGACGAATGGCCGTAGTGTGCAGTAAAAGCACTCGAAAAACCAGAATCAGAACTAACTTCTACCTATTAATACTTGCTTTCATCGGTGCTTGTGCTTACAAACGATGGAAAAATTTTGTGCTATCACAAACTTTTTAATTTTTTCGATTTTTTATGGAAAAGGGTTGTCAGCATCGATATATAACAGCTGTTAAATGAACAGTGCGCCTGCGTCAAAGAGGATTAAAGAAAGAAAGTGAATAATTATTTAACCTTCCACAGCTATACGTAATTGGCCATGGGAACAAGCGGTAACTTAATTGGTGATGTACGTTCGCTTGTTTCAAACATCGGCGTAAAGCCAATAACTTACTATACTTTAAAATTGGCTTAAATTATTAGAGTAAGTATCTGAATTTTCGGTTATCCTCTTTCTGATGTTATATTCATTCAATAAGTTCATTCTCCGAAACACAAAACTAACCACGGACCCTATTACCACCAGTTAATCATTTTTGTCTTAAGTTCTTGAGGCGAAATAGAGAACTGTAGTACCCAGCATAAGTGTGACGATTCTAGAAGTACATTTGTCCGAAAATTGACTAAAGTATACGCATAAAAATAATGAGAACACCGAGAAACATAAGGCAATCCGAAGTTGAGTCATATAACTAAAAGGTTACGATTACTAGAAACTTTTCGTGTTTTGTTGCTGTACTGAAAAAGCTCGGGATTCTCTTCATAATTTGCTTCAGTGAACGTCTGATAACTAGTGGGACGTCGTTTCTACGAACTATAGCCTCATACTTTTTTAGCTGGCTATTTTGTCTTCATTTAATCTGCTCTCTGTCAAAGTCACAGTTGACTAGGATCTCAGAGGAAAACCACAGCTCGTGAAACGGCTGTACTGCGCAGCTTACTTCGCTCTATTAACAATTTTTGTCGTTGTATTGCACCTGTCTGCAGGACTACTGATGTACCCGGCAAATTCGAAACGGCACTGCTGGGGCCGGTTCCGAGCGTTTGCTTGCCCCTAATAATTTGGCCATCGTCACGCCTCAGAGATTCTTCACTTTACAGTTCCCACACATTCCTTTTGCTGTTCAACCTAGTTACAAATACGGGTTAAGTAAAGTGTAACCAGAATACGGCTAGCTTACCTCTGACGAATAAAGATTCGTCCTGGAACAAGGCACTTTGTGTCAATATGGCGGAAAGTATCTAGGTTTTAGTTTTATTTCTTCAGTCAATTAGGATTGGCGATTAGGGTCGAACATTTCATGCAGCATAGGTGAAACTCAAAGGTCAACAAAAACAGATCGTTTTGCTCTGAGTAGGCAATGTGACATACCCTCCGAGCACCTGAAACAGCTAAAATGTCACTAACAAAAAAACGATACGATTTTTATCATAGCATAGCGTATGAATCTACTTTTACCAGCTTTACCAGTTCGATAGCTAAAAAAGTAAATTCATTGACCCAGTTCTCCAGTAAGACGCTGCAAATCATCTCACGCAGTCCGTTTCGGGCTCTCGTGATGGAAGAGGTCACCCATCTCGTATTAACGTAAGTAGCTTAAGAAGTTGATCTAAAATGTATCGCATTGGGGTAGGCCGTCAAAGCGGGCGTCGAAAGAAACCAAAAGCGAAGGCTTAGGATCCTGCCAGCAATGCACAAATATTAAACAATTTGTGCCTACGGAAAAGTTCATTCTTCATCCCTAAAATGATAAGTATAAATAATAATGAAAAGGAATATTATTTACGGTGGCTGTCACCTTTGACTTCAGCTAGACTTCTGCTTTGAGCCATAATGTTTATGCATCAAGATACGCATCGTCCTAGTTTACCATTGGCGCTCTTTAATTTTTCTAACCAAAGAAATCAAGCACGATATATATATTTGGGAGGTCAACTGATTCATGAAACGTGTTGTTTGCTTATGTATATAAACACCTGTTTATGTTATTTGATTTCACCATGGCTGGAAGGCTGTGCTAGGCCGTAGCTCATTTTTTTTTATATACATTTATTCGTTCGTCAGCTATTTCGGTCTAACTGTTTAAGAAACATAACCACGAGGAGATTGGAAAAATGTGCCATTGTTAAAAACAAGCCAGTCACATTACCGGTAGTAAAATTTTAAGAAGTCATCTCGTGCACCTGTGCCCCTTAACGCGAGCAGATTTGTGCTAGACAAGCCACAATTAACGACATCACGACTGGACAGACGTAGCGTAGAATTAGTGGGTGAACCTCTGATAAACTGCCGGATAATTTCTAGAGTGACCTGTATATTTGTGCATTTTTCTGCTATTTCGTTTACTTACTCACATAATCGAGCTTTTCAGATAGATACAGCCGGGCCCTAGTCCCAGCCAAAGTTAGAGACAAGCGACAAGATTTAAAAGTACAATTAGAATAGATATTATGTCAACGGAAGAGAAATGCGTGCGGGTAGTAGCAGTAAATTATTACATAGAATGTTTATATTTGGTTACAATTAAACGATGTGTTGTGAACAATCAATTTACCAACTTGCAAAATCAAGAGGAGTGTCTGAAGAAAACATCCTCTTTTTTTTTTATCTAGACGCCCAAAATTATTTATTTCATTTGCCATGAACCTTTTACCCCCGACTGACATCACAAAGACTGGTAAATATGCTTACGAAGAGGCATACTAAAAAAAAAAAATCATGAACGGGCACTCGACAGTGACTTGTTTTATAGTCCCTAGATTTGGAAACCTATCTAATTGACACTAAATGTCTCCCCCGCTTTCATTGTAGCGGTTTCTAAAAAAACAAATTTCGAATCGACAAATCCACAACAGTCTGAATCAACGCCTCTTCGAAACCATTGACGAAAAAAGGCAGTCCGCCGATTCGAAGTTTGTTTGTTTGTTTCAGCGTTTTACGTACGATTCCGTACGACCTGTACGGAATATGTGAGCCATAAACGACTTGAAATAACGAACGATTCTACTCTTGACAGGCAAAAGTGCACAGATTTATGATGTTTTTTTTTTCAAATATTATTTTATACGGTCGTTGTGCAATGTAGTATTGTGGTTTTTACCTTCATATTCGGGTATTTCAATTTTGTGAGGTACAAGCGGCCCACCCTCGACGATTTTTTCGTACCGCTTAGAAACTATATTTGCCCAAAGACCCTTTTAAAGAGATTTTAAGTACAGTTAGATCGTACGCTGTTCCTTGATTGAGATGTGTTGTTGTTGTTGTTAGGAATCTATTTAATACGTTCATGGAGGTAGCATGATACTTTAGCGCAATGTATCTGCGATCAGTCTCAATTGTTCTGGCACAGCAAATAACGAAAAATTGCCTTAAGTATATGACGGGATCTAACCAGCGAAGCATGCAACTCACGATGCATTGTGGTGGTTCTGGGGGGTATTTGCTCCTTTTAGTCCTAAAAATAAATAAACGGATGGAGGACCGTAATTTCTAAGTAAGCAATATATTTTTAGAGTAATAAGCATACATCCCATAAATCCAATAAATGGTTGCCCCACAAACAGAAACGTATGAGTGAATGCCTTTAGAAGCCACAGCATAGCACCGGTCTGATGGCAACATCTACTGCCGAGGATTATAGAAGTTTTTAAAATTACGCCCATATTTAAGCTACCTAAAGTGAATAGGGTGTATGCTTGCTTAAGCGATATAGTTCATTTGGTAATTATACAATTGGGCGGTGTGAATATCTCTCCTACTGAAGTCTACATAAACTGCTAGAAGCGTTGAACTTAGCTGGGCATTGGGTACAAAAAACCTGTCTCTCGAAATATGTCTCTTTAAATTCTGTCACCCCTAAATGATTTCGCATTTATCACACGAAGCTGGACCTTGGTACCTCGGTGTGGCTAAACGATGCTTTAAGGAACTGGAAGCCGCGAAAACAGTAAGGCCGGGATCTCATTTTAAGTCAGATTAATCCCAATGAACTGTTTATGATCACATCTTTGGCTAAACGTTTTCGAACAGATCGAACTTTTCTTTAGTCATAAGTGTGATATTGTTGCCTGTTGAATAGACAACTTTAAACGAAATTATCATAATAACATACAGAAATGTTTGATGCTATTCTACATTCGTGGTTAATTAGTGTTGCAGGTTAATCGAAGAAAGCAGGCTTTTATCAGATTCACTGTAACTTTGTGTAACTTAGCTGTCTAACACAGTACTAAAAACAATAAATATGGAAATAAAAAAAAAATGGAAATAAAACTCAAACGTGGAGAACTTCGGTTGTTGTTGCACATTCGTACAGCAGATCAGGAACACCCTGCACATAGGTCTTTTTCATTTCGAATACCGTAAAGGCATATGACCTCCAATTAAACAACCTAACAACCCCATGTTATTTTAACTAGCTCCAATGCGTTGCACAATTGTAAAATACAACTTTTCGATTAAAGGTCAGCAATAGCACATAAAAGGACTCGCAAGATATAGTTGCAAGCACTTTTTTTGATATATGAAGCTAGGACACCCGAGAAACCATCAGAAACATAAGGGCAACTTACACCATTAGTGCTCCGGCCCCTCAAAAATAAAATTCCACTAAAAAATGTATAACTAAGAATTATACTTTTTTTTTCTAACAGACAAGAACTTACACATAGTAAAGCAATTAAAATATACTGATCGAATTGATCATCTCTTGAGCGATGTTGTCTAAACATGTCACTTCATGTTTACGGGGCGTCTGCACATTTCGCCCTACATTTAATCCGACTTACTGACTAACTGGCATGTAAACAACGAGATTAACCGCGGTCAGGCCTTACAGCGCCACCTATCGAACAGATACGGCTAACGAAATTCGTCTCAGATCGTTGGTGACAATACGCTCGCTGGAAACCTATTGCACGTAACGTTGTAGAGCCAACTCTAGGCCTTCTATACGGTAACGTTAACGCCGGTGCCAGTTACCTAATATGCTCTATCGCTAACAATGTTAGTAAGGAAAAGGCTAACAGTTACAAGAAATGTACATACGTGCAACGTGGATAAATAATCAATATAGAGTAATAGAGTAATCAGCGATTAGTATTTTATTCGAACGTGTCCGTGATAAACGTTAGGATGTCAGAACGTAACGATAACCTTTTATTGCCTACGTTATAAATTGCCTCACAGCCGTATCATTCTTTCTAACAACAGTTCTGCAAGAAAGCCGACAGATGATTGCTACATGTCGACAATCCAATAACGTTAGTAGCATCCAGATTAATTAGCTATCTTGTGTCAAGAATGCTTACCAGAGATGTGGTTCAGTCTTTCTGAGCGAGCAGGCTAACGCCAAGTCACACCTACGAAAATGCCCCCTACGAGTTTCACTACGGAGCGGATAAAAGCCGTTCTTAGCTACGCACCATTTCTTGTGATGACGCTTCCTGTCCGTATTAAGTCGGACGGGCTTTCTCGTTCTACCTGTAAACAACCACATCATATTCGTCTATCATTTCAGTACTACGTGCCCGGCTCGAAACTGCATAGCTGTTATACAAAAATCTAGTTCTATTGTTGAAAGAGCGGGTCATCTCTAAAAATCCTCAAAGAAACACCGTTTATGTGACACGTGAAGACGCTAGGAGATTAAAGTTAACCAAGTCGGTTAGACCCAGTCACTTGTGTCCTCTAGCTATGTTGTAATATGAAAAAAGTTCATTCAATAATTACTTATTATAGGAACTTTACTGAAGGATAGCAAACAATGTCTACATATTAATAACACGCTGTTAGAGCAATCTACATCAAAAGCATTTCTAAAAAGCTATATAGATGCATTTGTTAAGCAAATTAAGTAATGATATGAGCAATTATAATTATGTATAGTGTACTAAACATTTATAATTGAGTACTTAGAATTCTTCCAAACAATATTCTTCCAGCTTTTCAGTACAATCTTCGACCCGCGCACGTTTATTCATCGTCTTTACCTTGTACTCACCTGTCGTCTGACTTCGAGCTCTCGGTTCAGTTAAGTGGGTAATTGACGAAAAGTTTTCTCAAGGCAATTTTCAGTCGTACCTAGCGTGGATATTCTCGCGAGTACTATTTGCGTATGTCTCTCTCGTACGTGTACGTGCTGCACAAGTTAAACTATGGTAAATTGACTTGAGTCCTACGGCTTATCTATCAGAAGTGAAACTTTCGCCTACATTGAAAACTGTCCAACGAAGCCTTTTATTGCTACTTTGCTTTTATAGACTCTAGCAGCGATGCAGTGTAGCATGCCGCAGGCTTTCGAATAATCCAAATCGAAAAGTTCGCCTTTGATAGGTGAGCTTTAAAGGTTTTCGGTGGCATTTGTGCTAGCAGACTGAATGTGGGAACATAATATCGTGAACGTAGCAAGCTATCCTTCGCAAAAGCATACGTGTAGCTGAATTGGACATGGTCTTAAATTCACAGCGACTGAGATGTTTGTCTGTGCAATTCATTCCAAGGCAAGTATATCTTTATCTTACCGTGTTTAAGATGATTTGGCCTATAGTAGCTACAAGCGAAGTGCCTGTGTATCTTCCAGATGGACGACGTCTAAGGATTTTTGATTGGACATCCTTTAATAAAAATGGCGCTGATGCTTGTCCAACAATCCTTCCCATGCTATAAGTACAGTAGCCGCCTGATTTTTAGGCTGAACATTGCGTGCTAGCAAATAAGCATTCATCGGTGTGACTCTGAATGCAGTTTTTACGGATCCATAAGTGACCTGCCTCATACGTTGCATCTATGCAGTCGCGGTAAACGATCCTGCAGCTTTTGAAGGAATCTAGCGACGCGAACATAGCAAAGCACATTCTCGCCTAACTTAACACTGATGAGCTTTCTCACGAATCCTCACACTATACGTTAAACGAACAGCTTCTTTTCGAAAAAAGTAACATGAAGAGCAAACATAAGAGTAACTTATCATGAGATCTGACACGCACTGTCGTCTGCGAACTGTCGTCTGCGAACTGTCGTCTGCGAACTGTCGTCTGCGAAGCAGATGACCATGTCATAATGTATTTGTTTATAAGGACTACTCGTATAATATAATATGTTTGGTATCATAATATTCGCCTGCATGTTTATATCCATCCGTTTCTATGTCTATGTCTAGAGCGAACACAATGACAAACAAATTGAAAATTTTCCTTGCATATTTATACCAATTCAATCGATTAAATGAGTCGAATCATGATTGATCGTTACACATTTCCAAAGCAAACCTTTTCTAATAGCGAGCCGTACCTCACGCGTGGCATGAGTGTAGTCTTCCGAATGCTAAAACGTGCAGATCATTTTTCTTACACGTGACTTAAGCACTTCCTTGCCTACTTGGTCCGCTCACGAAGAGGAATACGGGTCGCCAATGGACTCTCGGGATCGCATGTATATAAACATCACTCGCGCCAGCTTGACGGATCCTACTTGTTGCATTGTGTTCCACCGGTGGTAAACGCTACTCCATTTGTTTCCATTTTACGAAATGATTCTTGTCGTAAATGAGGCGGTATATGTACACAACGGTAAATACTAGTTATTTCCATTTTTTCATCTCGTTGGGTGGACCCGTGGCATTTTTTAGACGGATTCCGGATCCGTCGAGCGGGTCAATGCAGCGACAACGATGAAATGACCGCAGACCAAGTTGGGCAACGTTGTACGTCTACAACCGTTGCCCTCGGAAACATAGAAATGATGAGTAGTGCGTTATTATATCGGCACGGAATGAAATTAACTAAAGCAAGCGTAACAGATACTAAAGGAAGTACGTAATTATGTCTTGCACAAATCTCCCCTTTCTAGGATTTTTCAACAGAAATATGTATCATAAAACCGTGTTACAAATATTTTGAGTAATGTTTAATGATTACGTTAACTTTGTAAATGCATTGCGTTATTTACCATGGAGCTGAATTGTCGCAGTCAACGGGCAAATGGCTTACCGAAAGTCTTAAAAAAAGTAAATCGATCGTGGAAACATAACCTCGGAGTGCTTTGTACTGAAATGATTCTGTTTATGAATACGTAATCAAGTAATGATGTAAGTAACAACTTACTCTACGGCGTTATTATTACCTGTTACAGTGTGGGCAAAAAAATTTAATTACATAACAGTAAATAATAAGCCACTTCCTCTTGGTGCCCCGTTCATAGAGAGGAGCTGTATGTCTTTAATTTCGAATGCTTTTTTACCGGGTGGGACTTTGCTTCGGAAGGAAACCGCGTTTGAAACCAACCACTTAACTAGTTAAGAGGTCTAATGTAAACTTACAAATTAACTTTACTTAATTACATATGTTATGCTTTTGTATTTATGCGCTGTAGCTGACTGTATAATTTACGACGGCGGCCGAGCCCAACTTGAAGGGAACGCGGGAACCATTGTAATAAATTCGAATCCTTATTGATTGAAGTTTGAGCGGTATTTTTTCGTTTATATATTGAGCCTGCAGAGATTACCGCCTTAATGTAAAGTCCACAACAGTATGACGTATTTCGTCAGTACCCTCAAAGAAATCATGAGCCATATCTTAGAACGATTTGTAAAGTGTCATGTCTTAATTTATGATGAGATAGTTTCGCTAACCCAATTATGCCAATCAAAGAGTAAAATAGATCTCATTTTGAAACATCTATACAGCATAATGAAAGTGTGCCGAAAATGAAAATTTAAACCGTAATGAAAATTTATCTGTTAGGACCATGGAGTTATTGAATAAAGTATACTTCAGTTATAGCGACAACATAGTGCTACTAACCGTCTTTAGACAGCGATAGGAACTGAAGTGGCTAGAAATATTGGTGCGGGCCGTAACACTTAACCGCACTACTCACTTTTATGGGCCGACGTACGGTCTAAAGTCGCCACGCGTTCTCACACAATGCCAGAGACACTCGACGATTGTCGGCTGGCAGTTGCTCAGGGTTTGCTGGTCGAGCGCGTATATTTAATATTGTCAAGTCATCCTTGTAACTGCGGGACATGTTCCACCTGCTCAAAGTGGAGCTTTTTGTCGGCTGTTAGGATCGTGTTCGCTGATGCGCGCGCTTGAGCATCTCGACATCTTCGCCGATCGTCGAGTTAAAAAATCGCAGCTTCGGTAGCGATTTCCACCGCACTGAAAGGTACTACCATAGACCCTGAGCGTTACGGCTAGGCCGGCGATTTATCCATCTTGGAATTAATTAGCCTCGCGGCCCCGACGACACGCTCTAGCTGCTACCAAGGTATTGACGACGCATGAGTAAAATTTTTTATTCAGACAACACACATTCGTTTTTATATAGCAATAGCAAACTAAAAATATTATACTTAAGGACCTAAATAACGAACACTGATACGAGTTCTAGCAATTTATGTATATACACATACAAGGTGGGGCTAAATGTGGCAGTAAAGTGTTTTCCCGCAATTAATCGAACGTTTATTGAACGGCAAAGAAGCAAAATAAGCACTTCGTCATTCAAAAATCATATTTTCATTAAAGAAAATTAAGTTTCATAAAGGCCATATCAATTTGTATTTCATAACAGCCGTAGGGACTACATAGGTCGTTACATTTTGAGCATAAGTAAAATTGGATGCAGTCGATTCTTATGTTACAAAGGGATTGAAAAAAAGTAAGTCGCGTAAGGGTACAACAAGGGGCATTCTGTTTCCGTACTTACTACACCATTTGCTGTGGGGGGAAATAACGCACTGATTTGGCGACAGTACTTGGGCAGAAATTTCCACTCAGCTAGCCAATGATATGATAAATGGTCGAAAACGTGACGAAAAATAGCTATAATTATAAAGTAGCACGTATTTTCAGAGATACCGGGCTTAATTAGTTGATTTGAACTAAGGAGACGTTCCTTCACGTCCATATGTCGTAACGTTCCCTAGATAGGTGATACTTTTCACGTAATCACGCATCTCCCAAAGAGATGATCCCCATAACCTCTTTCGATTTGTAGCGGTAGATGGTTACAGAATGGTACATGAGTCATTTGAGAGCTCAAGACTCTTTGAAATATATATATATATATATATATATATAAAGTTATGTTTATCCTTCACTTACTTTTTATATATTTTATGGGCTCATTTTACCTGCAGGTATCGGCTATTTAAAACATTTGCTTATTTCTGATAGGATTTAGTGAAATGGAGGACATCTGGAATCAAACAGAGGAGGAACAAAAGTTCTAAAAGAACGATCCGAGTGAAACCCCGGTTGGGCTAATCAATCAGCGACTGTACCAGGTGCCGAATTGTTTTCTGTTTCGCCATGTCAGAGACAACCGGACAACTTTGCTAACTGATACCGCCCACGGAACAGCCACTAGGAGGCATACTGACGACATTTGCTTACGTGTCCCTAACAATATCAACAATCTGCTTCTTTTCCAATACATGACGTAGGTGTAGCCCTCTGGTGTCTGACAAATAATGACAAATGACCAAAACTGCTCTGTGCAGAAGTACAGGATCATGTGTATCATGATACCACTCTGCCGTTTCGAAGAGTCCTGGTTTACGAGACGCCTCAGAACCTGGCGCCAAAACGATCATGATGGTTATCTAAGTCTCTTCGGATTTGATATGCAGGGTTTAGAGCAGAAAGCATTTCTAAGGGTAGACGCAGGCAATGGTTTCTAGTAGACTATTGGTATGCCGGAATTGGGAACGGATGACCGACGGAAACCACGTTAGCAAGCTTTGATTTAACTGAGGCTACTATCGCCCACGGTCCGCAATAATTGACAGTTATTCTTGCTTACGTGCCGTGTGCATACGGTCATGTGCAGAGAATCGATGTGGCCCAATTAGTTACTTAAGCTTTAGATCGCAGCTAGCTATATCGGAGTGAAGCGGCTGTATCAGTAACAATGCCGCCACTGAATCTCGTTACGCTGAATACGCATTCTGAGGGTACTGTCTTCAAACCCCGGTTTCTCTTAGCTCGAAGCCTTTTCCACAGTCGATGCCACCCTCAAGGCAGTTTCCATAGTACCTACATGTACCTTCGCCCCTAAGTTCCGGAATGCCCGAGAGGCTGTCTTCTACCAAGTTTTCTGTTTCTATTTCCAGGATTTTACTAGCACCATCATTATTGATATAACTACTGATGTTACTAGTTCTCCTTGTTGCCAAGCTAAACCGATCAATATGTTGAACTGACAAAGATGCCTCCACATGCAGCCACCATTTGTCTTCTAACTGTTGGCTTTACCAGTGTAGATGCTAAAGGGTCTTGATAGAAGGATCTGCTATGACGGGGAGTTCCCCTTTCAGAGGGTTGCTGCAATGATAACTACTGCTTTTTTCCTAACTCTGACTGTGGCTTAATCAGTTCGAGGGCGCAAGGCAAAGCGAACTTGCTACCACCCCAACTAACTACTACCGAGTCTAGGCTGCATACCTGTCGCACTTGTAAACTCACCGACCGTATCCTTTAACTTTCTACCTCCAATTTAAACCGCTGTTCCTTTTCGTTCTCATTACCTGGCCCTCTGTGTGTGCCACCTTAGCCCAGCAGTAGACTCACCCTAACCTCATGACTCGTCAACACCGTAATATTGGCTCTGTTACGGCATACCGGTACAGCGGCAGCGGTGAAGCCGTATTCGCTAAAGCCGGCCACCGCGGGGTGTAAGATTACGTCAATCTGTCATGGTTCCTCAGCCGGCAACTTACACAGCTTCACTGCAGCCACGCCGCGCGCTTACTCGAACCCTGTGAGAGCGGAGCGCACGGCTGATTGTAACGGAGGTGTGTGATGGGCAACTGAGGACGTGAGACGGGAACCGCAAAGCTGGCAACCTTGAAAAATTTATGGCTGTATTCGGGCGGTTGACGGAAGACTAGTGGATACGGTGCAGATGGCATAATTTTTCTGTTTTAGTTTATAAACAGTGGTACCAGCATAAGCAGCGTTAATAGTCAATTTCGCTTTCAGTGCTCTAAGTAAGGGAATTGTTTTGTAAATTCAGAATGGGTCACATCAGCTAAGGTAAAAAAAGACTCGTCATGTTACTAGAATTCGTATAAACTACACGGCTCGACGAGTAGAATGAATGCTGTAAAAACATAAAAATAGATACACACCATATCATTGTTTTCAAAAAGAGCTCCATATGGATGAGGATATCCAACGGCGATTACTGTTTACTGCCAATGAAATTATGAAATGTATACTGTTAGGAGCAAGCGAACTTCCATCGGACTAAAATTACATTAAATAGCTTCCTTTATCTGGCGAAGCCAGAACATGAAGCAACAATCCCTATATTCTTTGAACCAGAAGCTTGACCGTCCAAGCCATTGCGGCCATATATACAAATAAATGTACACTGAATTGTCGTATTGATCGCAAACTGAAGTACTGACTTTTTAAAGCGGAAATTGGAGAAAATATTCTGTTATGCTTTGAAAAAAGATAACCAGACTAAATATGCGCCATTTTGATCGATGACTTTCTGCAATTTTTTTTGGCAAAGTCATAATCTTATTCCTGTAGAACCTCTGTGGCTTCTAGGCGAAAAAAATCGGTGACAAGTGATTTTTGCATTCATTCATTGAAACTAAGTGAACACTATTGCGAGAGTTTTGCAAAGACCGAAAGGGATAACGGTCCGATGATACAAGACCCGGGCTATACAACGAACGCATTTTTCTAAATTTTTGCAGCGTGTGTTCTGGCATTGTCCTGAGGGAAAACGACGCCTTTTCTGTCCCTTAGGTCTCGTCGATTTTTTTTTTCCAATAGCTTTTTGTAACATTGATAGTTGGATCAATCGCTCTGCCGCGCGACAGCAACTCGTAGTGCAAGATTTCTTTTCAGTCCCGCCAAAAACACGTAGCAGTATCTTTTTTCGCACCAATCTAAACGTTGCCACAGATTGTGTAGCCTAATCTATTTTTTTTGTTGGCACACTGTTATCGCACGTAACTTACTTTTTATCACATGTGATCAAGCGCTTTGAAAATGCTTCTTCAAGTTTGCGCAGATAAAAATACAATGATTTTGATTCGGGTTCATAATTTGAGGTCAACCAGGGTAGTACCTAATTGAAATTCTATCGAGCTTCTTTTTGTAACCAGCTCCCTTTAGATAGTTGAACACTGTTTGCCGGTGGATATTTAACTCTTTAGCAATATTATGGCTACTCACGTATCGATCTTGCTCAACCTCCGCAATAATTCTAGCAACCTTTTTCGTAATTAATCAGCACCATCTTTCATATTAAAACTTCTAGAATCAAAGCGACAGAACCATCTTTAAACCGTCTTGTTCGAGGGTGCAGCTTGACCATGAACAGCAATTTTTTTTATGGGCTTGGGCAGCATTTGAGCCCCTGTCCAATAAAACTATTTGCGAATTTTGTAAGTTCTGCAAACCTTGAATTCATCTTCAAGACGCTTATCTCTTCTTCGTAAATAAGCCTTCTGACAATTTAAGCATATCTGCTGCTACCGTCAAATTTCAGCTTTCAAATAATACCAACGCCAACCTAACGCGTCTCATGTTATCTGACAAATCGATCCCGTATTTTGGTTCGATACGGGGGGGCGAAACCCCGTAAATTAAGCAGAAACCTGGATCAAATAAGTCAAACATCTAGCTGATGATTGTGAATGTTCTTCGCAATCGAGAAACGTTCTCTTCTTATATTCCCTATGCAGTAAGCATAAGGCCTCTACATTGAAACCTCGCGCATCATTAGTATAACGCTTATAACGAACAAACAAATTGTTCAACTTCTATGACAGCTTAGGAACGACTACGTGTGTATCGGATATCATCGACGGTAGTAATCCTGGTTGACCCTTTAGACTTCTTTCATTGTCGCCGTCTTTCTTTTTTGGAAAGACTTCCTAATGTGGTGCAAGCCACCTCCTAAGAATAAGTAAACGAAACAGAACAAATATCGAGTTCAATATATGTGGTGTTAATTTGCGTCATATGCTTACAAGGTACATGCACAGTGCATGTAGGAAAAAAAAAATCCACTAAAATGTATATTCTTCGGTTTATTATAGAATTAGGGTAGATCTTTTTTTGCTTCTCGTTGTTGTGTATGTGCATGTTCATAGCTAGTTTGAATCTAATTTGGATTTGGATTTGGGACAAAGAAAAACTTTATGCGGCCGATCTTACCAATCATTAGGGGTGGCCTTTGACGGGAATATTTGGTCATCCGCTAAACAAACCATAGCACACTTCATACCTGCACACGTACACATTACAGCGAACACCGAGAACTCTATTTCGACGTTCACGACATCGATATCTTTGGGTTGCGGCGGAAAGAAAGCTTCTCGCCACCTTGTACTCGCAGATGGCGTGATCTAGACGAACCTGAGCCTAATAAAGGCCATTAGTACACCTTGTCAATCCCGGGTTTAATGTGAGGTAAAACCGTTTCGAAGCTGATACTACTACATCGTTGGCAAGGCCCCGATCCAAGACTGACGATTTTTTTGACTACATTGCCCAGAACGTGAAACTCGTGATTTTCCTCAAGGACATTTTAAAGAATATTGGTGGTCAGTACAACAGTTCCAGCTGAAACCTCAATACCTCCGCTCGAAGAACGACAGCATCATTACACTTTACATACATCAACAGTTTAATAACTTTATACAATACAATAGCTGCGAAAGGGGCACCCATGTCACGGCTAATCGAGAGAACGGGATTCCTCTTGAACATTACGTATCTCCGTCCATGATCAGCGACATCGTTCGATATCAACTCCTTGCTTTATCCGTCTCACAGATGTTTCCATCCTCGTTGGGGACCCTCCCATACAGACAGGACGCACATCATTGAAGAGCTTCTTGAAATTCGATGATTTCGATGAATTAACATAGAGTGTATCATGATCAATATCGGGATTTTCAACAACGATCTTTGATACTGCGGCATCTCGTAATGGTCATTGATATAAGTCTATGCAGATCGTACTTATATTTGCCGACTGGTTAGCGCTAGTCTCGATGACTATTAGCGTACATATGTTACACGGTATCCGCGCGAACCTGCGCGCATGACTGTAGGGTCACAATACAGTAGCAGTTGTTGCCTGATGTATCAGCTCAGGACGCCAGTGGCTACTTCACAATACAGATCGCTGTGGCCGGCCAGCTGCAACACTGATAACGTCGCGTGCATGAGGCGATTTGCTCCTTGGTGACTAGGCGATATAGCCAACATCTCAGCCAATGCCGATGGCCGTGGACGTGCAAACGTCGGAGCACGGAAAGCGCGAGGCCCACTACGCCGTTGGGCTGTTCGTTTTGTACAATCGACGGTAGGGTCAACTGCCGTATCGACCCGATATACGATACGTCTTCGTGGATTTTACTGCCGATCACATATCATGTTCATGTTTTTAGTTTAGGGGGTGCTTTTCTTATTAGAAATTACATTCGGAGACAATCAAACTCCATACATCATTAAACTAAACGTTTTACTATATTATTCGAATACATACTATGTTATTGTGCATATATGCTTAACAAAGCGCTGATAAACTCTGCCTATTCTTCGATCTCGCAAGCGTGTAAATATCGAAGTTATTTAGAATCACAATAATTTTTCTCTTAGAGAAATGTCCACTTTGCGACTTGGAAATCTTCTGCTATTTCCATCGTTTATAACCGGTCTATTTAGGCTTTACTAGGTAAACGTGAATTAAGAAATAAAAACTCAAAATTTTTGCTCAGGTTCGATCATTTGATTGAAGTACGTAACTTATACTTAATAGATTCAACGAAGCGGACCGTCGATCCGTATAATGAGACGAATCTAAAGTTCTGCAAAATCGCAATTTCCTTACATTAATCGCAGTCAGTGTCCTAATATTAATAGCACCAACATTGACACTCGGAGCGAATGTCTAGTTGTCCTCTACAAGCAAATAAACCGCAGCCAAAAACTCGACAAAGGGCAACAGACGTATCCACTAGTATGACTCAACACACGTGATAGGAGCAATATTCGTTCCTGTATCGTCATCGACGCTTTTTCTCGTTTCTAAAACCGCGAGTACACTCTAGCACGACGCCAGTGAGCGTGTTTGGCCTCTGAATGGAACCATTTATTACAAGCATATGCGTGATGACATGGGACAGGCTGAAATAGTGAATATCTACTCATTACCTTGGGAATTTGGTGTCTGTCTAGGTATATATTACTGCTATGCAACGTGCCATTTACAATTCTAGGTCTCTCTCCTCGATCTCACTTTGTCCATCATTCTGCATCGCGCGTTTGTCCGTGTCGAACGCTCCTGCCTCTATAACAGCGGGCAGCAAAGAAAAAAAGTTTTGTTGTACAGCGTCGCTCTCGCTGCTACCCTCACTCGTTTTGCCGATGCTTCTCGCGTAGCTCTTGTTGACGATAGCATCGAAGTCGTTGTTTAGGCTCATTCAGCGACATGCTGACATGTATTCGAAACTAGTACTATTACCAGATGAAGTTCCGTTAACCATCTCATCGAAACTCGATTAAAAGCATCGGTGGGAAAGCTGCGTAATAAAGAGACGCTCAGACGAGTGCGTCTGAAAAAGCGTCACGACAACATCGCGCTCAGTTTTGTTGTGTCAAATACATTAAGGCCGCGGAGCACGCGACGGCCCTGGTGAGTGAATCAAGCAAAATAAGCGTCAAGCGTCACGAGCACAAACGGAGCTATGCCGTAATATAAATACCTTTAGCCACGAACTCAAAATGTTCGGTGGTGCACGTACCGATACGCACCGAGAGGTCGTTAACGTATTTCTAACGAATCCTGAGTCCTTCTCGCAGTCGATCAAAATGAAGACCACCGGTGAAAAGAGCAATCGGTCAACGTAAACTATTCTCCGACCTCTATATCGTCGACTGTTTGTGTCGGCTAGATAGTCGTAATGTGTAGTAATGGCAGCGACGGAGGAAAGCAGACATTTTTTTTAAGTATTTGGCTGTAGTCTATGTAGAAGTACACGAAAAATCGCTCTTCTGAGTACGTTCTCCCTTTGAAGTGTTCGGCTTGCCGGGTATACTTTTGCTGCAAAAAAAAACCCCAGATTGAAGTCGACGAAATTGCAATTTCATTCGGGTTTGACCTAGTGTGGCTGTCTGGCTGTCAGCTTATCAGGGGAACCAAATCCCCTCGAGCTTAGATGAATGATATGAACAGGTGAAACGCCATGCTATTGATAGCAGTCATCACGCGGTCGGATTCGGTACTGAGTGAGAAATATTGATAATAGTTCCTTCCCCCTTTAAACAACCAGTGCAGATTTGTGTCACCGATGTTGTCAAATTTTTTTCAAGTTGACTAACGCTATCTACTAACATTGTGGTATATCAATAATGTTAGCTTGCTTGAGTTGTGCTTTAATAATAATAGTGATAATATCGGGGTTTCGAAGCGGACCCTCATCCTCCACATCACAAGTCTGTCATATGAATGACGAGTTTCGTGACGTCTAGCATTAGTTTAGTCTAGTATTAGATCGTTGTTTATAGAAATAAAACAGAAAATGTCCGATCGATCTAGACGTACATCATTTAATTCAGAATGCTGTCTCAGAATACGTCTCGATAAATAGGCTAGGTCAACGGAGTCGACTGGTGCGTACCGGATTTTGTTTCAAATAGCGTATGCATGCACTAGACGGAAACAACTGGCATTTACCACATCTTTTATATAGCACTACTTACTAGCTTTAAACTTTTCAATGACATGGGATCGATTGAAATAAACTTAAACATTCGCATAAAAATGATTGGTATAATACTAATATATATACACACACATATATGTGTGTGTGTGTCGGAAAAATTACTTATCCCTTATTTCACCTTATTAAGGCAAATATTTTATCACTACCTTAAACTATCCCATTAGTTTGCAAATGAAACAAATATCTATGACCCTTTAATTATATATTTCGAATGATAGTGCACCTTCCGTAGGCAAAGACACTGATACGAACAGCATTTCGTCCAAGACAAACCATACTGAATATTTTTTAGTTTCTATAGAGTCACGTTTTTCTGCTAAACCTAAACCTGTCAGTCTAATCATTCTACAATAAAGTCGTATGTGTTAATAAATCTATAAATTTATACTTGCAACGTGTTGAATGCGCAATCAATCATTGAATACACCATGTCCGGCGTGAGTGTTTGCGACGCGACGCGCTGGCACTATACGCTTACAGAGTTTAAAAGTGGCTAAGTTTTAACGGCCGTTTCGAGCTCTCAAGTTGTGAACCTATTCAAGTTCGCCGCTGTAGTGATGTTGAACCTTTCGGTTTCAGTACCATATGAATTTAACGGTGGCTAAGTAAATTCATATGGTACTGAAACCGAAGGGTTCAACATCACTACAGTGGTACTGGCGCATCAGCCTCGTAAATAAGTTCCATATTCAAAAATGGAGCAATTATGCAAAAAAAAACAACCTTCTTTTCAACAACCTTCAAGACAGGTAAACGAGCAGAGAAGATAACGTCAGTATGTTGACTGCGAAACGATCCAAAAGAGGAGAAAGGGCCAGAAAGCTGAAACTCGAACAGATTCCCATACGAACGCGACCACCATCGGTCTCAAACTACCGTTCTTGCTCCTCCTATTATCTTGACTCCATTAACCCATCGCTACAGCGGCCTGAATCCATCCTTCATTTTCATAATGATCCAACGCTCCTCTGACGATCAGCAGAAAGGCTGATGAGGGAACTCAAGCATTAGCAGAAGAATTCAAAAGTTAATGTTGGTGAATATCACATAAAGATCGTAGATACACAAGTTTTCAAAGCGGATTCTCTTCCCCCCTACACGTCTTTAATTGGGCACTTGCCTCAACGACGAAGGTGGAATGTGCGAAAATAGCAAAACGCATCACATGAATGATACATCTTTGCCTCCTTCCAGCCGGAAGGCCAGCAGGAATGAGGTAAACTCACAAAGACACGTCATACATTTGGATCATTGGAACAAGAATGACGTGTGTAAGTACATCGTATGCGTGGAGCGTAATCAATAAGATGCTGCGATGTAAAAGGCGATGTAGGGAGAGGTGAGGACGCCTCAGCTCCACGGGTAATTATCGTAATGGTGTAACGGTAATATCCTTGGGACACGTAATGTTGCCCACATTCGAATCAGGCCGAGGAAGATCTTATTTTTGCTTGAGAGGCTTAGGTTTCTTGTATTGTTTTATTGTGTCAAGTATTGCTTAATGGCAATACGAATCGTAGTATCAGTCCTGCTTGAATTGTCTCGAAGGCAACTACGCACCTTAATGATGCAACACACAATTTAATTTAATGCTATTTAAGCTTATACCACGTAAGCAAGTGTCGTTTCACCATTCTATAAATGTCTGGTTGTTCAATTTAGCCACCGTCTGGCAAAATTAACGTGCAGTCTAAGCACTGCGGCATAGAAAAGTCATCTTGCCTGAACGGCATTGATGAGGATCGTTCAAGCTTAAGAACGAGAAGACGTAAATAATAAATTATTGTGAACCCTTGTTTTTTATATGATTTAAAACATTTAGAGCTGTCCTTATTGTACATCCAGGATGCCAGCTCTCAGACTACTAGCTCATGACGACTCGTTGCTAATGGCATGAGCGTCTCTAAAAAGAATTAACATGAGACAGCGCGATGAACCTTTTTTTCAAGCCCTGTATTCGTCCTTCTGGTCGACCTTGCATATGCGAATGTAAAGGCTCAGCAATGAACTGCCCTCGGTGCTGTGCATTCCACCTACCCACCTATGCCTAATGACACATTTCTAGAGCTTCGTTCTTCGCGTTTGTTGACGTTTCCTTGGCCAACCTTCCGAAGCTGCTGTGTAGTGGCCAGATTGACCAATAGCGTTTCGTCGTACAGACCACAAACGAACTCGAAGAGTATTCAAAGCTTGCTCTCAATGAGCTTCGAAATGGATGGAACTTCCTATAGAGAAAAGCTTACGAATATTACAAGGTACCGCTGAAATACTCAGTTGCTTTCATCGGAAACCAGTCATCATGCTGTTTCTCTTTAGCCTGTCCATCAATTGTGAAAACTTTCCGGAACTACTATGTGACGAAGTTAAGGAATTCCTTCATATCACTCTTTGTGACATATTTTAGATCACTGTTCCTGAAGTCTGAGTACTTCTCCGATCATTTATTCACGAGTCTGGGAGACCTTTTCTTTATTTGTTCTGTGGACGGCCAGCGTAACCTTTGTTGTAGAGCTGGGTAGCAATTTTAGGTTAGACTTGTTGTAATTCATTTCGCAACCGCGAAGCCAGAATACTGTAGGATCTAGATTTCGTTAAGAGGATGCCGCAAAAGGAGATCCAACCTACATCGTAAGGGAAAGCTTGTTCTCTGGTCAAGGTAGCAAAAATGGATACCTAATGAAAAGCTGACAATATATTTTCCCAATTGACCATCTAACTTAATCACGGTAAAAATCTTAGCGCAGATATTGCACTTGGTAATCACGCAGATTATAGGGCCTATTACCGATATAAAATGTGTACTTAATCGTGTAACTATAACACAGCACCGACTTGCAGACAAAAGCTAATTGACAAGATCGCCATGCCTAAACGTGAGGACGGATCGGATATGGGTAAAAAAAAGTGATCTTTCTAACAACAATATGAGTAAAATGTTTAGCTTAGCTTTATACAAGGCTACATTTTTCGTAACAATTTGCTAGACTTAAGTAACTGTTTATTGCGGATACGATAGCTTGAATCTATTAAGACCCGTAATTCCTGCTATATTTTACTCAGACTTTTATCTTCAAATCTCAGTTCATCTCGCACAATATGGAATACTCATACACTCGTATTATTTACTATTATAATATTATGAGAATTTAGAGCCAGTACACCATGTTGCGATTCAAGTTTGTCTTTTGTTCGGGAACGAAACGTTGAAACTTTATAGTAACTATAGTGGGTAGTAAGAAATCCATTGGCTTGAGGCAACAAAAAGAAAATGCTACCCATTGCTTTTACGTCTGCCTTTATATAAAACACTCTCTAATTTGATGAGCTGCTAAACCCAGCCAAATCTAACATGTGGCCACACCTTTGAAAAAACCTGCTTTACCCCGTTTTTTGGTCTCTCTTCTACGTCTTAATCTTACTATATCAGCGTATACAGACAGCTCGGCCGTCTGAACGTAGATTTGGCGAATATTTTCGCGTACTTACAACATGGCCACAGTTTGTTTGGATCTTTTCAGTGAGCCGAGACAGTATGTAGGTCCTTTTATTCGGTGATTTTTAGCAGGCACTGCAAACGGAATTAGTAATGAATCATAAAATATTCATGTTGAGAGTGTTTGGGGCAATTAAATCGATAGATATGTGCGAGCTAACAATTGAATACCTGAACGTACTTGTTTAAATAGAAGTAAAATGGAATTCATTATATATATATATATAATAGAATAACTTAATCAGATCTTATCAAAGTTAGAGGTTGAAAACAAGCCTTGTGACAACGACAAAGCAGATTAAAATGCGCATTAACTGCATGAGAGACTCTAGAACTTAAAACAATTTTAACAGTTAAAAACAGGGGGCATCGAAACATTTTCAAGACACAGGAAGAGGCATTTTTAAAGGTTGGGTAACCTTTAATCTGGCGAATTATTTAACACTTCGTGTTTAATGTTATTATCTACTTTGTCTAATATAGGATGGTATATATATAAGGTATCGCCGATGTAGTCCTGAGTAGTGTGATTTCAAAAGCATTTAGATTTAATTGTTGTCCTTAGATATCGTAACCTACAAATCTTTCATTAGCTTAACAGACCGTAAGGTAATCTTTGTTGTCTATGTACGAAATATAAGAAAACGATAATGACAGTGACCTCCTATTTTAAGCAACCAGCGAGCTTGGTCTATTGTATAATAATGTACACGAGTTTCGAAGCTTGTACCATTTAATAGGGTATTAATAGAGTCGGGTATTGATTGCCATTGAGGTTAGAATATTTTGTGGGATAGTTTCAATAAAAGGCATTCTGTTGAGCTTGTTGTGTTGTAAAAGTCGATGTTATATTAGGTAGTTTTTTTTTTTCAATTCACCTACTTGGGCTATGGGCAGGCCACCTGTAAATATTGCCAACTTGCGAGTCGAGCTGCCAGATCAACGCGAAATAATGCTACTCCTTTATAGGCAATGATGTTACGTTTAAACGTATGATTTAAAGGGGGAGGTGGCGCCAGATAAAGGTCTCAAGCATGCCTACCGTGGCCACGTATTTCATTAATAATATCCTGTATTCCTATGAAAGGCTTAGTCAATTCTTTCATTTATACTCTATGTAGGCTACCTGCTACCCTAGGTGCGTCATATAAAGCTAAATTGAGTCTTCACTACAGGTATTGCTCGACAGGCCAAGCTGACAAGGGTTCACGCTCGATAGTCGCTAGTTTACAATAGAGAGAGAGAGAGAGAGAGAGAGAGAGAGAGAGAGAGAGAGAGAGAGAGAAGTATATTGTGATAAGCAAAGATATATGTCGCCGCCTGCTGTTTTTGCCTCTGTCGACTAGACGGTATATGCAATTAGAATCTAATAGGATTAGACAAATGCGTACATGATGATTTGTTTTAAATTTTGTTCATATTAGAGATTCGAAAATTATGCGGAGGTGCCGTCCAGATTCAATGTTGTTTTTTTCACACCTGCTACATTGCTTTGACTCTATGAAGACACAGCCGTTATTTCTCGTCATTCCTGCTGACGGTAACCGCTCTCACGCGTATTCACAGCAGTAGTTAATGCGCGCGGATAAGTCTGAGCGTGCAGCTGCTCCCGACGTGAGGGATTTGTCACAGTATTCGGTAGACGATTTTGACTCTTCACATAGATTGTGCGGCTTTATGTGCCGGTGGCGGAACTTGAAGCAGTTGTCCCTTGTCTTTTTCAACCAGTGTCAACGCCGTTCAAATCAGCGTATCAGCCGCAGGCGGCCAGCATAAATTGCTGATACCTACTAATTTCAATGTAGATAAAAGTATAAACCTTTGTTCCATTGTAGTCTGCATGAAGCAACAATGGATATGAATTCGTATATAAGGGTGTGTTTTAGGTGTAATAAACTCGAGCCTTGTAGAATGGCATACCGTATGCATGGTAAAGAATACAATGATAAAGGATATGTCGAATTCCGCTTAAATACGGAAGAATTGCTGACTTGCCATCTACTCTTCGTGCTAATAGACACAGCTTTTACGTTTGGAGCTCGATCGTATCCCAGAGAATAAACTGTCTTAAAATCCAACGAAGCTTCGAGAAAACTTTTGCTTCCATGTATATGAATTGATCTTACTCGCCTTACGAGGTCAGCACCAGCAGAACAAAACAGTATTGTACCTCGTGAATTACTCCATGTTCTGTGTTCCGCCATTTCGATGTTATGTTTCTTCTTTCTATCTTGTCTAGTTATAGCGGTGAACCACGCAATTTTTCATAGCTTGCACTCTAGGTACGTGCTTGATTAAGTCGTTCATGATCGCAAGAATGTTATATTTGCGTTTTTTTTTTTGAACCTCGGATGTCATGTCGGCGCCATAAGCTTTTACATAGGGCTAACCAGCCAGAAACCGCATAGGGTCCATCAGTCGCACCGACGCCCTCACGACGGCTTCCGTTGCCTCCGTCCCAGCTCTGCAAGGTTAATGATCCATAAAAAGTTACATTATCATCGATTTCAGATGACAACGGCATCGACGTTGACGGTGGCTCACAGCAGCAGACGCTACTCAGCGTGGCAGGCTCTGGCAGGCACACATCATGACTTACCGCTTAAACAATCTCACACAGGACTAATCTCCTGATACAAGAGCTCGGTACCGTCCGAAACAAAGCGGAAACTTGTGAAGTTCTCCAAAGATCATGAAGCTGAAGAGTCGAGCTTGACATCTGCGCGGAGCTCAAGGTTAACGCATTTTTCATCGAAAAGAGCGACCGCAGCACCGAAGGTTTATCTAGTTAAAGCCCGGGTATTAAATAAGCAACTGGACAAAGAAACTACTGTAGATACAAGGAGCAGTCAATGTCAGCGGGGTGACCTTTAAATCGTCGTCGTTTTTTAAAGCGAATTTTGTTGGTACATAAAATAAAAGAAAGAAGAACTGCGAGTAAGGGGCGAGATCCTATCTAACTATGGGGCGATTGGACGGGAACCGAAGTTAAGCGAAGCATGAACTTACGCCGAATTCAGAGGAAGAAGAAGAGAAGAGAAAAAGAAAAGAGTGGGTTAAATAGTTAAATAGAAACAACAGAAGTAAAAAGTAAATATTTCAATGCCACTAAGGCGCAGCATTACCAGTGGCCTTTGACGGCCACCGTTAAAATACATCGTTTGCTGTGCTTTGACATTGAGGCCGCGGCGACGGTGACAGTTTGAATTAAGCCTCTGCACCCTTAGGTGACGACTGGTTGACTGTCCTTCTGCCTGTTTAAATTGCGTTAGAAGGTCGTGCTAAACCGAATTGGGTTGAGAGAGATCGGTTGGTCTCAGCACAAACCGCTCAAAGCTGCACTGCGGTGCGATTTAACGTAGCAGTTCACTGAACAAACAAGGAAAAGAGATCAAGCTGCGCAGGAGTGGAAACCTCAGGGCGTTGACAAAGCCGAAACAGTCCGAGTAGTGGGCGTTTAGAAGCATTTGAGCGTTCAAGAAAAGGGCTGTGGGTGACGATCGTTAACGACATACGGGGACAGACGTGACGCCGTCCTTTTGGCTATGTTGACCTTATACGAGTCATCGATAATCATTGTCTCAAATCTAACGTAGATTAGTTAGATGGTTCGGAGTGGGCGCGCGCTCTCGTTACTGACCGTCTCGTCTCTGCTGCAGCTGTAGCAGTAGTAGTGGCAGCGGGAAAGTGTAAGCTGCGAAAGCTGCGATCGTGGACAGTAGCAGGCAGAGAGACTTCCGAACGGTGGATATGTGTAAACGGCGCTATTTAATGACGCTAAAAGTTACAATGTTTTGATTCCAGAAGATTGAAGATTCAAGACCAAGGTACAGTCATAAACACAAGGTAAACACATGTCTGATCGTGCCTATACGCATGGCATGCATCTTGACTAGCTGGGGTAATGCAGATCTCAAGCAATATGTCTGCACATATGTACGAGGTTTTGTTTATGGAGGTAAAAGAATATAGTTGGCAAGAAGAATTTTCTTCTACAAGAAAACGTCTGTCGTGTTTTTTCAGACTTAGAGAAAAATCGCAAGGCTTGCTTCGCTTAACACGTGGTTCTACTCGTAGACGATGGGAACATGCAGGGGTTATATGTGACATGAAGCCAAACAAGAACGCACCTCAGAGATTATCAACTAATGAAAACATCATTAGGATGATCTCGAAAGACAACACTTGCAGAACGTAGATTATAATACAATTGATTTGGCCTCTTCGAATGGAAACTCGAAAAGAAAACCGTATGTTGATGTTCTTCATCAGAAAATTTCATAGCCGTAATAATAATGTAACATACCGTGTATACCGTTCTAGCAAGAAAGGCCTTCTATAGTAGGTAGACTCGATCGAAGTTACCATCTTTACGTACGTAAAGTGTATGTGGTTATATAAAGCGTATATACTTCAGTATATAAATGCAGAAAAATTGACAAAAAGCTGGTTCTGATCACAAGATTAATCAAGCTTGCGCTATTCAGGCATACGACGCTCGATATATGGTAACATACGATTTTTCTTTATAGGCGACATTTAATTTTTTCCTATTAGAATATCGGCGAATGCTGGTATAGAACACGTCTGATAAACACTGTTCGAATATCAATAGATATGCAACGAAATTAGTCATATGGAACGTTATTGAGTAATTTGTATATATATACATTAGTATTGGATATACTCAGGATTTGCTTACTATTTGTGTATATATTACTTCACCTAATAAAAGGAGAGAACGCAAACTATACATCCTTCCAGAACTATTATGTAGAGCCGTTTGTTTATCGAGTTGTTGAATTAGACAAAAATGATGGCAATTACCCAATGAAATTGTTCTTACTAGCTGTTATTGGTGTTTCGTACGATTGCAGGAAGCAGGGACAGAAAGCTGCAGTTAGGTATTTTTAGAAGTGGCGTAGGTCAAAGTTCGCGTTCCGTACGAGACTAGCGCACCGATGGCATAATTGCAGGATCAAAAGAAAAATCTCTCCCCTTTCAAGAAGATACGCTTGATCGCTTCTATTCTGCCAATTGCTTCTAATCATTTGCGAGGCGTGGGCCGACTTCGACCTGGCTCCCTGTTCGTCTTTACACAACGTTAAGAGGCGCGAATTTCAAATATAATGATATTGCATCAGGCCACAAATACGACTGAGCTGGTATTGTATTAAAGAGTTATTATCATTCTAGGCTTTCGGTAAATTATGCTTCGTGTTTTCTTTTTTTTTTTTTTTTTTTTAATCTTAAATAAACACAACTGCTAAAACGGCGTGAGCTGGTGGACCATCGCTTAGTATCTATTACTAACGTAAAGGATACTTTGTGGTTCGTGTTGAACTCATTATTTAATACAGGGATTGCATTATCTGGGTGCTAGAAACTAAATTACAATACATTTCTTCATTACACCTGCCAGGCTTGCGGCCGCTGAATGTTAGTTGAAAGGGAATGTTTATAATGACCTATATATATAGAACCTCTAATCAGTCTTGCGATTGGAAGCTGACACAAACAGTACACTGCTATTTCGAATCGGTCTTTGTGTGGCGTCTATGAAAGAACTGGACACAATGGAAGCTACTGATCCCGATATATCATGCAGTGTAAAATGTGGAAACAACGTTATGATGCAAGCTATAATAGTAATCAGCTAGGTTACAGAAACGAGCCAGAGTTCCGCCTAAAATAGTGAAACACTGATAAGGATATTGCAGACAAAAAAATTACATGTAAGCGAGAGAAGTCTTCGCGAGCCGCTACGTTAAATATACGATATTGTGATAACATTGCCCTATTTTTTCACTCTGATGGACGACGTACAGTGTCTAGTGATTGTCAAAACGTTTCCCCGTTGTGATAAGCGTCGACGATAAGCATGCGATATGCAATAAAGACGAAACGAACCACTAAGCTTCTATCGTCTTATGGATTTTACGATTCGACCCCCAACGAGTTTTTTATTGCGTTTGTGCTATTAGGGCCAGAGAAGAAAGGTATGTACATGGCTTTAAATCCGCCTACCACACCTTAAAGTATAGCGAATGCAAACGGCCCAAGGATATATGCGGCTTTGGATGCGACTCAGTGCGTAGCCTACCTACACCCTTCAGGAAGTTTCTACACTGCTGAGGGGATATTATACAACGTGCCTTTTTAGGCTGTAACGGATAGTGACATAACCCAAAGAAGCGAAAAAAAAATGTCGAGTGAGAGAAAATTCGTATCGTCCTTTAAAATCCTATTTAGAATTGATGAATTCTCAGTATTGAGTAGGCAAATGAATTAAGCATTAGAAGAAAAATGTCGTATCAATATGGGAACATCGCATTTGAATTAAAACCGGTAGATAGATCCAGAGGGAAACAAACAGGTAAACGGCAAAACTGCCATTATGGGTACACACGATTAGGTACAGAAATTGCAGGTATAGTGCACTGGTACACAATTTCTTGTTTTATGTTCAACACGATTTGTTTTTTTTGTTGTTTGCTTTTTGATCGATTTTGGCAATTACTTAGTGTTAAGTAATTGTCAGAATCGATAGGTGTTTTTATATTATATATATATATATATATTTTTTTTTTATAGCTGAATAGATAGTTGAATATCTGGCTCAGCTGGACATCAGCTTTAATGAGAGTATGTTTCAAATATAATTCCCCAAAGGTAATTGCATCTTGCAGCACTATATAGGGAACAGGGTGCATTTGAACGCGAAGCTCCTACGTAATCACATTAATCTTGGCACATGTAATTACTATTACATACACCGATTATATGCAACTATTCGTTTCCTCGCCTGCGCTTAAGTTTACTCCGCAGGTAGGCAAACACGTGATTGCAATTTTATCTTTAAATCTTTAAGGTTTAATAGAACATCTGACTTCGTTGACTCATAAGAAAAGGTCACTGTACATCAATGGAGGAGGCTTCGCTAAACGCTTTCAAGGAAAGAAAAGTTCGTAGGCTATGAGAATCGTAAAACTAAAAAAAAAAAAAATTGAAAAGCGCCTAAGGCATCTAGCAAAAAAGATGCTGGATTCCTCAAGGGCGTCTAGGGCAAGTAGTCGGCGTAGCTGATGGCTAGCGCATACTGTCCACAGTGCTAAAAAGGGTACAGGGAACAAATACGATACGGGACCTTTCGCAAAATCATATGAGCCCTAAACTGTCGTATGGCCACAGGATGCAGTGGTTGAGAATTGGATTTATTTTGAATAAAATTGCACTGCTCTCGGCAAGATATAAATTTCGTCTCCGGGAGTGAAGTATGATGTCGCTTTGTACCTGTTCGTTGGCGAGCACTAGGCACTGGAAAAGGGCGACGGTAGCTACAGTAACTAGACTTCTAGATGGACGATCGCAAAGAAAGTAACGCGATAAGAACGGATTTGGCGTTATCTCAAGCGGAAGTTACACTCTCAGCCGATCTGACTTCCTGGCTCAGAAACCCGTACACTGTGGTTCTTAAGACCGAGGGTCGGCTAGAAAAATAATAGCGAAAAAACGACTACCCATAGGGTACGGTAGAGCTATTCCACGGAAAGGAAGCTGGGAATAAAAGAAGCCAGTTCTTGAAATGAGGATCTCTGTTAGAATAGACGTAACGACTCTGCGAAATCGACCGATGTCAACAAGTCTAATGCGATGCAAAAAATGGCTACTTACATAGGCCGGTCCATAGTTTGTCAATGTATTTCTGAGTCCGGCAGCTGCATAAACACACAAACTTGAGAACGTCTGCGGGCGTTTCGCGTCTTGACGTGTATACAGTCTCATCGTTCTCATCGATGTGGACCGAAATACTGACACCTCCAGGCGTGAAATGGTGATAAAATGCAGAGTTTGTAGAAGCCAAACGATGTTGCGATTATGTATACTTTTTGTAGAGTCCGTAAAATTTTTTGGAAAGACAGCCTTCTGTCTGAAATCTATACCATTACTTATCGACTAAGTTATAATAGCACTCCTTTTCATAGATTGTTGTAGGTCTTGTCATGCAGCTGTAGTTATATGGCAATTGATAAATTTGTAGAAAATCAAGAGATTTGATGTACTTTGTTTCGAATTCATCTTTGCGAAACGAAAACGAGCCAGCGAAATTATGCAGACCAGCAAAGGTCACCTGTATTATACATACGTAATCCGCTAGATCTGTTGTCGTCTACATATGTGAAGGCTATATATATAGAGGTAGTTATGCCCCTAAATTAACTCCTGTTTTCGAAAACACTTACTGATAGCATCGTGCCCCTGGATGTTTAGTGACTGGAAACAGGGAAAATGGCAAGCAAAAAATATCTTCCAAGGTTTTCAACGCATCCCGAATTTGGCATAAACCTGTTTAGAATATCACTCGTTATTGGTACGATCTCCATACAACTGACATGAAGGTCCCGTGCATAATTTAGCTTTTTTGCAGGACTCTGTGTAGAAGATGAATCTTAAGAACCATTGTGTAAAAAAGGGCAGCGAAAAATGGAAGTGTATAAAAAGAAATATAGGGGATTATGACATGAAGTAAACATAAATTAGGCTTGTATTATGTGCAGTATTCAATTAAATAATGGTAAATATTTACCATGAAGGTGTGTGTACATAATGATCAGAGTGTGCTTAGCAGTAAACTACTCAGGGACATTGAACGGTTCGTTTTCCGCCAAGTACGCCTTGAATTGTACGTAACAGATTAATTCTTTTTAAGATGTTAGCCTAGATATACCAAAAATATATGTCTTAAGACGGATTGTCTTTACTTTCTGTAGGTCCTACCGCATTTGGCCTACGAGTCCCTACCAAAAAAATGTGTGATCAAATGAGGTTCCGAA
Organism: Varroa destructor; assembly: GCF_002443255.2. NCBI lineage: Eukaryota > Metazoa > Arthropoda > Arachnida > Mesostigmata > Varroidae > Varroa > Varroa destructor. The sequence continues at coordinate 4,145,918 of NW_019211454.1, read as the reverse complement.
TGTTCCTTCCTAGTTCTATTAATAAACGATTACTAGAACCATCCTTATGGTCACATTTAATAAACATGTCAATCCTTGCCATGCTCCTAATATGTAGCAGTTAACGTTCGAAACTCAGCCGTCAACCCTTGAATGATCCTCGTGTTCTGAGATCACCTGAGCTGTATGTTCACCGAGCAGACTCTTACTAAAAATTCATAGGTTTCGCTTAATGTCGACGAAATGATAGAAGACAAGAGAATCTAACTATGGATAAGCAAAAACTGACCCTGGTCTTGACTAGCAGAAAAAATACTGTGCCTTCCTTGATCGGCTAATAAAATAACAAGGCCAAATCCTTACATAAATACGATACCCTCGTCGATGTCATATCCATACGATATCTTCGTAAAATAGATTAATACGAAATTTACTATGTGATTGTTGTTTTATGCGAGTCTTGTTAGTACGAACACACAATTCGTATTGGAAGAAACGAAGAGAATACATAGACATATCCACTTCGAGGCAAGTTCCAATACTGATGGTCAACAGTATCACGAGCGTAACTTTTTTGCTACGTCACAATTATTTTAGTACATCCGTTGTCTACAAGTCCCAATGCGACGGAGGTTAGCCGTGATAAACAAATACATACCCAGTGCAACACTTATGTCTCGGTCCTTCTAAAATATTTTGGCCAGTTGATACATCGCAATGTAAGCCATAAGGCAAGACGATTTGATGTCATAATAAATTTCGAATTAAGCCCCAAGTATACGAAATCACGGGTTTAGTTGCCTACTTTAGTCCCATAAATCCAGACGAATACCGCAGTAGTAAAATCTCGTTTGCATGAAGCGTTAGCCCTTAACCTACACACCTGAAGGAACGTAGGCTCTAACAAACCGAACTATAGAAGGCATTGGCGATGTTCTTGTTCTCTTGTCGACGCCAACTTTGCCCCTGCTTCTGTTATTTTGGATCATTTCTGCTGCTGGCGCACTAATCCGTTGTTTTTATACTTGCCTCCTCTTTGGCTTCTGCCACCTCTTCCGTTGTAGCGTTCGGTGGCTTCTAATCAATCAACAGCAGATCCACCTCGTAGTGCCATTATTGTTTCTACTATATAATATTATTGTTTGCACACAAGGTGCGCGTTCGATGACTACATTTTGGAAGCTAAACATAACCTCTATCTCAACGGTATTAGAAGCAGTAGCTGCAAGCGTCCACACGCACGGCGATTATTTCCTTGTGCTGTTAACTAGTTTCCGGATTTCTCCAGCTATTCATTTCGTTTTCCTTTGTATTGTGTTGGTGGTGTGAGTCGTAGCTGGTGTAAACGTAAGTTCGGTCTGCGCCTAGGGTTTGCGCCAAAAACAGACGCGACGCGCTAATTGCAGCAGCTGGGCCAGCAAGCTCGCCAGGGAAGAGCTAACCGCCAAGCACGCATATCGCCGTTTGCTGTCCGCCTTTCGGACGTCTGTAGCGGGGATAAGTTTGCGGATGCTTTGTCCTTCCACCCTTACCCTTTTGAGAAAATGAAGCTCCTTACACTGCACTCGGTCACCTGCTTGACAGAACTATGTCCGTCGTAGCCTCGTGACGCACCACCGTAATTGTCGTACTCCACTCGCGTTAGGTATCTCGATCGTCAAAGAAAGATTGGGAATTGCGTGAAATCAGTAAACTGAGAGCCATCGTTGATCGCTTCTGACAAGCGAGTCGTCTGCCACTGAACTATCTGGCTGGTAGCTCTGGATCGCAGGAAATGAAATTTGTTCAACTATTCATCGTTGTTAGTATCGTTTATTTATTCGGTCACTCATTGGATTCGTTCCCACACTTACAAATAGGGTAAAACGAAGACCACAACGTTGTCAGAAACGCGATTTGCACATACGCTTTCTGTTGTTCCCGAAATAAACACCACCCTTTAGTGTTCGAACGCCTCGCATCCTCATCTGTCCCCTTCCTGTCTTTTCCTTCAGCAGCAATATGCATGCCGTCATGACATGCAAATCCGTGCACACAGATACACATCTCTGCATCCCTTTCCACATACACACACGCTTTTATCACTTCACAGATATTCTTTGCACATTCGAATGAAAATACACAGTGGAGCAAAGTAGTACAGTCAGAGCCCATCATCTCCAGCTGCCGCCTCCTAGGCAATTGCACGCTTTCCCTCCTAACTGGAATAACAGCTTGATTATTTTCGGCCACAGTGAACCTTCCCGAAAACCTTTTCTCTACGTTTAAGCCAATATCTAATTTGTCTTCGAGCTCCATCCGGCAAAAGGTTTTAGTAAACGCGGTCCTTCAGCCGTTTAATATGACAACATTACGTATTCCTGTCGTTTGCTGCCGCTCCATCATCTATATGACAGTAACCGTGTTCCCTATCTCTGTGACAGGGTGACAATTTACAGTCAAAGAATAATCGAGTCGGGCCATAGCCGGTTCCGTTCTACATGTGAAGTTCCGCGCTGATCGTATCATGCAGTTACCTCGCATACACTGCACGAAATACCGTTCATTGGCTACGTTCACAAGGATTGTTGGACTACAGGTATCGGATGCCTGTAGATTTTGTTCCGGAAGCAGAGAGAAACGTATGAGTGGAAAAGACAATTATATAACTGGGTTTCGTCTATCGAGCGGCATTTGTGATAAGCGTTTTCAGCACTTGCCGCTAACTACGCAGGTAGCGCGAAATTCTAACTCTCGAAATTTGTGTGACAAGTTCCAGTTGCTGCCTCCTTTATGGTTATATATATATATATATATATATATATAACCATATCATATAATTAATGATAATTACCGCTTCCTAAATTCATGCCTTACTAAAAGCATTAATTGTTTTGACATCGATGCTTAGATTATACTTTCATTTGGCGATGTTACCGTTTGCCGCCAACCAGGCAGATATGGAGTAAGTTCTCAAAGGATCAGATAGGTTAGTCACGCAGATCAGATGATTCACGGTACGTATATAGCAACATAAGGAATGGCTAATCGACGCGGATGACTTTGTATAGTGGCCCTTTTGCGCGTTCATATATCCTCCGTGTACTCTGCAGAAAGGTTGCGATGCCCAATCGGACGAGAGCCAGTGCTACGTATGCTGCCACAACATTAAACAATTACAAAGGCAGGCGCAATCCGAAGTCCGGAAACAAATCCGGAAGTCAATTTGGTTCCTCAGGGATAAATCAGCTTAACTCATTTCGCGTTCTTGTTTGAAACTAGACAGGAAAACTGTTTCGAGCCAATCAATGTTGGATGCAGGCACCTTTCTCCTGTCCGTAGCTGCCACGGAATGATTACACGATCAGATTCAAACATGGTTTTCCGCTACACAAATTTAATGTATGCAAGTTTTGCGCGATAACCTAAATAAAACAAGGATTTTCAAGTCTTTACCGGGAACATCCTTCTAAATCAATAATGTGATATTACAATCCTGTGTTGAACAACTTCACATACGTCTATGGTGTGGCCGACACCACTGTAAAACGATGCACTCGCCCTGTTGATCCATCAAAGAAAGAAAGAAATAAAGTTACGAACAACTCCGATTATACCCAGGCGTACTAATATCGACTCCCACTTCAAGTTCTCTCAAGTTTTCGGCCGCTGCATTCCAAGGTCCTCGTGATAGTTTAGCAACGTATTTGTCTGCTAATGTTAGGGATCCGCTGTGGTCTAGCTTCCTATCGAGGCATGACAGACTTCATTTCGTGCTGGGAATCCGCTGTCTGATAAAGTGCCGGTCTCTCAAAAAATAGAGAGACTGGAATAATAATTTTCGCAAGGCTCCTTTATCAAGTATCTATAAAGTTTATAAAAAAAAAAAGAGTTCATTATTGATGGATAAATAAGTGTATTTATAAAAAGTTGTGTTTTGTGTCTTTTTAAGAAGTGTCCATAATGTGCCTTATTCGTAAGGCCTCTATGTGGCGTGTGAATTACATAAATGTTCCGGACACACTTGAAAATTGTTTCGTACAACTACATTGCCCATTAATGGATAATATTAGTTTTTATAGAAAATCAAATTTATTTCGCTTAAAAAATGATATTTGCTCAAACGTTCGGAGATTTATATTCAAACATTTTTTAAAAAACATCAGTGTTAATCAACGACATCGTCAGCGACCGGCCGATCAATATTATGAACACAGAATTCGAGCCGTAACGAGATGAAACGCCAAAGCATTGCATTAAAGATACTACGAAATATAAGCTTGCTCTATTGGCATATAGTGCTGATATTTTGGAGGCCAGTTAAGCTAAAGTCGATGTTAGAGACTGGTTTATGTTTAAGCAAACTAGTCTGGATATTAAAGCTTCAACGCGAAAATCTCCAGTATATCCACCTTATTGCAAGTTTTGCTTACCAATACGACGTCAGACGTATAAATTTGTTTGTTTTTATTTTCGTCGGGTATGTCGGTGAATATCTAAAGCAAAAACGTAACAAAACTATTCTTTCTGAAGTCTTGAAGGTAATTTTAGTATGTTCATTATCTACGCCACTTTTTTTCGACTAGATGTTTTCAAAGGCACTAAAAATGTACTTCACCTTAGTACATCCATCTGAGGCTAATGGGAACCGCTCGGAGGTATTTATCAGGGAAAACGTTAGGCGAATCAAGCGAGCATATAAGTTGCAAATACTTAACCATCCATAGGCATTATAAAATTTAATTAAAAGTTAGGATTCTGGATTGAATGAAAAACGTTTGCTCAGTATCGAGGAACCTGGCTGCCTTCCCACATTTTCTCTGATACTAAACCGTAGTAATAGATTCCCACACAGAATTGTTAGAAATATGGGATTTATGCGCCTACGCCGATGTGATCCTAAGGAATACCCCTGACCGCAGCGCCAGGCTGCGGCATCAATCGAAAACGACCATGATTTGAAAATACTAGACGGTTGACAACGTATAGCCCAGTTGCATTTATCAAAGAATGCTCTGCAATAGAAAAGACCGGATGCGTATGGAAAAACATCCTTTTCCACAACCTACAGACATTAAAGCTAACTGACAAGGGCTTACGTAAGCGTCATATCCTTCCGATATACGTTGTGTCGACGCTGTGCTACGGCGTCCAATCACTGGCAAATAAAAATCGTAAAAATATATTTAATAATAAATAGGGCTTTGAAAACGTATGGCACAACAGTATCTAGTAAGATACACTAACAGATTAGTTGAATGGTGTAAAAAACGACGGTCGATACGTAATAAATTAACTGTTATAATTTAAGTAAAATACAGTGCTTTTTAGTAGCTGAAGAACAAGCGTTACTGGTACCTAATGCAAACGTTACGCTACAGACAAACTCCAGCAACGTCGCGAAGAATTTATGATGTACGAGATTGCGGTATTACGATTAAAAGCGGTACGAGACTCAGTACATAATATTGCCAAACAGACATTCTTCTCGGCTGAGTGCGAAATAATACAAATCGTCTTTGCTTAAAAAAGCTGAACGGCAAAAAAATAATCATCGCAACCGGAAGGCCGACTCCTGGAACTTTCGCGCAACCTCCACCCTGAAGGATGTTTCACTCTCGGATTGGATAACACAATAGTACTTGTAATATTACATCAATATACTACTTTCTAGATCTTAAACGCGAGAGCAGTGTGTCCACGTAAGTACCTCGTAGGCATTATGTCGCCTGAGGTACATGTCTGTGATAGAACGAAATGCGTATACTCCGTTGTGTTGCATGTATCACAGGATAGAAACAGAAACCCTACATGTTATCTCAGGCAAAATGGCCTTAGAGTATAAAAATCGCACAGTTTCAGTTGTGATGTGCTAATATACACAATGAGTTTGTCTTAGATGCAAACTTCCTGTAATGCGCGAAGGAGATCGTTATGTTTGCGGCAATCGAGGCTCAAAAGCTTCGATTTTTTTTTTGTGAAACGCTTTGCGGGGAACGGACAGCATTTATAGGAATCTATAGGATCTATGACATCTACTAATAACGTGCCCTTTCACCATCATCACTGATGTATTAATTGTCGCTGTTACCAGGACACTCTGTATGGTCTCATGGGACCCGCATTGAATTCTCCGAAGAGTATTTTGTTCCAACAGGATAATGTCGTCAACCACAGGGTTTGTAGGAGCATTTTCCGGTCTCATATTTGGTCTTCCGGTCGGTCGATCTCAAAAACTACAGACTTCTCGTGGTCGCCGCGCTTTTTGTTAACGAGCCTCGATTACGTCCTTTAGGGTTATATGAACTATGAGGTTTGCACGAATAAAGTAGTAAGAAAGAGGCAAAAAGGCCTAAGTTCAAGCACAAGTTGAACCGATTAATGGTGACATGATGTCAATTAAAATAGTACTGCTCATTACGTTTTTGTGCCGGGAAATAGGCGTGCTTCACGCATTAACGAGTAGACCGTCGACAGATTAGACCAAACGCAGCTTAATTTTTTCGCTTTTTCAAGCGAAAACGAGTTCACTAAGGACATCGGGACAGGTCCTACACTGAGATCGCCTCCTTTAATGGTAGACATAGTTTACTGGTGATTAAACACCAACTTTTTGCGTAACCGCAAAAAGACCCTTTAGTCCACAGTTCCCTATGTCGAAAGTTACGTATTGTACCAGTAAAATCTTCGTATAAATGTGCGCCAAATTAGCAGATGGTTATCCACGTTAGGGACTAACAAGTTGATACTGAACTTGTTTCATCCATCCAGCACACTAGAAACCGTAGTCCTCAGCCATAGTGGTATCAAGAATAGAAGTTCACTTACCTTCCTCGATTTTAAACGTAGAGGACATAGCTTTGTTCTCGAAATCGACACAATATCCTTTGTAGAGACTGAGTGGTCCATAAGTTGGCCAGAGTAGGACAAAGGTAGCCAAGCGAACATAATAACAATTTAATCAGTAACTGTATTTGCATTCGACACTGCTAATCTAGAGACTACGCAAAACAATGTTGCTGGTAGAGCGTAGGTAGAGCGTAAAAACTTCAACTTGTATCAAAAGCATTTTGTGTCTCTCAGCACATTCTAGGAGAGTAAATGAGGTCGCTAAACTTTAGAAGTCGTAGAGTCCATAACATAACTCGAAAACACTTCGACTTAATTCTAATTTTAATTTTACTCATTGGCAACCTAGCTTACATCCCACTAGAAAATCATACATCGGCAATTTATGATGTGAGCTATATACGCATCCGTGTTGATATAGAAGCGAAGCCAGTACAGCCTATTTAATACAACTGAGTTGATGTCGTTTGTGCAATTAATATATAAAAAATACGGGAATGTTTTACCTTGATCAGGCAAAATAAATGCCAGCCAATCGTGCCGGACGGTTGTCTTAGTAAGGCGCTTTTCTAAGCGGGGAGCTTCGAGCTATCGGGCGCCTGCGCTGTCCGGAACTGACGACGCACGCAAGCCACCCATAAATAATTGTCTCTCTATGGGTTGCAATGCATGCGAGTAATTAGAGATAAGACGGATTTCTTTATTGATATTCTAGATCATAAGCATTATACGGGTTATCCATATAGTTGCACACCATTAACTCGGATTTAAATTGTAACGCATATTTACAATACCTAAGTACTGATGACCGTATTCACAGGGTAAGAGACTGAATGGGCAATGTTGAAACTTCACGTAGGAGGCTTCATGTCACGCATCAAAATTTCTCCGGCTTCGCGCATGATTGAGCTTATAAATCATTTCGATAATTCTATAATATTATTCTATAATATTTCAATAATAAGCTATACCTCGAAGGTTGTAAACCGCGTGTGCACTTCAGCTCATACCTTACTTGCATCCGTATTACTATCTCTCTACTACTAGTAAATATGCCGTTCATAAAATGGGTTTTATTTATTTTTCAAAATTAATTCAACATGAATTATTTAAGAATTCGTTGAACTTCCGTGTGATACCTGTATAGTGATAGTTCGGATGGCCTATTCAATTACTCAAAGGCCTTTGTTTCTGCATAACTAATATGTTTCTGCCCCTTGGACAGGCATCAAGTCTAGTAATTATCTAAGGCAATGTTATTACTCTACTGCTCGAGATGTTAACAGTATAACCAAATGTAAATATTCCTTTAATGACAAAAGTTAATACCGAAGACTTTTGTAAACGGCAGTCATATTTCTCAGATAAAAAAAAAAAATACATTTTCTTTGTTCTTCTCGAAAATTATCTACCAAATATTTTCCTGAGAAACTCATTCCTAACACGAACTGATAGCCAGACAAACTGTCAGGTATACAGTCGTCGGTGCTACATCATCTATTACCAAATGATCATACTTTATGTTTAAATATCATGCACTTCATATGGATAACGACACGCAGGCCTATGAAAAAAAAACTTGCCATTCAATAAAAGTTGTATAACCTGTTCACCGACACAGCGTACGGAGACAAGTAATCGTACACAGAAAATTCAATGAGCTAGGCTCACAATATTTCGAAGCTAGCAGATTTTCCAATCACTAGCAGATTACGGTGTTATTATGATTTCTACCACAATTTCAAACCGCTTTTGCCATTATCGTGCATTAATTCTAATAATTATTGTGCATAAATGCGCTAGATGTCTTCATCACATGCAAACGAATCCGATACCAGCTCATTTTATCTTCTATTATATAATCTTCTCTTGTGGCGAAAACGATAACAACCAATCGCGCTTCCGTCGAGAGAAGCTTACATGCAGCGAACGACTCATCATTCAGTTTCATCGTCGTTGCTGACGAAAACAGGCGATTAGAAAGAAAGCGTGCGCCCGGCTACTGCCATGGGGTAATAGACATGGTAATAATGGCTACATAGTGGCTGTCTGCGATGGCTAGCTCGCCTTCATGCGCACGGGTCTTCCTGCATCAGCAGCAGCAATAACAGCAGTGACCGCACAGCATGCTGTGTCTAGGGTTAATGGTAGCTGTTTAATCCCAAAATATCAACGGGCGAACAAACCACCCTCACAACAGCTTCCACTAATGCCGTCACCGGGGATTTCGCTCTACTCCGAAACTCATATCTCTACTATGTAGAAAACCCTGCACTCTTGGCAGCGGCAGAATATATATATATATATATATAGTTCAAACCCTCCATGAACCGATGACCAATACTCGAGGCTAGATTGGGTCCCTCGAAACGGCCGCCAACGCAAGCGGCTATGACCTAGTCAGGGTTGGCAGCCCAAGCAGCCAACGACGCGTCGAAGGTCTGCGCGACGTCAGAACGGCTCAAGCGGTCCCAGCGGCTCAAATACTGTCTCGCAGACATCGAAATATAACCACGCTGCTAGTCTTCGTCAGTGTGACTCGATTTCTGAACATCTTCCTCTGAAATCGTCGGGGCCGCAACCGATAACAGTAGCAGCAGTAGTACTGTAGTAGCAGAAAGACAGCCGCGTGTCAAATTGCGACGGAGTTGAAGCATTGGGCGAGGTCTGGAATCGAACGCTAGTGAAAAGCGTCTCGACATCGCGAGCACATAAAACGAACATTTTAACCCGCATCCTCACGATCCGGTGTTCTTGAATTGAGCAACAGCAAGTTGTTGATTAACATTTATTGAACTGTGCCTGTGAACAGTACCAGCTCATATCGTACAATGGAGGATGGTGCTCAGCTGGTTGTGCTTGAAAGGGAAGAAGTGGATATACCATGGGGCTTTAATGTAGTGCCGTGCCCCGATGGTGTTGCTCGTATTACGCAGGTAGGTAAAAAGCAAATAAACTAAAACAGTGACTAACATATTTGCAACACTATTCACGACAGCTTGAGTTCCCGGATAGTTCCAGTTTAGAGAAAAAGCCAATTTTTCTTGGTGGTTCGAACGGCAGTAAGCCGCGAAAAAATGGCGGCCAGTGAAAAATGGGTTCGGGTGCCATATCCTTTACAGACAAATTTGTAAGGCGAATACGCGTGTTGGTATATGAACGTTTTCCTCTGTGCTCTTCTGCGACTGCGTCTAGACTACCGCTAAATGTAACCTATTGTTTGGCTTATGCAGTAGTCTGGTATTAATTTTTCTGAGCTGAATCCTCAAGCGATCTGAGGCAAGATGGTCATTCAGAGAGCACGTTGTCTTGACAACACTTATATAGGTTTGTAGAATGATACTTATCGAGTCCAACCAACTAAGGGACAGGGGCCAACACAGATCTGGTTCAACGGATGTTAGCTGAATCTCAACCCGTGACGTTCTTCTTGATGGGTTATCACGTTTTGCTGCTTGTTCTCCAAGTATGTACCAAGTGACCAGGGTAAGAAGTGCTTTGATGACTAAGACAGTTCCTTCCATGGCTGTTTGTGAATTGTTTCTGTGACGTTTGCTCGACATTACCTCAGCGGTGTCAACACCGTAAGCAAACATTACTATCAATACATAAACGGGCGTTTCGCCTAGAACTTTAACCACTCCTTCTAAAAGCCTTACTTGTCGTCTAGATTCATTTCTAATGATTTATCATGCCTATATGTCGGATGTAGTATTACAGACTTCAGTAGGAATTCACTGAAGATTAGACTTTATATATATGCGTGTGTGTGAAATCTCATACCACACTTTTGCCCGGTTTGACAAATCCATTTTAGACTCGACCGCATAACTAAGCTGACTGGGCTGCATCTCTTTCAGCTAAAGAAAACGTGGCCCGTTAATAGGCCTGAACAGCTATTGCTGTTTTTTTATAAATCAATCTATGACAAAGGCTACTCTTAAACACCCTTGTGCCAGAGCAGAGATGCTTATCTAGAATTTCTAGTTGAATCACCAAGTTCTCTCAACCAAAACGAGTAAGCTTTTCTACCTTATGTAGTACTACGATGGATCTTACTCGCTGCCACAAATAAAATGTGACCAACAAAAAGTTAGGCAAAATCAGCTACCTGCTTTCTTTACCGTATGGCTGTGTCATTTGAAGCACCTGCATGCCCCTACAGGCGTATCTTAAGGTCTGTTTGGCTCGCAGGGCAAAAACAAAGCATGAGGAAGCATTCGTTTCAGCTTCATACTTTCAGTATTAGGGCAGCTTAGCAGGAAGAACGCAAAAGTGACTCAGCGAAACGACGCAGCATGACGCCTGATGCCGCATCGTCTTCTCTTCTCAGTTTGACTCTACAAACAAGATCGATTGCTTGTCTCGTCGCAGTCACATGCGAGTCATCTTCTACCAAATGGTCCGCACTGAAGTATTAGAAAAAGTCCAACGGTATACCGTTGGTTCATTAATGTAAACCTTGATTAAACGGAAGGTATGACCAGGTAGTCGTTTAAATCCCACAACAGTCGTGCTTCATCAAATGCTATTGGACTCGGATGTGTCACTATTAGTAGTGAATCTCTCCGTTATATAGCTATAACGAATTAGTCTATCCCGATGCGTTCTTTCAATATGGTGGCAGATTTTTCAGCCGCGCATCGCTACAAACGATGCTTGGAAAAGCTCAATTCGTTATGATCAGCGAGTATGATCATTTTTAGTGCGTGTAACTTCATGAAGTTCACAGCTGTTCCGCGTTATTTGTCGAACAGGTTTTTAGAGCTGTATTTTTGACTCAGCTTAAATGACACAGCATTATAAAAGCTAGAAAATCTCACAGCTCATAGGCTGTGGTTTAAGCGGTCTAATCATTGAATATTTATGTTGTTTTTACATGGAAAGAGTTCTTAATTTTCAAACAAACCACGTACTAAGAAAAACAACCCAAATAATAATAGTACTCATAAATAAAGTTGTGTAAAACTACACTATTAAATTCTAATGAACGTACGAAAATACAGTAACTTAAATCGTAGCTGACTGTATAGCGGGTCGTTTGGTATCGAAGTTTTTCTACCCTTTCGAAACTACGCTTTAAATGCGCGTCCCAATTAGCATTTCTATCATACGACAACTACTAACTAGAGAAGAAATTCCAAGCTTTTGCAATTCGCTTCGTTGTTCCAGAGCTAACGTCTATCGCCCATATAATCAATGAATAGATTAAAAGGCAGGAAAAGGATCACCCTATCAGATAAAACCTTTAAGTCTTACAAGGCCCATCGAAATAGCTATTACCACAAGGAATCCTAACGAACCTGTGTAGGGTTTTGAAACAAAAGGGTGCTTGCTTCTAGCCGCTTCGGTCTTTCTTTATTTCATGGCCTGGTAGCCTCTATTGCGCCGCAGGGCGAGTTTTCGCCTATACTTTGTTCGATAGTGAATAGGCGACAGCAGCAAAGGTACCTACTGTCTGTTTGTGATGATGATTCACCGCAAAAGCAGCCAAAACTAGAACAGCGGACTCAATTACTTCCTTCAGACTGGCCTCTCTTTTTAGAAGACCCACCTTCGCAAATATTCTCATTCTTAGTCAAGGAAAATGAGGGGGCACAACTGGAGTGAAATTATGCTTGTAGATTTGAATAGAGCCTGATTCCGATACGCACTTAACGCCATTTATTTACGACGGATTTAGACAAAGCGTTTTATGGCGACGACAATGATCACTGGTATCGCTGAGGCTATTGTCGAGCGTTGAACAATGATTTTGAAAGTTCATCTTTTGTAGACGATAAGAAATGCGAAGTTTCTTTACTTATGATGTTACTATAGCTTCAAGAAGAACAGCAAGAAACCACTAACGATGATAGGCAGATAGGGTGGGCACCACAGAGGTGTAAATAAGAAACAGTAAACAGCTTAGCCAAGATGTAATGACAACTGCAACCGGCAAAAAACGAATCGCAACGATTGTGTCAAATTGGTCCTTAACTTTATCTTTTGTTTTCTGTTATTTAGGACCAAACAAATCCTCTAACTCGGAAATTCTCAAATGCCGATTTGCTTAGGAGCTAGTTTAACGACTTAATTTACTGCACTGAACTAGTCAGTATAACTAGATACAATTAGAGACAATAAACGAAAAGGAAAAAACAAGTTAAGCTTCCTGTTTATTTGCTTTGATTAATCCTTATGTTACACAGTACATTTCTACAAGCTCACCTGACACCTAGCTTATCTTGATTTCCATATCGAGAAATGCAAGCAACTTATTTATCTATATCTCAAGAAGTTTTTGAATATAATTAATTATAGTGACAGATACACGGCAGCTGTTAGCCATATATTCTTGCTCTAATCAACCCGCACGGGTCGGCCTTTGCGTAGACATGTTGAGACTGGCCATCCTGAGGCGGCTTGTTGAATCACATGTACCAAGGCGTTGGACAACCTTTGCATATTTATATATATATATATAGATATATATATACAGTGTTCTTCTTATAAATGATTTCAATTTTATGTTCAAATCCAGCAATATTTCTCAAAGCACCTGAGAAATGTCATAGTCTATCCACCTTGATCATTAGTCACTACCCTTTACACTGTCGTTGTTATACGAGCAAGTATCGTAGAGTATAAGTCACTAGGCAAAATACTTCAGACCTAGTATTCGATATTTTCAACCTGAGTGCCTAGTAAAGTAAATTAGCCACAGTCTTAAACCCCACGATCAGGGCCCATCCTAATTTACTCCTTGCTCCGGCCGGACTTTCTCACATCTGTTTGATTTTCTAATCTCTGGAAGATGGAAAAGCGAAAACTTCGCTTCGATCTGTGCCAGTTGTTAGGCATTCAACACAGTTTGAGAAAGAACTATTTCGAAAAAGAACCTGTTTTCCATGTTCGCTTACGGAGGGACATCGCACTATCTCGAATTCGGTCCAAGCCTTGCTCCTAATTCAATTCATCACACATATATCGTTGTCGGAAACTTGTTAATAGTCTCAAGTGAATACTTTATCATTTGTACGGGCTTTCTACAAACGGAACAATGCTTACAGATGTGTACCGCAAGATTTGAATTTCTAAAGTAATGGTAGATCAAGCATCTTGATAGCAATATGCGTGCTTTTTAGGTCAGGGATTCCCTCAACAAGCTACCCATGGGCACCTATGACTTTCTATATGCTCTGCTTTGCTTAAGGTAAAATCGGGCGGTCTCGCGGATAATTTTGGTCTCTGTGATGGGGATCAAGTACTGCAAGTGGGCAGAATGAAGGTCGACCCGCGCGATGGACTGAACCTCGGCAATGTTGAAATGCTACTTCGAATGCCAACGCCACAATTAGAGATCGTCGTTTTCAGGTTAGTTGATTGCTTACTGAACTTGAATAAAATTATACTGAGTTTACAAATAGTTTCTGCTGTTTCTTTTTTAATTTTTTTTTTGTCGTCAGGTGATCAAGGACTATATATTGTTAATAATACTTTTTGCTCTACAAATCGAAATATTTCATTGAAAGCTCAAGCTTTAAAGTGTATATATTTTTGCATTGGAATATAGTACACGATTGATTGAAAATGAAAGGTTTAAAAGAAGAAGCGATAAAAAAAATTAACCAATTCAATAGTCCAGCTTAATGAGCGCCTCGAGAAATCCTTGGAAACGCAAGCTAATGCGCTACGTAATGCTCTGAGTGTTTTCTTTCTAGGCATTCGGTTTTTTAAGATGTCGGTATTATAATCCTATGTGAAACCTGTACCAACGCACCATTTAATGTAGCGAGTTTCTGTACAGTATATGCAGGGAAAGAGAGGCTTAGTGGTAACGTCCCGATATACTTTCATTAGTGCCTAGGCGATGTAAAAGTAGCTATAGCGGAAGATAACCTTGTTGTTCTAGAAAGTTAAAGACTTAACACAATGGGAGGATATTTGCGATCAAACCCTGCTGAACGATCCATTGCACTAGTAGAGAAACGGATGCGATGTCTCAATTCTTTGTTCAGCGGATCGCAGCATGCGGCTTCAATTCAAAATTGGATAAGCCAAGAGACTCTCAAATCAGGCTACTGATTGACACCTTAGGGAACCTTGAGTGCTGGATTATAACGGACGAAGACGAACCCACGTTCACTAGCTCGATGTAGTACTCCACTATTGACATGTTCGAGATCAAGCTGCCTGTCTCCCAAGTCGAGCACTTCAGACCAAGGAACGCCTTACACGGTCTCGTTTAGAGGTTATCTATTCCTGATTATGCACCTCTGCCAAGAATCCATAGAGTAGTCCAAAAGCAGGTAGCTTTGGCAAAATCGCTAAACACAGAAAGGGCTTGAGAGAATCTCAGTGAATATTGTCCTGTTCCAGACATACTCTAAGATACGAAGCTGATGAGGTCAAACCTTGTTGCAGCAGCCCACGGTTCAACAATATATATAGGGGAGCGCTTTTCAAGCCTAGATGGGTGCTCATCGATCGGCTGCAGTATACCCAGAAATGCGCCCTTTTTTCATTACGAAGGGTAGGTCTACCTTGAAATGAACGAAGAAAGCGCTTTAATATGTGTGAAACTGTTCTTGCTCAAGGCCGAGTAACATCCCTTCTTGATTTTTTCTTGCTCCATAAGATCAAATGTTTCCAATGTTCATTTTCAGCAGATGTACGCTTCCAAGAACACCGCGTCTAAAGGGCTCTTGTGGTGGCATGGAGACAAGCCAGATGTGGGCTGCTATAGCCGCCGGGGTCACCGTCAATGAAGTGACACTAGCGCTCTAGCAGCTTCAGCACAAAAGAAGGCCCATACAGATCAAATTAGAGACGAGCATATCAAGGAGACAGTAGTGCTAGCCCTATACCGGACTGCCTTCTAGAACGCCTGTCTATAATATGAGAGATGACCGGATGGTTCATAGAAGATATTCCTTATCGTTATTCCGTAGGGCAAAGGCGATCTTCGAGAACTTAGCTCGTGGAGGGAAATCGCAAAAAGAGCTGCTGCTATAAACTACTCTCGGCCAAACTGCCCACGGGTCTCTCTACTTCCCTAAAGCTGATTAAAAACAATAACCTCACCTCTCTTAGTTCTTCGGAACGATTTCCCAAGTTGCATAATCAGAAAGCGGAAGTTTGTTAGAGCAGGTACTGTGCGCTGACAATCTCGCTATCTACAAAACAAAACGTTTTGAGTCTCAGTAGAAATTGGCTCGCCTTCAGTGGATGCCGGCTTTGACATTAATTTGGACAGGGCCTAAACCATGAATTCCCGAAAGGCGGGGCCACCAGCAGTAAATGATACTTTCTAAATTCACTGCTCGCCTCTAGAATACATGGCAAAATCTGAACCTTGCTTTATCCCACGCCGGCACTTTCTACACCGAGCATGCGACGGAATGCGTCAGAAAAACATTAGTATCGAGCGTTGCCACAGAAACACCGTCGTTCCTCTTTCTGACTATAGCAATGCGTCTCTTCAAAATCAAGTTCATACCTACAGTCTCATATAGCGTCAAACTCATGAACAAATCTCAGTTTTGTAGGCTGGACCAGGTGAAGTCTGCTTTCTTCAAAGGAGCACTAGGACTGCATAGATGCTGCTGTACGTGCTATATGTAAGCGCTAAGGGATACACCGCTATTTGTTAAAGATATACTACCCCAGTTTACCTTGCAGAAAACTCCCGCCTATTTGAAACTCACTGGACAACGGGAGTAACCGATGGTTTAGGTCTACCCGAGATTCCTTGCCACTCATGCTATGGTGGACGGAACGTGGAAGAAGTCACGCAGAAAGAACTAAAATGTGGTAGTCCGTTACGCAGTGTATGGCTTCTGCTATGTTATGTGTCTTAATAGATCCTATCATGAAGAAAGTTGGAAAAATTGCCAAAGGAAGCTTATTCATATGTCCGATACGAGGCAGTTACACGTAGGCTCATATCCAAGGACGCCTTGTTTGAACAACATGGGACAGAGAAAAGCAGCGCAACCTCTGCGCTCTGTGCTATGTATCTTATCTACTATTATCTTCAATATTCTTATTCTAATTTAAAAAAAATGCTTTTATATTGTTTATATACAAAACATTTGACAAAGGTGAAAATAGGTAAACATATTAAATAAAAACAACGGAAGTTTACATCTCGGTTCAATAGAAATAAGAATGATTGATTAATAGTTAGTTCTACGTTTGCTATTTGTAAGATGAATGATTTATAAACTGGTTCAAAAAATGAAATAAAGAAAAGGATTCTTACCGACGACTCGGTATGTCATTGTCACAAATGCACTTTACCAGTTTAGCCGTGGCATGTGTATACCAAGTGAAAAAAAAAAAAAAAAAACATTTTAACGAGGTGCTTTCTATTTTTCGACAAAATTCATTTTAGCTGATACGACTACCCTTCACATGAAGGTCAACTCGATTGAAGTCAACTAGCATGTCGCAGCTCTACGCTGTGAGTCCAACGGAAAACATAGTTTTGAATCAATATATAGAGTCTGATTCTTCGCAGAATTTGAATTTTGCGTAGAAAAAACTCTTGGCATAGAAGAATTTCACCGGCGTATCAATATCTGCTCAGGATAGTAGGATTCTAGTCTAAACTTGAATGCATCACGCCTAAAATGAAACGGTTTAAAAATCAAAAATCTTAAAAGATAACTTGTGTGCTTTAATAATGTTCTAAGTCGTTTTTCCCCCATGAATGTTTTTCCAGTGTATACATTACACGCAATGTAGTCTCTGACGCGTTTGAGTACCGTCTGATCTAACAAAAAAAAATTAATCATGTAAAAGAAACTTATTCTAAATTTCATCCTGGCTAACTCGAATTAAAAAACGTTTTTCACCAAATATTCACTAATTTTACAAAAAAAAAAAAGAAAAAAAGTCTAAAGAAAACAAATAGTAGTCTATCCTGTCACAAATCTCAGAAGTGAGATCTGTGCTTTGATATGATAATTCAAAGTAACAAACTTACGTCTAGAAACATCTACACCTGAATTCCAGTATGGATATTTTATTTAATTGTGTTCTGAAATGCTCGTTAGGATAACCACTGCTAAAAAAGCGTTCAGCATCAAAATGTTCTGTCAGATTAATTGACCGTAGAACTATATAATTTGCGCAAATAAAGAAGGCTAAGTAAAAAGAAAAATAAAACAGGTCATCGTGTCGCCAACGATCCTGGTGGTTTGTTGTGCTCAACACAAATAACAACAATTGTCTATTACAACAACGCGCGTGGACCTCAGTTGTCCTTTACACTTTCATGCGTCCAATACCCAGTAATCGTCGGTGGCAGCTGATAGCTTAAATAGGAAGCGCCGTTCCTTTTCTGAGGCTGTTTCTAGAATTAGAAGATGGGTTACCACTGCGAAACCTATACATTTGGTCGCTGGAGACTATCGTTAGTACTCCTTTTGGCACTGAGCGCTGGTTTTGCTTCCTAGCGCGATTTGCCTTTGCCACCATTGCTAGCGATGGCCAGCATAATACGTCTCATCTGTTCCGAGACTGAGTTTCTTAACGCCAAATAAACCTCCAGTTACAACTTTATATTTGATTGCGAATGACAAAGTGCCGATCAACTGATGATGTTACAAAACCCTAACTTCGGATTTATCTAGCGCATGCAAAAAAAGGCCAACGCTTTCTCACATGCATTACCGAAAAGATTTACGAGACTTTTTAGTCTTTATGACTGAATGATTGAACCATCTAATACTCATCAGTGTTGAACTACAACGCATGCACTAGTGCTTCCGTCAGCACCCCGATGACGCACATGGATAGACAACTTTACATATTACTGTCTAAAGAAAAGTGTCATCAAACCACATAGTTTACAATTATTTTCACCTATTTTAATGCGACAGTGATTAGCTAAGTAACCAATATAAGAGTACTACGGTTAACCAGAGACATTTCTTCGGTTGACTTCTAGTCGATCTAGGTTAAACATAACCGTGTTTGTCGAATTATAGGGAAAAAGAAAAGGCGAACTGGCACCTTGCTCGCCCTGGTCGCTTCAAGCGTCGCTTGAAGACGTTGCATCAAACCTTAGGGCTATCCCAGAGCTAGGACGGCGGCGGTAGTGTCGGCGGAGGCCAGGCCATGTCTGCTAGACCATCGAGCCTGCGGCTGGAACGGCTCGTCTTTTGCCTACGGGAGGTAAAGGCAAACTGGTTGCTTACCAGGGCGGCCACTGCTCAAGGGAGGCAAGCAGAAGAGCGCCATCAGACAAGAGCTCGTTCGTAACCCGATGCTCTATCGTGTTTAGTATGCCTTCCCTTCGGCGGCAAATGTTGTGTGTGTATCCATATGGTCGTGTGTTACCTTTGAGAGCTACACAAAGTTCTTAACCGCTTGATGCATGGTCTCTCCCAGGCACTTGCTTCTTTGCGGCCGGTAGTATCTCAGTGTGGTCCAGTGCACCGTCGATTCGAAACGTTTCGCATCCTTTCGCTGCAGCGGTAGCCCACGACCGCCATCGGCTGAGGAAGTGACTAGAGGCAACTAGCACCGACTAGGCACAGTGCCATATCCAACGAAAAAGTGTACTAAAATTAAGTAAATTAAGCACAACTTAAGAACACCTAATAATTTATAGATTCTTCTCACTGTCGACTAAACCCGAGAAGTCATTCCTGTAATATTTTGTTTTTTAGCTTGTATTGTACTTAGACCTTACCGGTTTACTCGACAACTTTCTATTGGCACTGCTAGCACTTACAGCGATGCTTTAACGGTAATTTTTTTTGTTTTCATTTCTCTCTTTTTCTCTTTTTTACTTTCGTAGTATCCTTTCTGCTATGCAATCCACTCTCATTTCGTTGGCCTCTAATCGTTTCTGTCTGAACCCTTTTGCCCTCACGTGTGCAGAGAGCCTAGCTCGGCTATGAAAGGCAACGCCGACTCGAAACAACAGTATAAGCGAAATAGAGATAAACTGCTCATATAGCTTGCTGCCTTTTTTGTTTTCGTAATGTGTTCATATCATAGAAGGTGGCGATGTTGTTTCTATGGCAGTGAGCCTCTTGCTATTGCTATTTGGTTCAGGGAAGTCAAGCAGTAGCAGGTGCAGCTAGATGACTGTGAATGTCTCTCCGTGTCTGCGTGTGAATGAACGCGTAAAACGACTTCTGTTGAAAGAGTCTGCAGAACTTTTTTCTTTGGCTCGGCGTACACGATGTGCTGTGTTCTATTATGTGAAAATTAAAAGAAGTCGGAACTGAATTGAAGGATCCGCATGCACGATATAGAGAAAAACTCGTGACAAAGTCAGCGTTTTCGGATACACATCTTTTCCAGCACGGAAGTTGCAATAGGCATCAGAGTATGTGGAGAGCAAATGTTCATACTTTTTAGCAGCAAGCAATCGTCAACGCTGTTAACAGCGGAGGTAGCAATGAACTGACACTTTCACATTTGGAAGCTCGCGCATTTCTTTCCGATATGACCGGAAAGTAGGCCTGGCCGACCCTCCTTCGATTACTTCTGCCGGTTGATGGGAAAAACGACGCACATAAAATTTAGTGAGAGAGCAACCGCAAACCACAAAAAAATCATTCAAGGACACGACCTAATCGTATTTAGGAAAAAAGCCTTTCTACATAATCACCACTTTAAAATCTCTATGCATACCAATCGAATCTGTGTACACGAATCGTGCTTGGCTCCATAGGATCCCAATTCCGGATTCTAGTGAAAAATATTATGACGTATCTTAGGCTGTTTACAAGCGCACAAAGGAGGATTAAAAGTTTAAATGCTTGAGCATCAGTCACGAAGCTGGTCTTAATATTTGGAAGGGGACTTACTTTGTGTCCACGTACTGAAAATCGTATGACTAGAGACATTTCCTTATGCCCTCAGTAAGGGAAACAGAGATCAGACGATGATGCACATACGACTTGATACAGTCCCGTTGGTCCACAAGATCTTTTTAAATGAGTTTATGCAAGAGAAAAGCAATCGTGAAGGCTTATTTATAATGTTAAGAATAGAAAAAAAAGCCCATGTACGATACATACGCTCTATTCGTTGTTAGGCATGGTTTCAATGAGAAAACGTTTAATTTCCATTTAGATAGATCTTCTGATCCTCCAAGAGTTGACTAAATGTTTTTTTTTCTAAATAGTTATTTGCTGCAACAATGTTATTACTAGCAATTAGCAATACGGCTCTCAGATCAGGGCGTACCAAACCGATTTGATTCACAAATGGCCAGCTCAAGCAGTTGTTCGTGGATTTTTCAGTTTTACCTTCTTTAATTACTGTATTTATCTGACAGAGAATGTCAAATATGGACGATACGCCAAGCTCGGAAAATTCTACATATGCGTGGTCAACGAAATCGAAGGAGTGATATTTCAACGTGTTAAGTTGATACGTGCACCAAATAATCAACGTGACAACTAGCTCCCGTCTGTTCGTGTACTGCCTTCCATATATTATTAATTGATTCTCCGGCGCCATAAAGATGCAAACTTTTTCGGCCGGTGTCGAAATTCAGCGATACAAAAGATTACAAAACAAGCCACCCTTTGATTAAAAACAGTTAGGAGAACTATTTGAGCGGTTCTTTATAAGGTGTCACACTGACAAGGACTATCGCTAATAAAAAAACTGACTTACAATCATTCATGCTCGTCGTGAGCACCATTGTCAAGCAACGGTCCGGGAGCAGCTCGAAAGGGATATTTGATTCGATATTAGGGTTTCTGGAAACCTTCACACCCAGCCATAAAACCTCCGCGATCTCCGAAGTAACAACGGCAAATTGATCGTAATGCAGCTTACAGTCTCTGCTTCGAAGTATAATTTCGTAGCTTTGTAGTGTAAATTTTTTAAGTTTTGTCGTGTACAACTGGTAATTCGAGCTAAATCATGGGGGCAAAATATAATGGTATTACGTTGAAGATTTTTTGTTCATTATAATGTAAAATTATTATTACATAAAAATTATGTGGTAAATATAATACGTCAGGACCTTTATAACAGCAAAAAGGCCATAACGGACAGAGAACATTAATTAACATGATTTTATTTACTTACACTCAAAATCAAAAAAATAATAACCATTAAAATTTTAACCATTAACACTAAACGAACCAATCACGATTCTCATATCGAAGTTTAACCAACACTTGTTCCCTTAAGGACAATGTCATGACATCCTTCTCAGGGGGTGTATATTATTACAGAAAAAGCAAAAGCTAAATAATGCTATCACAAGTAGTGTACTTTAGAAAGGTAGCCTTGGCTAGAAATTGCTATAATCAGGCAATAGAAACGTGTTAAGGAAGTATAACTTTGTCGATAAGGCATATTTGGTACAAAGGGACTCTTGTAGGCTAGCCTTCTTCTTAACGACAATATTAT
Source organism: Varroa destructor (assembly GCF_002443255.2). Classification (NCBI taxonomy): domain Eukaryota; kingdom Metazoa; phylum Arthropoda; class Arachnida; order Mesostigmata; family Varroidae; genus Varroa; species Varroa destructor. The sequence continues at coordinate 4,123,733 of NW_019211454.1, read as the reverse complement.
GCCCATTAAGTATCGCGAGAGCTGTACCGGTAAGATGCTGGGTCTAACTTATGGGTCTGATTTATATCAAATAAAGATTTCTTGTTTAAGTCATTTAATGACTTCCTGGAAATTGAGTTTATAACATAAATGATTCTCATGTTTATATTATACAGAGCGGTATTCTCTCTTGGAAGCAGATGATGTCTGAAACAACGCTTAACGGAAGTACAGGACATAAAACTTTGCATACACATTTAGGAGATACTTCCACGCCACCCGTTCGTGCACGCATCTTACTTTTTTTACTTTGGCTTTCCTTGCAAATGGGCTTCTCGTTCACCTCAGCCCTATAAAGTAAAAAACAAAACAGAAAATAAAACATTTCCGCTCTACTTTAGGGGTTTAGTAGAATTAGCCTAAAGAACCCAATAGAGAAAGGCTTTATCGTCATACTTGTTATGATATTACCTACACCGTGCTTCAGATAAAGGGTAGTTAAAGGTAAAATATTTTCGATTAAAACAAGATTAGCCTTATGAAATGTACCTATCTAATGTGACTGTTCTCCTTGCAATAAAATAGTACGGATAATCCCTACAGTCGCATTCAGGCCCTCTCAGCTTACTTCATACGACAAAGCCTTATAAGCCCTAGTCTTTCCATTGTAATGCCGATCCAGCTCTGTCGGCTAACATATCAATATAATAAAGGAGGGTTGTAATTTACCGTAAACTGTCTAAAAACGTGCAATGATTTTGGTTTACGTTGATACAATTTCGGGAACGGCTCAATACAACCGAGTTTGCTAACCTAGACAGGGTGGTAATGAAATGTTTGCTTGTTTCCACTTAAAAAGAGAGAAAGTAAATAAAGTCCTAGACATGTAAAGTGGCAAATTTATTCAAGTGCTACTTCGATGTGATTTATTAGTAACAATATGTGTCCCCTTTGACAAAACGTTGCTAGTATCATAATCAATATATAATTTTTTTAGTTTCTATGACGTTTCATTTGCTACACCAACAATAGGGTTAATAAACAGCATCAGGTCTATGAAGTATTATTAAGCCAAGTGTTATTTATTGCAGGGTAGTCTGTATAAACAGAAATTGCCTAGATTTGAAAACATATTTCGTTTTGTGCTGAGAGTCAGGTACCTGAAGGAACGCTTAACCGAAGCAGTACCAAAGAAGCATTTCAAACATCTAATATGACTATTAGATACTGTGATGAAAACAGTGCTCGGTCAAATTATTGCAGGTTTAAATGTATGTTACCTAACTTTCTTTATTGATTTTCAAATAGCGATTGCTGTTTCCTTGATGGTTCTGCTTTGTTTTCATCATAACCCTCCATCTTCAGAATCAGCACATAGAGGCACAACTGATAAAACTACTACAAAGCTGATTGATGGCTTTAGGGTACTGACGGTAGGTTAACTGCCATTCGTTTGACCCTTTGGTCCTTAGCTCGAGCAGTTCATTCCATCTAGAAATAATACGGGGCTATTTTAGGCACATTTTTTATATATATATATATCGGCTTCACTAACGACCGAAATATTATTTTTTTTTTACAGAGACGACTTCCTTGATCGAAATCTCGGATCTATTGTGCCGAAAAAGAAACTTCAAGAGTGAGTATTATTGCAAAAGTGCGTTGTAATTAAAGAAGTTCGCTTCAGCGCCACCAGTTAGTGGTTTACTCATTTAGAAGTTTAACTATGTTTAAACGATCCATTGTTGGTAGGTGCATTCCATGTTACTTGTATTGCAAGTTATTGACGTTCGGGCGAAAACTTAAAGACTCACATATACCGAAATCTGTTTGCGTCGCTTGCGATAACAGATCCGTAAGCTCAACTTTGCTCGTATAATCTCGCATTAACAACCTTGTATTATAAGCTATGAAGTATTACAAAAATTAGGATAATGGAGCCGGTCGTTCTGTATTTGTATTTTATGTTACGCAGAGTGAACGTTTAATGTTGAGCTTACTTCAAAGCGAGCAAACATCTTGCCGAATATCTATTTTTACGTATTTAGTGATCATCTCAACTTCGTAACCCTGAGTTTTTTTGGTCTATCTACACGGCTTTCGTAAAACGTAATACCACATAGTTCTCTTTCAAACGTAGGCAGACAGCTAAGTCTAAGCTAAGTTTCCTACAAATTAATCATCTGTGAAGCGAAAATCTATTTTTATCGATTTCACAATGATTTGTTGCGTAAAAAGCTACAACAACAGATTTCGACTCAATAAACTCCTAATACCAGTCGAATTATTCATCCCGTGGATTGTCTCGGTGAGACCTCACACCTCACAGCTTCAAATCTCTTCAGACAGGCTCCTTCGTGACCCGCTTCCAGATGTTTCGATACATACATACTATACAAATACATATTTGTTTTATAAACCAAGTATGGCAGTTACCACCCACTAATTCCCGTATATAAATATACGCTTCACGATATGCTGAATCTTTATTTCCATGCGGAATATTATATACCAAATAAGCTCTTCTATCTAAACTTTCCTGTCATGAGTTAAGCTTTTTTCGCTTCATTTTTCCCGATTGCTGTTGTCGGACTTATTCCATCGCTTCATAAGCATCAGCCATCGTCACACCAACGTGCACTAATTTATGTAATAGCCATTTGCCTGCATTCGTATACAAATCCCATCGGTGCCATATTTCACTCAACATCACTCTGGAAATCACCCTGAGCTTTCTCCTCTTCTACCACGCTCTATTTCTTTTTCATTGTCCCTTTTTGTCGGTGGCTACATTCGAGTGAGGACGTTATGATTTACTCACACTTTCAGGCTGCTAACACTGGCCACCAGCATTTTGAAGTCAGAGTCTAACATTTAGCCAAACCAATGCGTTATGTACGCTTACGGGAACTATGGGAGTACAGAATCGGTGCGCAAGAGCGCGATTTACGTTAAAATGCCAACGACAAATGAATTACTAGATTGTTTTGCAGCATTGGCCAACGCGTGCGAGCGCCTGATACAGAAGTAGAAAACGAACCAGCGATTAAACCACCAGAGTTAGCCCTTTCTCTTTATACATATATATGTATATCTTAATTCCATAATCTGATACAAAGGTACCTCCAAGGCCAATTCGAGACGAGTTTTGCAACTGAATTGAAGCAATTAGTAGAACCATAAAGATAATTCTAAATGTATATTTTGATATTTAAAATAAGGAAACATGGCCTTGAAGACAAAGTGTTTTTTCTTGTTTAATTAAAGAGCGACTTCAACCGTTAAGCAAATTGTGCATAATTAGCTCTGCGTGTTTGCGTGTCTAGTGCGTACGTGCTTACCCGTAAAACAGTGTCGTAAAATATTCCGAAATAGCATATTGAAAAGAAGATAAGAAGAACGCAGAGTTAATGGAAAATAACATAGTAAGCAAAAGGATCCTTCTGTATTCACCAGATCATGCAGAAGTATTTTTTTTTCGCGGAAAAGCTTGCCAGTGTGAACATTTTTATGAAATACGCAGCTCCTTTAGAAATGATAATAGACACAAAGTAAGAATGGATTTACTTGTTTTCATACGTAGTGAATTCGGGAGGGTAGTAATTTCAGAATCAAAAACTTCATTCGTCGTTTGTGAAAGGCGTTCTTGTTTATCCTTCACAAGAGATTTTCCTGCTATGTTCGGATGCTGGTTCACAAACCAACGTCTAAAATTAGCAGTATTATTGACTATAAAGAATGAAAAACAGATAAACAACTTACGTCTGTAGTATCGAGACTCTTTTTAATAGTAAACGTAAAATATTGCCTTTGGTGGTTAGTTATGTTTTTGTTTCACTGGCATTCAGGGAGTTGTTTTGTTGACTAGGTGCTCCATCACGTTATCTCTATAGAGTTTGCTGTATACGCCATATTTTGCTCCGAAGTGTGCGTTGGATAGCACGATAAGTACAAATGTACTTAAAAGTCGATGTAATTGTTACATCTTAGCATTAACATTTTCATCTAAATAACAGATGTTATAGTCAAGTACCCTTTGAGCCTTTAGTACCTTCTGAAACCGCATTCCCGTTTAAATGTATTGTGTGATGTATCTTCTATCGTCTGGCGCACATATGCCCCTACAATTTCACATAGATTAGAGCATATACTGTTAGAAAAACGTCAAACAGTAAAAATATTTTCTTGAAATGAAAATGAGCCCCATTTGTTTTTCTAGACGGAATTTTCCCTAAACGCACCTCGTAACTCGGCATCTTGAGCTGACGCTTGTTGCGATTGGGTAACGCTTAGACGTAGTTTCCGACTTCGGAAGCACATAAATCGTTCACTTTTTCTTCTAGCATACAAAGACAATTAGTTCATTTGGCAGACCATAAAAAATAAATAGCCGGCTCTCTTCTTAGCCTAATAAAAAACGTCCAGGGAATGCTGCTGCTAGAACAGACGAGATCAACTAAGAACCTTCCGCAAAAAAGTCGAACGGGTATTGGCTAGAACAAGAAGCTCTGAAGTCTTTGGTCTCCTTCCTTGGAGAGCATGAATGAATCGAATATAGTGCTATATTATACGGCAGTGGGTTCTCCATCGAGATCAGTATCCGAAAGAAGAATGATTGTGTACATAAATGTGTGATACCTGGATAATTTAATTTCTAAGAAATACAACAGTAGTTATATCTTAATTATCGAACTATTCTCGTTGCGATATGCTACTTCTAATTTTTGAATGATTTAATTAAACTAAATCTTTAGTAAACGCTGCAATATATCAGGCTCGATAATAACGCTAGAAACCACTTAGATAGGGACAACAAAGGAAAACCCCTGTTAATTGATTGCAGTACCTTTTTCCAACTGAACTAACTTCTTCTACTCTAATTATGGCTGTTCGATGGCCCCTTTTCCTATTGCATAAAATTTCATTTGGCTTTGATGTTGAGTAGTCGATTAAAACAAAGAGGCTGACCATTCTACTCAGGGATAAGCCAAAAGACTAAAGTTAGTTTTTTCAAATGTCTAATGTGATACAATATCTTCCTTACGCCTAGTACAATTGTTAACTGTACCAATGTTATATTTCTTTGACAGATTTCGTCCGCTACCCCGGCAAGAAAGCGAGACCGACTCAGCCGACGACGAGAAAGGTACGTGTTAGAAAATGCTTTGTTGTCCGCAAAATTAATTTCAACTTCTTATAATCTATATTCCCTGAATATTCAGTGATGCAAACCCCTCGATATACTTCGCTAAGAATTTAGTTTGAGTGTGAATATAGCGATAAAAGTAAAAAACTTTGGATACACCCCAGTAGTTTCGGCAGGAACCTATTAAGGGCATTCCACTTCTGTAGACATCAAATCTGCACACGTTTACGCGCTTCGGTGTCCAGCCGAAGTCTCAAGTTAAGGAAGGTTATTACGAAGTCAAACGTCCTTATGGCGCGTAATTCATTCGCGTTCTTTTAAAAATAAAAAAATTTATTTCAAATCAAAGTTTCATTCCGAAACTCAAGATCTGTGTAATCAAAGACCCGAGCACAACTTTGCTAAATGACTTTCTGCCATAGAAATGATGGTCGAAACTTCGTAGATTTAAAAGACTTCAATAATTGGGCGTAATCATGACGGTATCTTTTGCTTCCTTGAGTTGGTAGTTTCCTTTCGAAACATATGTATGCGGAGCGTTAGCACAACTAAGCATTGTAGTAACGGGTTCGACATAACAGTTTGTATTCTTATAAATAATATCACGTGTTCCATTGCGTGACGCTCCTGTGCAACATTGAACTTTATTTAAGTAGTCTAGGGTAATATACAGATCAGTATTAGAAACAAGTAAATATAATAATCAGTCAGATTATAATATTCTCTCAATAGGTACTCCCTTTCCACGGGCATACAACCCATCCTGAACCGCAATAGTAACAAACAACCAGTGGAAATAACCTTAGGTAGGGCAGCTTAAACTGCCCTATCTATAAACCAAGCCCAGTTATTTGATTTAAGGTCTACAATGCACACATATTGTCGCCAGGTCAGACGATAGCTATAAATTTGCAGACGTTACTTTATCTTCTATCGCACAGAACAACGCATACGTCAATATGAATTTATTAATTATAATTTTCGATGTTTTCGGTTCACTAATCTCACGCTATCTCAGAAATCGAAGATCACTAAGTAAAAAGTCGGACCGCACATTATACGAAACGAGAGTTTATGAGGAATAAGTAATATATTCTACAAAAGAAAACCGTTAGTTCGTCCACTAAGTTCTTGCGCTTTTACGAGTCGCTTGTCCAACGCTTTGTGCAAGGCAACTCCGATCTCTTGAGCCAGTTGAAGTGCTTCAATCAGGTTATGCGTATGAAGGCTTCCGACGCCATTCTTCATAGTTGTAGCAATACGGCCATTCGGGGCCACCGCACAGCAGAGATGGACCGTGGTGCATTCGGCTTCCTCCTGACTGACGTCAACCTGGAAATTGATAAAAAATATTTTAGACACGATTACTCATGGGCCGTAAAGTTCGCTCGGAACTTTCCTTCACCTAGAAGCAGCCGAATGAGAAATTTTAACACAGCAAACATTTAGTTAGAAAAGAATAAGGCGCGTTTGCAAGGATTACCGTCTTCCTCACGGTTCGGCTCATATTAAATTCTTTATCGAACTCTTCCCATTTGAGGTACGAAGCTCACTTGCATCGGAGCTATGGTAAAAAGCAATTAGGGACAACTATTAATTTGGGTTACTAGCACAAATTAATTAGGGTTACTTACTACAAATTGTGAACCAATTTTGGAAAGGGTGACGAAACAAGGAACCAAGCCCATTTCTAAAGGATCAACAGCATGTGGATCGTCAGAAACTTCGATCTCTGGCCGTCCATCCTCGCCTATGCTGACGCTTAATCGTGGAATGCGAAGATCTCTTAGAGCTGCCTTGACAGCTACGGATACCGCGTCGTATAGACTGCCACCCAGTTCTAAAATGAGCACATCGACGTAAAGTGTCCATACTTGCTGGCCAGAAACAATGCACAAAGAACTCAGATCCAGGAATCTTTAAGCAGAAAATGAATAAATGCGCACATAAACCGCGTATGCTTGTTATTCTACGAAAAAATAGGTTATCCATTGGACTGTGGTTTTTCCCCTGATACTAGGGGAGGGCGGCTTATATATGGTCTACATGCGAGACGCGTATAAACTGTTCACGCGGATATTGCCCACCTTTTCGAGACATAGGCTTCACTGAGAGCGCCTGCTATCTGTTGTCCAAGATCATCACCTCCGCTTCCTTCGAATTCGGGATCAGCGTTTGCGGTGAAATCAACAAAAAACTCGATTCGGCCACTGTCAGGCGCTGAAGGTTCTGGAGCACCAATCTCTGCCTTAATTCAGATAAAGCCAGCTCACTAAATGATTAGCGCCCATGGTCTTTGAAGCTATGCCCACTCTGTCCTACTTCTTAAAATCGCGAATAAGGTATCATGATCTACTTGTTATTGCTTATAGTTCGCGGGAAAATCAGATTTCATTTCGATGAGCGAATTAGCACTTTACCCGTATGGGTTAACTTTTTTTAGAGAAGATTGCCAACTGCATTCTATTGCCATATTTTATCTATCATGTATCATTAAGGTCGTGTTGTCCGCTGCCGACGGCTCTGACTGATCGCTGACTCTAACAACTACACCGCTATGCCTTCCCCAGACTACAAAAAAAAAAACTGGCAATGTACCTATACTCACACGTGACCTTGAATAGTTTACCTTGATGCCCACGAGAACGTCGGTGTTGGCTATACGAACATGAGACGAACCGCTGCAATTCGGCGCAGCACCTAATTCCATCTATATAAAAACCAAGTGGAAGATATAATTAACAAAAACATTATAATAACAAATTATTACAATCTAGATGAAGTTTTATCTGGGCACCTAATCGAAGTAATGGAAGACCTAACCTTCCAATGTGACTATTGAGCCTTTGCACAAAGTGAAATCTCCAAAGAACCTTCATTTAATAGCAATTGTAGCCAAATGTGTTGCAAATCTGAACGTAAAAGATAAGTAAACAGAGCATTTTATGATATCTTTAGGTAAAAAAAAAGTTTGACTTCCGGTCAGTACTGAACAGCTGACTCTTTAGTATTGTAAGTGCAACTGACTTCGATGATAAGAGCATTCTACTGGACATAATAAACATAACTACAAATCATCTTTCACTATGAAAAGAAAATAGCTTTTTGACGCATAGAACACCAATTCAACTTAAATTTGGGCACTTACTTCAATATGTCGATACTCCAGACAGCTTCTCCCATCACACCGAAGGTTGTCTTCTACTCCGTGAATAATGAAAATTCGTTCCGAATCACTTAGTAACGTAGTGGCCATGTTGAGGTAATGTCACTTACTATCATTCGTTGCTGACCTACCGAACAAAGCATTAGTTGAACAGAAAAAGTGCAACGTATAAAAGTTCAACCGAGGGCTATCGATACATGTACATGACACACACTCTATTTCTTGGGTCGTGTCACACGCCGTGGATTCAGAAACGCTAAAAAAAAACTAATACGGAAATTTAAATGAACAAAACCCCTCGAGAACGTTTAACATAGATGAGATATTCTTACCCGCCACACGCATTCGGCAATGGAAGCAAAATATTTACGTTACCGGTCGGCAAATGGAGCAATAGTGGCTGTTTGCAGTTAGTGCGCACAGCGATGATTGTGATCTCTGCTTGTCTGTATCTTATAGCTTGTATGGCCCACACCGTACCACAACCATCGGCTAAGGTCGCAAAGTGAATTATAGTTAATTGACTGAAGCTGATGGGAAGCGCGTGTTAGAGCCAACATAAGGCGAAAATGACCGCCCGAAAAATGAAGACACACCGGCTAACATATGTCCTGGGGCCATATATAGGAACCGAGGTAATCTTCTGCTCTATAGCCTGATTTAAACTCGGGTTCTCTCGTTTTTTCATTTCAGCATGTGTTACAAGCTCGTGGGAACAATAAATATTTTCCACTTTGATCGCATTTTTTAAAATCTAATTTATTAACCATAGATATCTAGGCCACTTACAAACGCGGCTTGTACTCATGCAAGTTCTTATTCAATTTGTAAGCACGAACTTTTACAATAAACATCATAATTGATACATCTCCAATTATATGTCTAACTAAAGCTCCTTCCCTTGACGCTCGTGAAATGACACCCAGCTAAAATAGTTCTGTCGCTAATTGCAATGGAACTAAGTGACCCTTGACAGTCCGATTATCTAAAAATGCATAATGTATATAGTATACATATATTTTTTGTTCTATGCTAAGACTAACCACCTTCGAATCAGTCTGCCTTCAAAATGCGGCGCGTGGGTGTATTTTTTGTATCCTTTCCATCAGATAAAAGTCGCCTTAACCATGTCTAGCCTAATTGCCGTTTAATTAGTCCTTTGTGTTTAATCTCTTGCAATGCCGACATCCGATACGATTAGTCTATGACAAACTGGACATGTTCGATAATGCAGCCGTAACGGCCGAGTAGCACTTATTCAACTTACCGATTAACGGGACCGTGAATCGTGTTACAATCGCTTTGAAGAAGTTATGATGTCAGTATTTTCTTAGAACTTTCGAGAGGTTCGAAGCCACAAACAATGGGTGATGCGCTCACACATGGTCTCAACACCGCTATGCGAGCCTTGGTGTGTCAGACCACACCCTAAGCGGAAACGAGCTTACGTAATGTCGTCTGACTGCTTCCTCGCCACTGATTTATATTCCTGGTTCGCAACTGGTTCCAATTGAGGACCCTAATATGATAAGTCCGCTATTTTGCAAGTACGTGTTTCTTATCGAACAATGGTTCTCGGACTTGCGTAAAAGACACAAAGCCCCAATACAAAAGCTGTGGAAAGACTGCGCTTAAACATGCGTGAGGTCTGCTTGAAGTGACTGTCCCATTTAGAAATTTAGGACATTTGCAATAAACAAGACACCTTGTATCGCCGTTCAGGTATGGTTTTTGCATAGGTTTGGGAGAAGACCTATCTGACAAACAAAGGACTTATAGACAACAAGTCTAAGCTAAACGACATCATGTGTAGAAGGCGAAAATAACATGAAAAAAAAAATTGTTACAGCGGTCTAAGATAGCACCTTACGTACGATCTACGTAGAGTTTTCCGAGAGTATTATCTGCTGCACAGCGAAGGTCTTCAGTGGGCACTGGTGCAGGTACCTTCACCAGCACAGCGTGTACCAGTTCTATACTATATTGATCCTTCTCAATATTTATCCCTGTAATTATCGTACTTCTATTTGTCTTCGAAGTAGTATTCCCTTCGCATAACCCGATCACGTCCAACAAAACACAGTGTATCTTTGAACGACAAGCTCTTGGCATTGGCAGAGCATCTGGTTCATATGCAATGGGTGACTCATTTAGCGTTCCCATGCCGGTCCCGGTGAAACTTTCGCTGTTGCTGCTTCAGTACTTGTATCAGCCGCCATTGTGACAGACATAGCTACACCAGCAGCTGTAACGAAAAAGCAGTGGTCCGTTAAGAGAAACGACCTTGGTGTTTAGTTTTAGCCAAGGGCTGTACCGCGTTCCTGTCTGTCTAGGCAGGGGCCTATAGCCGCCGAAGGTGCTGGTTTGCTTCCTGGACCTAAAACGAGCCTAACTACTACCACTGCTTCTGTGATTGCTAGCACACCCACGGTTAAGCGAATAATGCAGGCGGCACATTCTGCAAAGTAACTATTGAGCTTATTGTTCCTTTTTCGATCTTAGCCTGCTATCTTCTTCATGAAATTCAGAATGTTCCTGGTATTGTAATGCCGATAAAGATGTGTATGTTCAGTGAGTTGCGTTAACAGTGATTATATCTGAAGAAAATTGTTTGTTGCTGCTCAATTAAAAACCTAAACGATCAATATGGATAAACAAAAGGATTCCTGTCATTAGCTTCTCGTTGAGCTCATTCCAATTCTCCAAAAAAACATTCCAAAAAAAAATTCCTTGCGCTCAAAAGCCATAGCCTAAATAAACTATCCTAATTATTTGCAGGCTTTTATTACCAGTATAATAATCGGAGCCTAATTGCTTTTGCATTCGAAAATAATTACTTATGGCCAACCAAAGATCAGGACTTGACCACCAAATCCCTATTAGCTTTTCCTAATAAAATATGTTATCATTTCCGTCTTATTGCGTTACAACGTATTAATGTCCTTCGGGCTGCTTCATTAATGCTGCCATCAATTTCCTTTTAATGGACTTTATAAGTATAGTGATTCAGCAAGCCTAACCAATAATTAGTTTACTAATAGTGACAATGCCGGATAATTCATTCGTAAGGCTAAATGCAGGGAAAGGTTACCTCAAAAAATCCTATTATAGATAGTAGACTAAGAGACGGTACACTTCATCCAGTTCGGACCGATGTGTTTCGTAAACTCAAAAGGGTTTCCCGATCGAGTATATACATACCGAGTCTTTGTTGAAGATGGCCGAATAGAAAACGTTCGTTTCATTATGAAAGTATGTTAAAACACTGTTACATTTTATCTGTCATTTCGGTTGGGTCCTACTTTTAAAAGTCTGCGTATTCGTCAAATATCTGTAGGTAGTATCTGTGAATAACGTGGCAAACGTAAGAACTCTCTACACGTTCTTCACTAGATGCCTTAGCTTACAAACAGCGATGATTCACTAGAAGAAAATATCGTGGGAAGACCTATATAACTGGCCAATATCGTCGATTACGCGTATTGTAAAATTATCCTCACAATGAACAGATATGGCATAGGATGGCTTGGCGAAATCTGTCATCAACATATTCCTATTACGAGGTAGATTAGATATGTATAGGTAGTTATTGATATCATGAGATTCAGAAAGATGTAGTTATCTCGGCGTTCGCCTTGCTTGTTTGTGAGCAATTGAATGAACGATTTTTTGAACTTCTTAAGACATATAAGTCTGAACTTGGTCCGGTACAAAATAACGAACCCAATTATTCGTTAACCTTAAGCCATTAATAGATATATGAAACGGTCATGCATAAAATATATGTATGCGTAACCGTTTAAATCATCTATCGAAATTTGATGTGTTTCATTCACAGAAATAATTCCTTCAGTTCCGGTAAAAGCTCTGTCTGAATATTGGGAACACCCGGACCAAGAGGGTTTCGAACCTACAAAACCCACTCCGGGCCATCTACCGCCCGAACGCATCGAGGTACTCAAACGCGTCCAAGTTTCTTCGTTGCTTAGAAATCATTTCAGCTACATTTCTAATTTACTTGTTCCTAATGCTTTCTTGCTACCTTAACTAAACACATAACAACAGTAGATATTTAGTTAGATACTCGTCAATGGATACTACTTACACACGCCGGTCTCAATGTAAAACACTTACGGCTTAGTAGTACCGTACCTATTTCTCCAAATGTGGGGCTATCCCTCATCGTACGTTCATTTCTTAATCCCCGTTCTCCCGGTGTGGTAACGTCGCTACCTCAAACTTGCTCTGAGAAGCGATAATTAATAAATCTATTGGTGACCGTACCACAACATTTCCGGTTATCCCTTTTAGAAGCAAACACAAAATGGCGCCAGTAAACCTTTGTCGTCGTCATCATGCACTGACAATGTGCTTGCCCACTAATTTTGGAGGCGTATAGTGGTTTAGGTTCGAAACCGAGCGTAGGCACATTTGGCTTTTTGCTGAAAGCTAGCCACCTGAAGCGCTACTTTACAGCAGTATTGGACGTAAGACTCGAGTTATTCAACTTTCGGAGATTAACTGAGAGCTGGGACATCTCTGTTGCTGGCTTCGATACCGTTTGGATTGTCGTGTTAACGAATATGCACGCGTCACTAACGACCAGATCGACGAGTGGCAACGACGCGACGCGCTCCTTCGCCAGCAGCGATACGAGGAGCAACGAAGGCAAGACGAAGCATTCGAACGGCAGAAATTCGCGGACGTGAGGCACGATCAAAAGCAGGAGCAGCAATACCAGGCAATAGGAAAAACAGATACGGTCAGCGCAATGGCTGATCAGGGCCAGGACAATGTTCGGACAGTAGAAGAGACGCTACCTGATGGAACCAAGATCATTCGACGAATCATCACTAAAAAGGCCGGACAGGTGTGGTACTATCACTTTTCGTTGCCATAGGACTTGTTTGTTGGGGGGTTGAACCCAGCACGCACTTTTTGATTTAATGCCCAATTGAATGACTGTGTTGTGAACGACCCACTCATTCATATTACATGTTCAAGCTATAGTTGTTCAAACGATATAAAGTGGGCGTTTTACGCGACCGGCATTGCTGACGAACAGCTTTGGAGCCAACAGGGACGTGCTTTTGATAGGGCATCATTTAGGGAAATACGCAATAATATGACGCCCCACGTTAGGCAAGCAACTTTTTTCTCATTGCTATTATTGCTAATGTAAGTTTTTTTTCACCCACATCGAGTTCTATTTTCAATTGTAAAGCATCAAAAGATAAGGAAATTTTTTATAGACTTCGCAGTGCTTTCGAACGTGGGGTAACGGCGACTAATACATATTCTTGCAATCAAATTTCAATTAGAGCGAAAGAGATCCAGAATATTTAGGACAACTTGGTCGTATTCTCCGTTTCGATATCTTAAAGATTGGCTATGAAAGGGAAAATATGCCATTATAAAAGGTACAATCGTTCAAATATTACCTTTTGTTGTAGTTTCATTTGACCAGGAAGAATGGTTAAAGCGCCGTCAGTAATAACCATATATTCCCTTCTATTAGGGAACTCCTATACCGATGTCCGATGGTGAGCGAGAGGTTCAAGAGTTCGAAGACGTCTTGCCTGATGGAACTAAGGTTATCAGACGGGTTATTCGTACGAAGCGACCGGCACAACAAATCCAACAGATTCAACAGCAGAACGATGAAAACGTTAGTGTAAGTTTCCAGAGTTAAAATTCGATATATCATAGTTTCCTAAATGGAGTTAATTTTATAAGAATACATTACATTTCTACCATTGGAACAAAGCGCTAGCAACTACGGTTGTCCAGAGGATTCCACTTAGCCAAATGTGGCATTAGGATTAGTTCATAGATAGGTGACTTGTTGTCAGTCGTACACCGATTACCGTTAACTATCCCAGTTCGAGTCGAGCTTTGGCCTCGAGCGTTTAGAAGCTTCCGGTTGACCACTGTTTGTCATTTTGTTTATCTGTCGCTACGTGAAGGCGTGGGGTCGCAAGCTCTGTTTCGATTTCACCAACGGTCCTTACTGGCACATCGACGATTTCTATTCGCTACACACCGCCTGTCAATACGATCCACCCCTAAGTAGCTCGTATAATAGTAGTATATGCGCATCTATATAAACGTGTACGCTTGTGTTTTGTCATGTTCTAATAAGTGCTTTTGCAGTTGACGCATCTGTAGAGTAAAACTATTTTATTATGTTTTTTTTTTCCTTACGTCTTAGAAATAGGTCTTCAAATTTGTGCGTTTGCTCTTGACAACGTTAAATCCTTTACTTTGGAGCTATAATATACTGCATTGCTCCTGCTGTTGTTATTGTTGTGTATCGTAGTTATAGCGTAGCTGCTTCGATCTACAATCTAGAGCTCTAACCCTGTTGACCCTGATGGCCATTCCGAGCCAATAATGCCCGTGTATTTGTATTTCATTACGTTTCGTAACGAGTAGATTCGTCAGGTGGAAGAGACGCTTCCTGACGGCACGAAGGTAATCCGAACGTACCGAACGGTCAAAAAGCAGGTGCATCAGGAGGAAAGCATGGAACCGCAGGTACGACCAAGTCGAGGGCAGGCGAGGTTACCGGTCCTTTTCTATGCGCTGCTTTGTAACATGGTTCGATTTGTAATTCACTGCATATTAACGGGTGACTGCTATGTTTCGAAGTGCGCATTTGTGTGAGTTTATTGCGAGGTTACCTGGCCATCTGGATAAATTCGCTTGTTATTGGTCCCATTCCGCCATCAAGGACACAGACACAACATGCGTGTCGATGAAATGAGAATAAAACATGACCTTCTTTGTTGTACCTAAATAGTACAATGTATAGTGATGAAATATGTGATAATATAGCACTTTAGTTATTGAGTTTAATTTTTCAAATTTCAAATAAAGCTTCTTAAAAGCAGACCTGAGAGTATTTGAGCAAAGACAAAAGTTTGTTCTTTTGTTCGATACCGAAGTGCCAATGGGGCTAGCAAGGTGCTGCAATGACAATGTCGTTTCTATTTTTGGTACAGCCGTCTGTCTTGGCAGAACGCCCATAGCATTCTTTAACTGGTAATTGGTCAAAAAATAAGAGCACGTGTTCGAAATCGCTCGATCACCAACCACAACACCCACCGGGAACAAAACAACGGTCATACCTGTTTTTGGTGGCATCTAGAGCCAGTTTCAGCTGATTTGAACTAGACAATAGAGAAAACAGGCACAGACCCGTTCTCACTTTCTCGTTGGAGGCAAAATTTCTCACATAGTCACATAGTTCACAATGTTATATCTGTCGAGCTAGGCAGATCGAGATACATTTCGACTTTAGAGGCAAAAAATAGATATTGGCCTTCCATTGGAAGAAAACGCTTCGTTTACTGAGCTCGAGGGTTAATCTCAATTTTTCGTTTTAACGTTTTGTCTCGTCGATATAATGGTTTGCTAAGTTTTCCAAGGTGCGTCCTTCCATATATGTTAGTACTAAAAGGACAATAACTACAAGGCCTCTCCTGACTGCTAGATGGAAATTAATAAGTTTCATTCATTCTTAGGATGACGATGGGGATGATGATCGGGTTCAGCTGCATCAGACCGCTAGCCAACAACAAACCCAAGAGGTGCGACTACAACTGGATAATGTCTGAGACTAGTTACAGTAATAATAACAATAGATATAACAATTTTTGATAGCCATATTTATACCGAGTGTGTGTTGTCACTTGGCTTGTACGGAAGCGAAGCAGCGCCCCACTGCAAGATGACTGGAATCTGGAATAAATTTCTCTATGTATTGTCATTTGTATAGAAGCAATTTTTTTCAACCATGTCGTCAAGCGAAGGCCATGCAGCAAGGAAGTGTTTTAAACCCATTTCAAATAGTAAGATTATAGAAAATATTCTGGATTCGATAAAGCGGGCGACTATGTATGGCGCGGGCACGCACTTACTAGCAGGCTAATCGCAGGTGTGGGCTCAGTAACGCGAATTTTCCTTAATGCGGCTTCCGGCAGATCAAAAAGGTACAATGGCATGAGTTTAGCTGTGGCAAACGTTTAAGGCATTTGTTCGATAAGTTTTAGGCGAGGCTAATGTGAAAGAGCAAAAAAATAACCTCAGAGAAAGACGGAGATAGACACATGGATATTTAATTACATCATATGGCAGACAAAATTCAAATGACCACACCTCTCTATGGGATCAACATAACGCGACAAACACACGCGCCCCTTTCTAATCAACGAATATATTTGCTTTAACTTACGGCGACATGAAGGCATCGGTGACTAATTTTTGAGTTTCTTAAATGGCTAACACGCGCTCGCTTTGCTTCATACCCCTGCCACTGATACCCTGCATTCGACAGGTTCAACAGCAACAAACCCAAAGGATTCAACAAACTGAACAACAACAAACAGTCCAGCAAACGACAATCACCCAGCGACAGCAGGTAACGACAAATGTTGCACTTAATAAAAATTAATCGAAAATATTTTTTAATATACATATTATATGACATTGTAAAAAGAATTTATCACACTGCCGTACTACGTTAGGGCGCTGCTAGTTGTCATTTCATACAAAACGGCATATCGATCTCTTAAATAATAAGAATCATTAAAAAAAGACTTCGATAGTATAGTTTGGTCTTGCCATTCCGCTTATACGCATAATTATAATATATTTGTTAATTATTCTAATACGGCTTGTCTAACATTGCCGTTCAGATCGAGCGAAGGGAAGTGCACGAAATGACTCACGAGGTTCACGAGGTACTGTTAAATTTATTTAATTTGAGCACTTTGAGAGAAAACAGGTTTGCTTGCTTGCTTGCTTACATAGCACGAGTGTCCCATTTACGAGAAAAGAGCTGCAATGAAGCCTATTCTATTTTACTACGGCCGGTTTTAGTATCATAGTTAGGTACCGCTGTAGCCGGCTAGTGATTTCACCGCGAATGCAATGACGGATCTCGAACTTGAACTATCTTACGTAACTCTAAGTTTAATAGGCATAGGGACCAAGCGATTTGAAGGAGGTAGCTAGGATTCGCGGTTATACGCTTGAGAAAAGACGAGAAGAAGTAACTCTATCGAGCACAACGAGACCTTCGACGAAATGGTGCATCCAGCAGCTTTTTAATATTCGCTGTATTTATGATCAGCAGTGTGTCATTGGACCGTAGTTTCATTACAATTTTTGCCTGCCCCACCTCACAAACAACTCAGCCTTTATCATCTCGAAAAAATCAAACAACCGATTATTTCTTCTGCACTTTGACGCATGCTGTTGTGGTTACCTGTACAAATTATTCCTAGTGCCTAAAATGTTTTGTTTGTTTATTCACGGTTTTCAATGTTTGTGATAAGACGCATAGTTATCACAGAGTGTGCTTTCTGTTTTCTATAATAAATCGTCAACGCTAAACGTGTCAATTTATCTTCTCTCATAAATTTCAGTTTAATCAATGTAATAATAACTACTTTAAGTTCATCTATGGTTAATTAAACATTAAACAAACACAGGCTGATATCCGGCTATAAACGAGTTTCCAACCAGTCTTATCATACACCCAGACAACATCGTTACGACATTGTGACAACAATATTGTGACAGAAACATTTCGTGAAGCAGCTTTTTACAAACAGAGCGAAAATCTGCCGGCTTTTTTGCTGTGTACCTAGCGCTTAGCTGGCTTCAGGTTGAAATTGCACGAGCTCTTAGACTTTACATAGTTACGCCTAGAACATATTGCTCGATGAAACACGATCGACTAGAGCCTGGACAGAGATGATCAGGTAGCTCGTTCGCGTGAATCACCCTCAGTATTCGACGACAAGGTGCGCACGCAGGTAGTCTGCTGCTGAGAAGGTGCTAGGACATAACATAAAGGCGATGATTCAGATAAGGAGAAAGTGTTTCATGTACGAGTAGTCTTCTAGCACCAGCAGTACAAGGTTGGACGGCGATAAAAGGAGAGGCTTACGGCTTTGAAAAATCTGTTAGCCTCTAACTACGTTTAAGTCAGTAGCCTGTAGGCGTCCACGCAGTGACAACTCCGCTGGGTTAAATCGATTCCCGAAAAACAGAAACATTGCGTTACATTCATTATTGCTGCGACTTACACAGATCCAACAAGAACAGCATCAGCAGATCGAGGAGCAAAGGCCAAATCTGGTATCACAGACGACAATCAGTAAAATATCATTCAACAGCAACAACAGGTAGACAGACTCCTGAGCGAACACTTTTCGCTTTTTTTGGAAAGTAGCAGAGAAGCACCCGAGCACCTTCTATAGGCAAGCCTTTATGTCGTCTTAAACACACCACTACCAACATTTCTATCGAGACCATCCCATTTATACTAAATTAGATGCAAACAGCTAATGTCTTTTTCAGCGACCCTAGTTCGAGATAAATACAGATTGATTAAAAATTTTAGGTGCTATTTTAACTTCTTTGTATGTGTATCTTTTCCTTAACGTCACTCACGATCAAATCTGATACTAATATCGTAAGAGGCTCCATTCATTAACTAGTGTTCGTTTTTATATACTACTTCCTCCTAAAATTACAATTATTAAGAGCTTTAGATTGAGGAATATCAACGATGATTACGTTTCAGACGCGATCTCGGTCTCCGCCGCCGCGTACGATTGAAGCCGCTCCTGAGCCTCGCCAGGCTCCGAAGCCCTCTCCTCGTAGCCGCTCTCCACCCCCTAGACCTTTGCAGGCAGCACCAGAGCTTCAACGTCCCCAGCAGCAGCCCAGAGGTGGATCACCCCCGCCTCGAGTACTTGGACAGGCCCCTGAACCTCGTCAGCCTCAGGGCCAATTACAGCAATCGCCATCGCAATCTCATTCTGAAACCCCTAAGGCTTCAACTGCAGCTCCCGAGCAACAGCCAACAGCCATGCAGAGACCTCCGGCTACACCCGGTACTCAGAGAAGGGTATGTGTATTGCAATTTTCAAAATATTACGGCATTTTCCTTTACCACTAGAAACTTCGGAATGTACGGAGTGTTGTTATTACAATATTGGACAGTTCATCAAAAAGTCTAGTCAATCCCTCGATTATCTTCATTCACTTTTTTGTTACCCTTCCTTTTGGATTGTTTACGAAAGTGCTGGAAAAAAGTTTTTTCGTTTTCTGTTTACCGACTTCCGACTTGCAATTGATCTTTATTACACGATCAATTTACATAGTGTTGTTGGGTTTCATTCATCTGGCCAGACCCGGCACACGTCATTAACTAAGATTACATTTGTAGATAGTTAATAATAGTTCGTATCACTTTTACCTACCTTTTACTAAAAGTTTAGCCGCTTTGCTCGTTGTCATTAGATCATCATGAGTCAAGTCGCACTCCCGCACAGCTTACCAGATTATTTCAGGCCATACCATGTGCTCTTGTGCAGTTTTAACTAGCCGGAACCCTCGATTACGTAAGATTCTTGCCTGACGTTACGACGTTGAGGAAACGCTTGTCTTTTCCATCAATTCTACCAGCCCGGAGACAAGGCTATAGGTGGGTCGTTTTGAGACATTTCCCGAGGACAGTGATCTCTAGCCATTCATCCCGAAGCGGCATCACCGTGTGAAAGGAAGATTAAAAAAGGAACGAGGGAGAAAACTACCTACAATTATCGATAATGATCGGTTCTTCTTTCACCGGCGAGGTCAAGTCCTGTCTATAAAAGCTACTCAATGAAAGAGCACATCCGTCAGTTCGCGCGCGGGTGTTGGCTGCTGAGGCTGTAGTGGTAGTGGACGTAGCAATTCAGTCGAAGCGACTCACTGTCCCTACCGTCGTCGTCGTTGTTGTCATCCTCGACACACTTTGAACAGAGACGGTTTCCTCTCACCAAAAGTCAGCGGCAGCAACAGCATGAAAAAGCCAATTGCGGTAGTCATACATTCCGGCATTCACGTATACCCACACAAACAAACATGCATATAAACGAGGGTAGAAAACCTTTGCCCTAGCTATTTGTCTGGCACAGATCGACTGGCGGGTGGGCTTCCCCCGTTTCAGTAGAAGACTTTACAGCGCTAACAGTTTTGAATGGTAGTTGGAAAAAGTGCGTGCTGCCGCAGTATTTCTGTGCATTCACAGGGCCAGACTAGTGACTGTACAGATAGTCAGCTGAAAGCTCGGCTTCAGTAACACCCTTGTATAAGTTCAGCATTGTGATTGTGTTTTTTTTTGCTACGGTTTTAGGCGGATCGCAATTGGGAGGAGCAGCAAAAGCGCGAATTTAAGGAGTATTTGCGCATTCGTGAGCAGCAGGGTCCTCCACCACAGGGTCCCAAATCGAACGCCGACTACGTGAGTAAATACCAAGAACAACTGTTAAAGAGGAGGCCTTCACAGGGTGGACACCAGCCAGGATCTATTGAAGATTATCGGAAACAATACGAACGATCGACAAGAAGGTAAATGGATTATAATCTCAGACGAAAAGTGTTGAACATAAATGTGCGCATTTTGTATTTCTTCGATTCGAAGACTGTCACTATGCAGGCATCGAAGATCATGGCGTGTCTATCGGAACCATCTTGAACGAATGCCATTACATCGTATAGTGCAACATATTGATAAAAGTGAAGGTGCTATCAGTCCGATGCAGTTATTCTCATTTCTGTTAATTAGTAATATTTAAATTAAATAAGTTGTTATTCTATTAAATTATAGAGAAAGTACACCAACGTCTGCGCCACTCCCTGGTTCGAATACAGAATACCTCCGTATGTACGAGGAGACTCTCAAGAAGAAGGAAGAATACGACAGACAACGCGCGGAAGATCGCTTCGAGAAAGCGCAAGGCAGAACCCAGGAAGAATACAAAAGGTCTGTACAATATTAACATCTTTGATACTTAACACATTACCACTGTTATTGCCTAAAGGAAATTGACGTATTATTAGGCTGTGTAAGCTCGAACACTTTCGAAGAGCTACGGTTGTGTAACAACATTAAATAAATTGTCCAAGAGTTTCACTTCGTAATGTCATTTACACATATGGCTACTCTATCGGAAGTTGATTCTGTCTTCTATCCGTTTATCTCGTCTGTTGGGCAGATTCTACGAAGACGAGCTACGGCGTAAACAGATTCTCGAGCTTGAACAGGAAGAGGAGCGACGGCGCTATCTTGAAGAACAATCTAAACAACGAGAGAATATTTCCCGTAGTAAAGAGCTTTATCAGCAACAATTGCAAAAGGACATGCAAAAAAAGGAACATTTGATTACAAGACCAACGGGACTACGCCCAGAGAGGTAAAACAGCGAGATCCATTGCTTATTCACTACAAACATGACATTCTGCTTTTTGTAGGCCTCAATCCGTCCAGGAGGTTCCTAAGAGCAAGCATTCGATCTACCGCAAGAGTTAGATGTGTGATGTGGATCATTTTTGGATTTTCTATTATACCAAACGTTTTAGTCCACGCGTATTGTCCGTTTTAATAGCAGTCTTGAAATCAGTGTTTAAGTAGCTCTTTTAGCGCGTCCAAAAGACCGCTGATTCAGTCTATTGGCATCCCCACTCAGGGTTGAGGTGGTATGATTAATATGTTATACAAAAGGTCCTGTCTGAAAACATCTCGCTTTTGCTTGTTATCTCGGTAGCTTGTTTGCGTTCTTTCGAAGAAGTTTTCACTGCTACTCGTTTCTAGGCTGCCCGTGATGGTCTCTTAGGCAGACGCTAGTAAACGTGCCAAAGTATCTAGAGTCTAGAATAGGACAAAATAGGCAGAATACATTGGCAATTTTTTGATCAAAGCCTACACAACACGACAAATACCTTAAGGGCCATTACATGCCACTGTCGTGGTGGCACTGTTTGGTGCGTTGGTGACATGTACCCGACATTCAGGGGCAAAGCTCAATAAGTAACATATGAGCTGTTGAAGAAATGCGAGCAAAAGTACCGAAAAGCTACTTTGGTTTACTATTTTAGCTACAGGACTAAAAAAATGAAAGTTAATGGCACAATTTACATTCTAGAACATACATGGCTGATATCAGTATTATCTGGTGCCATTATGAACGAAAGAAATATAAAAGTTTCTTAGTTAAAAATATAGATTCGTATATTAGAAAAATCATACAAACAACATTTAGGTTAATGATTTTAGGTTGATTGCTTTTATACGTTATCTTAATGAAGATACTTCTTTTAAGAACAGTGCACAAATATTGCAGATAGGATGGTGCACAAAAAAGCTGTTTAGCAAAAACTGTACACAGGCAACTGCAAGCGACAGCATCTGCTATATTATTTACAAGGATCTGCTATAGGATTTATAAGGGGAAGTTTAAAGGATACTACTATTTTGTTACAGAGTGGGTGCTCAGGCCAATCACTGGGAGAGAATCGCTGATGAGGAACGCATTAAGATGAATTTCAAAGTTCCGCCATCGCCAAAAGTTCAGAGGAAGAACCTTGACGCGTGCTGGCCACCAAAGGTATAACTACGTTAGAGTAGGCCTTCCTAACGCCTGTCAAAACTATGTTTTATGTAATGATATTTTAGACGTGTTTATCATGGCGTTGAATCATGACGGTTTGGTTCGAACATGTGCTTTTAATTGTGTAAATCAAGCGCTTTTAATTGATTCCAGCGTGAAGATGGCGTCCTAGTAAGACCGGCCTTCTCCCGCGAAAGTAAGTGGAGTTGCATAACGACTTCTTTTGTATGGGATCGCTCTAATGCATTTTGTCGTGTACGAAACCAATCTCGTTTGTCGTGGTCCTATCGGGGTTTGTTTGTAGTGTGTAGTGAACTAACGGTTCAAACAAACTCAGGCGCGCAAGTGGAAAAACAACATTTTAAAATTGACTTACACTGTACGAATATGGGCTCCAATCGAAAGATCTAATTTGGTCTGGTTATATGTGCTTAGACTTGTGTTTCCGTAACGGATTATCGCGATCTTATTACCAAGTAAATCATTTGTTTCGCCCAGAAGAGTATGTGCTGTTCCTTGAGCCCTGGTCTTCGTATGTCTCCGTGGCCAGTGCATGAACCTTCGCTAGCTTATGTATCTGATGCGTGCTTATTGTGCTGCGTGCTAAAATATAAAATAACTCTTCTGTTATGTGGTAGCCCGGCATGAAACCTTTTAATCTTCCGCCCTATCTCGCAAAGTGATCCAATTTTAAAGGCGTTATCACAACACACCCACGACGCACCACGGAACGGCCCGAATTCAGGCAATTTCGCTGTTTACCGCAAATCTCTCCTTCATCTTTCCAGCTCATTTTTATTGAACCCGTTCTCTCTTACCAGTGTCGACATTACCTACAATGACCTCGTGTTTGTTATTCATTCGAAGACTGCTTTCAGATTATTCTCCCTTTTTGCGAGACCTAATGACTCAATAAGTTTTGCTTGTAAACCCTTGCACTTTGCCGTTGAAGTAAGTCTTGTTCAATGGCAACGTTGAATTCATAGTTTTGGCTCCTCCAATTCCCTTGACTGCCTTTCATTACCAGAGCCCTTCTTCGACCTAGAGCCTTCCCTGCAAGACAACCTAGGTTAGTCTCCCCGGTTTTTGGTTGCACAGCTCCCCTTGTTGGCCTTCCCTTTTTTTACTGCGTTTTGATTATATATATATTATATAATATAAT
>NW_019211454.1:3988878-4099730 GCF_002443255.2 Varroa destructor | reverse complement strand
ATATATTAACTCGAGTCCTTGTTGCCGTGCCGTGGATGCCTTCGGTGAGGTGGTGTTGTCGATAATTGAATCTAACGGAGCCGCTTTTCGTATTGCCGGGTAACTGTACTTGTCGGGCCATCTACGCTCTCTGGTGCTATCTGGCCGGATCATCATCGTTCTTGCAGACTCGTTCCACGGCAGCTCCCGGAAGGTGTATCAATGGCCACCCCCACGAGCATCATCAATCGATCGTGATTACGAAAGGCCCCCGACACCAACCGGGGGTTTCAAGCATGATATCAACTGGAACCAGCAGAGGGAACGGGAAAGCATGACCACCCCTCCGCCATTTGCTCGTTCTCCACAAGTGGGGAGACGCAACGTGGTTTGGCCACCACCGAGTCCCACTATGGAGCACAAAACATCATTCGAGCCCGGGTAACGACCGCGAGCAAACGAAGTCACTGACCACTAACGTGGATGACATTGATGAATCGAGAATGTTCAAGAAGTGCATTTAAAACATAGTTGCTATTTTCATTCACGTCGGAAAGCTGTTCGTTATCTCGACGTATAATGTTGACTGCGGGTGAACAAGACAGGGGTCATCGTAGATAGGGGCTTTTTAGTTTTGAAATCTTTCTTTTCCGTTTTAGTTCTCCTATCGGATTAGACGAGAATTCTGTCTGAGTCGAAAGAAACTTCCTTACGTATTAGCATGTGCATGACGTAATAACCATAGTGTAGATAGAAATCATACGACGTCTCAATTTGATGTTTCCAAATTCCATAGAAAAGTTTCACTTTCTTAAGAAAGAAATAGAACTCTATAAATCGCAGTCCTAAGTAATTTTTTCATAGTACAAGCTCAGAACAGCATTAAAAGTGATGATTTCTGGTGGAACACTCCCTGGAACCTGACGTTACAGTTCTGTTTATTGAGGAATAAAGTCTGAACACTTTTATTTCAGCATGAGCATGTAGCTGCAATAAAATCTATAGAATCTATAACTGAGCCTTCTATTTAACTGAATCATCATTACAAGATCAAGAAGGTAAGTGCTTCGTGGGATCAGAAACACGCTGATCCCACGAAGGTGAAACACGCTGAAACAAAGCTTAGCTTAACGTTGCAGCTATTTGGCTGTGTAAAATATCTTTCCCAAAATCAAATGTAACCTCGTGAAGCAGCGTTGAAAAAACTCCTGATTCTTCTGCGATACTTCCCGTTTTATTTTTTTTTTATAGCTATCAAATTATCACAATTGGCAATAATAGATTGTTTTAAATAGACCATGAGGTCAAAATGATCCAATAACATTTACTGCGCATTAAAGCATCCTCATTATACGATACCACCTATTAAATTTTACTACAATCTATTTTGTCCCTCGAATCTTGTCGTGGTTATTCCAGGCAGCGTCGAGGCTCGCAGACTGCTTCGTTAGAAGACTACCTGTCCCAGCAGCGAAACCCGGCCCACATCCCGGCGACGTATAGACCGCCACCAGGAACCTCGCATCACGAAGATCACGATTCTTAAAACGCCTAATATTTTCAGTACTTCGAGCTTCACGGATACCCCAGTTATCTGTTCAATAAGTTTATGTGGCCTGAGGCCGGCTGCCTAACAATGCCAAATTAAGCACCTAGCAATGAAGATGAATCAGTGAGAAGCCACCGAGGACAAAGAGCTTGCATCCTCATTAGGCTATCTAAATTGAATGATTTGCTAAATCAATAGCGGCAATATTATATAGTAACGTGATGTGAATTTATTAATTTAACGTTAAATGAGGACAGCATGCGTTTATCATGATAAAACCTTTACTGTGCTGTTATTATGGTCCAGTCGCAGTTCACCATACTATATCCCATTGTCTGAGACAGCATCTAATCGCAGGACTAGATGTAAAACTGAATGTTTAGCACTGCGCCTTTACATTGTGAATGCTGACTCTTTCTAGCGTGCATATTTCAAGGGGGGTCATTTGTTTGGTTCGTACCAGTTGACTCGAAGTTATCCCTTCCCCATTAGCTATATGTCAATCAATTGTATGATCTATATGGTATACACGTGGAGTTCTACTACGCAGGATTATAATGGAAGATATGGTCCTTTTTTGTTACTAAATTCCAAATTAGGATTATTAATGAATCACACGGTTGCGAACGCTGATGCAAACGTGGTGCAATTAACAACTTGTGCTTAGCAGAGCTAACTCCTATTTGCGAGCAGTAGATGCATTGGACGAATATGAATGAGTCATTTATGACGTAACTACAGATTAAGACCTTGATTGATCTTCCCCTATCGGAGCAACTTTTGGATTGCCACATTTATTGATCAGTTCAAACGGCCGAGAATCTACTGAAAAGACAGACCGTGTCCGTCTGAAAAACGATGCGCGTGAGATAGATACCTCAGAGATAGCTTTTACGTCTTCGATAGAGTTGCATTTCTCTTAAGATACTAATGTGAGCACTAGTTGAGACACTCATACAGGCATAGGCAGACATATATGTAAGCGCATTACTGGTTGTGGAGCAGTGCCCACGTCGGTTTACAAATTAGATGTAGTAAAACTATTCATAGATCGCTACTGGAACCTCTTTCCAGGACGACTTCGACTCATAATGCAGAGTCCTTATTGTGCAGAGTTAAATTATTTAGTAACGTAAAATACCACACTAGCTAAACGAAAGCGTCAGTATACATGTTCTTAACACAGAAGGTGGTATTTTTCGCGCTTGGTGGTTAACTAGCGCGTCCTGTCAAGTACTGCGGCCGTGATATGGTTCAGTTAGGTAGGGAAGAAATAGAAACAAAATCAAAACTAGCTCAATTGGGTGACTAAAATGGGCCAACAGCTTGAAGCTGAGCTGAAAGCATTTTGGACCAACATAACGTTGACCTGGACACAGACTTGCATGAACTCTTCCACTCAGCACACATCGGATAAACCTGCTTTGATAACCTGCTATACAATAAATGATGAGTTTAAAATAATGGTCTTTAAGCGAGTAACTCTAATACCTTTGTTGAATAACAATGATTGTGTACATGACCATATGAAAGAAAGCCTTCTCTTCGTAAATAGTTATTGGAAATAAACCTAATATGCAGCTAAAACACCGTGTCGTTTTTAGGAAATCCTAGGTAGAAGCAATGAGTGGAGACAAACGTATTACTAAGGTCTCAATCTGATATATAGCTAAATTAGGTTAGTGCTCAATGCACTCACTCTCTATGAATTAACGTGGACATTTTTGAAACCCTTTAAATTTTGCGAGTATCTTAAACATTGAATGATTTAGAATATAAAGAATATTTTCCCAACTGATAGAACTGTAATTTTCATCTAGCGCATTTGATCCTAACCAAGGCAGCCATAAGAGCAGCGCCCTACTGGTGGCCTATTGTCGGACTAAACATCGAACAACACTTCTCACACCTAGACTTGTCGAAATCCCGATCTGGCTCAAAGGAACGGGGGCGCAGCAAAGCCCCGTACCGCTACTTGTCCCCTATATAACATATAAGCGGAAGAATCTCACAGAAAGATCTACATTCTGTAACATTAACTTACGCTGATGATAAGCTATAGTAGGAGTGCAACAGGCATCGCCTAGAGATTTGTTTTGAATACCAATTACAGCAGCTTATAGGCAATTTATACAAGATAAGGATTACTCTATAGATAGCCCGCTAAATCCACGAGGCCGATTTAGACTTAGCCCACTGAATGTTACCGATAAATTCTAACGTATATGACGCTAAAACTTAATTAGAAGATTATTTCTCTGCGATTTGTGCGAGCTCTTTTAGGCTGGGCCAATTTCAATGTTACTTTTGTATGAAAGACACGCTTCTTCAAAAATTAGTTATATTTTTTTTATTGCGCCACGATAATTATCGTCGTGGATGGTACTACACCTGTCGCGTTTTCTGAAAACTTAAATAGGCAGATGGATATTCGTGATCCATAACAAAAGTCAGATATGACAACTAACAGCCAAATTTGCACTTCCACCTTAAACCCTTTAAATAAATGCTTGTTCTGCGTCAGGAATCAGCGTCAGACAATATTTCAGACAGTGACCTACGGCTGATTGATATAAGGTTTTTTAAGAAATAATTTTTACGTCCGTTACTGTCACAGCTAAACCATACTTTAGACGGTTGCCTTCCAGTACAAATAGAACCTTGGCCCTACGCTTGGTTTCGAATTTAGATCACCTCAAGTAGTTACTAAGCTCTGTAGGCGAATACGCTCCCACCGAAGCATCACGGGCATACCTATAGAAGGCCAACTATCCAGCTAAGTTCTGTATAGCTTAATTCTATGATTTTATTTATGCCAATAACGCGACTTCTCGCGAACGCGACACAGCGTTCTCAAAGCCTAGTTAAGACCACATTAGTAATCTGGTCCGTGGAAAAAGCAGTAATTTTCTTTAATACGCAATTATAATATGTATGATGGTCCAGTAAGACTTTGGAAACCGATTTTTTTCAACAAGTCATTACCGTTATTCAAAAGAGTACAGCAAGCTTTACCTATGCCTAAGGAAGTTCCTAGGTCAAAATATGATGGACGGGTGGATTAATAAGTATACTGAGAATAAAAGCTATCACTAACGCCGACGGAAAAACATGCAAATGGAGACTGTGGCTTCCGCAGCAGTATTTAAACAATTCCAGAGTTGAAAATTAGAAGAAAGTACTGCCAGGATGAAACTAAGACAGATTCCATCGATTAGAAAATTTATTCCTTCATCAAACACTTTGCGTAAATCAAATGAATGTAATTTCAATCTATTTTGCACTCATTTGACTTAAATTTGATTTATTAGGGGTCTGTCTAAAAAAGCTGACCCGAATCCTTTTATAGTTGGGACAAGACACATTTCTAAACAACGAGGTTTTGGCGAGAGAACGTCTAATTGAATATGCTGCATATATTCGGACTACTATTCCTAATGCTATAGTAAAACTGCTTTTGTGCTAAACGCTTTGAAAGCAAGATCCTTCAAAATAATGACGACACTACGTACGTTGATGGAGACTACAACTTTATTATTAATGATGCTTAATATATAAATGTAATGTCGTGCTTCACTCTGCGATCGTATTCCTACATGTCCCGCTCATCCGTATCACTCATTTATAAAGCGATCGTCCTTCTAAGTAACATTCATCAATTATAAGCAATGAACGTTTTCGTTCTTAATTGCACGTAGTCTTTCGCGCACCCTATTCGTTTTGATTAAGGATACGCAAACAAACTCTGTCAGAGGATTCATCCCACCCTCCCCGCACTGATTTCTTACTTTTTTGCTTATCAATAAAATTTATTGTGCCTTTATTGCTTTATTACCTTTTTCCGGCTGGATCGAACGTTAGAACTCTGAGGTCTGGAATTCGACAAACTTTGACCAGACCAATCACATACATTATTTTTTCGCTAGTCTTTTTCTCCATACCTATATATATTCTTGGTCAGAGTTGTCAGGCATCGCTGACCGTGCGTTACTCAAACTAAGCCGTATAATATATTTCTTCGACGGATGGTGTACGTTGTTGTTTCTGAAAACAAAATCTTACCTCGGTTAACCGAATTCAATGTACACAACGCAATCATAACAGTGACCTCTTGCTTCGAAACACAGTAACAAAAACCAACATGTATCCTTTCTACAAAATTTAGCACAATATTAACATAGCAGATCCGCACAATCG
This sequence comes from Varroa destructor, assembly GCF_002443255.2. Taxonomy (NCBI): domain Eukaryota; kingdom Metazoa; phylum Arthropoda; class Arachnida; order Mesostigmata; family Varroidae; genus Varroa; species Varroa destructor. Next base: position 4,094,005 of record NW_019211454.1, on the reverse strand, counting down.
GCTATGCCCAACGGCTAAAACTTTCCGGGGCAAGTTCATTGTCATATAAATCATATTGGTCACAGATTAACTAGTTAGACTTAACAATAATTTCATCAACACGGGACAGAGTCAAACAAACAAACACAATCTAAATACTGAGAACAACGTGTTCAGTCAATTTAGGCCATCACAACTTTCGGTCGCACGTTTTCGTTTCATTTTCAAACACCTCCTTATCCTCGAAGATGCATAACCGCAGAACCTTGCATCGGCATAAAATCGAATAGAATACCATCAGTTTATTTATTTATTTATTTATAATAGTACCGGTCAAATAATATCTCGTTACGGACACTAGAAGACTCCCACACTCATCGAACGAAGTAGTCCATTCTTGCACAGTATATCACAGCTTCTTGAAATTGTGTTTAGCGAAGCGATCCAACCTGGTTTTGTATGTACCTTTGGTGGATGCTGATAGCCACTTGAAAACATCCGAGGGTAGGCAAAGTGAGACACTGTTCAGAACCAAAAAAAAACGAATCAAATGTCTATGCCGTACACGCTATTTGTCGTTTTTCTCGTGGAAGTTCGTAGAGGGGACCATGGTTTTTTTTGTAATGGGGAAGTGTATTGCGGTATGCAGTGTTGTCCGCAACACTCTACATAATCATGTCTATGAAAATAAAGTTTGCTACAATTTTCGTTAACACCAAAAATGCTGAACCTTAATCAGAGCATTTAACAGAGGTGAAAAGTAAAAACGATTTCCAGTTTATCCCTCACATCCTTGTGTCTTAGTCTAGCAGAATCAAGAAGGGGAGCGAAAATCTATCCCAAATTATAATAATTATGTCGTATATACTAAATGGAGAAGCGATTCAGTCGCCCATAAACACTGGAACTTCTAAACCATCCTAGTACGAATAAATTAACTTACTTGTTTTCCACATCCTTAATTAGTACTTTGATTATGCCTACTTAAACAGTTACACATATGTTTGATTAAGCCTGTCTTGTGCTAAATCTGGCAGCCTGATCTGATCAGCTCGAGCTCGGACACTTCGTATGCGTACTCGTTAAACGAAGGTAATAAGATGCTGACCCCTATCTGATCTACACCAATTTGCTTCTGTTACCAAAACATCAAAAAGGACGACATTCGATTATCCCTTCTGGATTAGTTCAAGGGCCGCTCTTACTAGACTCCTTGAGAGACGATGCTAGTTCCTCCTACTTAGACGTATAAAGTGGCGACACTCCAAGTTTCCTGCGAAAAAAAAAAATGGTGAGAAAAATCAGAAACTGAGAGAAACAAACAGAACAACAGAAGCATAAAACAAATCTCGCTACATCGTATACTAGTAAAATCAATGAAGCAATAAGCAAACTAACTCGGCCAAAACTCAATTGAGGCTATTTGGCAAATTCAAATAGGCGAACAGGACTTGAGTTATCTGTCGGATCGAACTGAAATTACAATATAGTTAAAGCATGTGTATGATTTTTTGGTCAGCAAGCGTTGTAATTAGAGAATGCCGATCCAACAGGTTATAGCAAGTGGTATTGTGGCAGTATACTGTCAATAGATATCATTAAATGAAATCAAGGTTTTATCGAAAAAACAAAAATGGCTTTGGGGACAAGGGCGGTAGGCCAATAGAATGATAGATTAAGAAAAAATTGTGAACAAGTAGAGTATTAAACATATGCAAATGGGTTAAAATAGCACGGAAAACAGGCATCCACAAATCTGAATACGAATACGTTGTGCTGTTTTTAGTAACTTAAATCCGCAAAACGCAATGCAATCGGCCGCCCGCAGCGACCAAGTTACCGCCGCTCAGTTGATTTGAAAATATTATCATTATGAGCTTTATGGCTAAATTAAGATTTACACTGATAGCGCATTGCTTAAACTAATATATTACAAAGTTTTCTATTGTATCCCAATAAGTTAACGATAAATCTTTGGCTACCGGACAATTGGATCGTTTGTTGCTATCTGGCAAATCCTTTATGTATTCGAACTACGCATATAAGTCAATACAAAGACACAACACGAACGAACACAGTTGACTATTTCCTTAAACGATAGTAACTATGCGACAAAGCTTTTGTCTTTATTTGTCAATCAATCAATTATGTATCGATCATCTGGCCATAGTACACGGATCCTGCACACTTGTATCACCATGGCATGGTTCTAATATAATGACACCACAATCGGTTCTGTTCCGACCCGCACGTCCTTGCATCATCATGTGTTTCTCATTTATTATTGTAAATTTCATTCATATATACTTATTTCTCTCCCACGTTATTTCGAACTCGAACCATATATAATGTATTTAACTATATAGGAGTTGTTACCACATAATGGACATCGTCATTACTCGTCACCTACCTATTATAATATAAACAGCTAAATTGAACCAATATCAATCAATTCCCCGCCAGTCGGCCCCTCGATTGGCCTCGCCCTAAATAATAATAAAGTAATAATAGAAGTCGTCGTATGAATATTAGTAATAGTTGTATATATGGTTACATTAGATGACAAGATGGTACGGCGATGTTTGAAGCGAAAACTGTCGCAGTCTGGTCGTCGGGCAGCAAGCATGGCTACGAAAAAGTTCTTCTCGAAAGCAATGCTTGTTCTTGACCTAAAGCGCGTTTTCGCCTGGTATTGCACAAGGTCGTTATCATATGCCTCTGCGATACAGCATACAATTGCCTTGCCAAAGCATAACCAGTACACGCCGTAAGCGGTAATGTTGTCTTTTTGTGCCATTTTGTTGTCTGTTTGTATGTGTCATTGGTCTGAGGATTAGGGAATGCTTCCCTGTCTGTAATCACTTCATCGGAGTTCAAACATTGAATTAAATGCAGTCTTCATCCACTATGCTTTTCTATCCGTTGCTGGGTCTTGGACACGAGAAGACTTTTACAAAGTTCATGCTTATCGTTTAAACACGTTTTGCAGAATTTCTTTATAACATTGTTGTTACTATATAGTATAATAGCTTCCTAGTCGCTCTTAACAAATAGTAAAAAACAACTAAAATCATTTGTTTGCTTTAGTAAATAAAGAAATTATCGAATGTTAGTCTCAAAGTAATGCTGTGATTGCGCTACAATAATGGGTACATTTTTGGAGCAAAATACCGTTTATTCATTATTAATTATTTATGTATACTACCCAAATTTTAAATATTATCATTGGAAAACCCATGCTGCCTTCCAGAGGACATATATATTAAAATTTATATGATGACGATAATGCTTAAAGGAGACCAGGTCATACACTAATAGATGTTTGGCTATGAGTCGTCCACTGGAAATCATTTTAAATCGAGACAATATCTGAGAGACAACCAAGCCTTAGCGCGCCGATGAAGACATACAGTATTCAGCAGCTACAATGGAATCATACACGCTGTAGGCAGCATCACCGATAAAATTCAACGTACTATTTCCGTTCGCGCACCATTTAATACTAATAGTTAACAATAAAAAATAAATTAATATAGGAAAGAGAACAGGAAAAAAATTACTGTGAGTTGTCGTTAATATCTTTAAGTATTATTATGTCTGTACAGTCGCAATAAAAAACAGCGAATCCCGAAAAACCAACGAATTAAATACTGCTAATGTTAAAACTCTAGGTTATTCTAAGAGCACAGAAAACGAAACATGGAATCGTGGCAATCGACATTGAGTAAAAAAACAATGTCATCAAAAGATAAGCTGATCTCTCTTTTGCTTTCTCTCTTTACCTACTTTTAAATAATGGACAATTTCAGAAAACTTGTACATATTATATATAAATACGCGCACATACTTTAGCCATAATAAGGATAGTAATAATAATAATGACACGCTTGTTTCTACAATTCCTATAACATTATTTGTCCATTGTTGGAAGTTTCATACAAGTCACTCGTCACGTAGTTCTTATACATCATATATATTTCCTTTGTTTCTGTCCAATTTGTACGCATTCAGATGATTTTTGCATGTTTTTGTTGTCGTTTCCGTTAGCTAAAAATGGCAATAATTAATAGATGTTAATTATAAATGGGTCAACGTATCGATAATGAGATTATATTGTAGCGAACGGATAGACTGGAGCCTCAGTGTATTTTTAGATCGTACCAAACTAGCATAAATTGCGTAAAAATTTAATTGAATATCTAGCCGGCTAATTAACAAATTTCCAATGCATTGACAAACAGAAACTGGTTCTCTTACAAGTACCAGGCAATAGAAATCTTGATTCAGTATCACTTAACATATATATGTGTAGAAGGAGAGAGGGAAATTTAAGGAAATTTTTCGACTGATTTGCCCTATTTATCTCGAGAACGATGAAATTTAGAAGGAAGAAGAGTTTAAACCCTTTTATTTTATAGAGTTTGCGCAACTTAAACCATAAGGTGCAAGATTTTTTACTAATCTTTGGTGCTCTTTTTAAGGTAGATTTCAGGCGCCATTTTGAAGGCAAAAAGTATCGATATCTCGGAAATTGTAACATCTATAAAATCTAAATAGATCAAATGTGCCTTCAGCTTGCCGACGAATGGCGTTCTCGCATTTCTGGCTTCTGCAAACCCCCTTCCCGAAATGCGAAAAACCAATGAAAATCGCTCCATATTTATGCACGCCATAATATTTATTTGAGAATGGCAAAACAATGATTAAAATAAGTTTATCTGACGCATTTTCGTGCTGTGTTTTATACAGGATTTAATTGTTCTATTTTCTTTCCATCCTTTGTAATATCGCTTTTCTTTTCAGATACTATAATCATTATAACAGTGTTGATGAAAAAAAATATTTACCATGTGTTTTTTTGGCACGGCAGTTTGTGGTATACATAGATACTGTAGGTCGTGAATGCCCAAGTACAGTATAAATCGCAGCTCCCCAGCCGCTTCAACTGTGAAAAGAACCGGCGCGCACACAACGAGTTGAAATCAGGTTGATGTTTTCTTTTTACTAAGTGAAGATACCAGTAATCCGCAGAACCTAAAAAAACTTTTCCATATAACTGAATACATTAGTGTCGAACTGTCTTTGTGATATTTGCTTCTCGATCTGATATTACCTTGGATTGTAACCTTGGATAGATGCAAAACGCATTTGATTATTCCAGAGTTTTTTCCTATGTTCGAATTCGTCTCAAAAGTCTGTCAAAGCTCGGTTATACCGCACGTTTTATCAGTTAGCGCTCTTGTTCCCGTGTTTCGCGCTGTTCTTGTATGGTAATATAGAAGTAAGTTAATAGAACGAGGAATGTCGTTCCTCTGTTGTAACACACTCACAAGTGATTCTGCCACGCATGCTCTCAATACGTTCACGCTCGAATACGTCATGAAAACGATAGTTTGTACATGTCTCAGTTTCAGGTCTAATAAAAAGTTGGGTAGACACAGGTCACAAGGGGCGGGTCACAAATACAGGCCTATATTAGTATTAATAAGTAATTAATTCTCTGTTGGAAAGGACCCTCCTCCGGTAAGTTAAACATACAACAAATTCCGTTCTGTCAGCTGGTGCAGATGTAGAGGTATGGTGTATTGGGGCAGTAGCTCAGCAAGATGTTTACTCTTGTTAAAAAATAGCGTTTGAAAAGTTCCATTGATGAAATCTGGCCTGACTGCACTTTAAGGTAGCTTCTGCTGCATCGTTGATAATCTTCTATAACTAAATCATCAAGTTTAGACGATGTCTTATCACAACTGAAGATGCGCCATCTTCAAGGAGACCAAATACAGTTATCATTCCAGAAAATGGGTCAAGCACAATATGAAATGGTTCTCACCGCCAGTAAGCTTGTACAATATGTGAGACCTCATCTCTTACCAATGGTGAAAAATTTCTTTCTCTTCGAATTATATATACATAGGCGCATAAATAGGTGCCGCAGTTGCCAATTTTCGTCTGAATTTTAGACCCAGATTTAGATACGTCACCGAAAAATCGCCAGCCACTTTTGACCCTGGTTGACTATTTATCTTACTACGTACTTTCCTTACCAAAAATTGGCTACCTGATGCAAGGCTCGAGATAATAAAGGCAAAAGTCCTATTTTCACACAACAGAAAAGACAATAATGTGTAAGTTGAAATAGTTGAGATTTGAAAAGTCACCCTGTTATCTATAGCTGGCCTTCAGTGACCACTTCGCATTTTATACCCCAAGATTTATCATTTTTTTAAAAAGGATATAACAACGATACTGAAGCGATAAGCGCTTCGGACGCTTATTTTGTTATCCCTGGTTGTCACTTTCGCAACATACTGCAGGGGCAGCTTTCATGCTCCCAAGTAGGTGCGAGACAAACATTTACAAATGGTTTTAGCAGATATTTATCTTCTTTTTTAATCCAGATACTTATGAAATGGCCTAGTATATGGTAGTTTAGTCCACCTCCATCATCATCAGTAGTTATATATGACACGTACACTATGAGCGAGTATGCCTCATCCTGTTTCGCCTTAATGACGCGCTTAGCATGAAAATATGACTGATCATATTAGTAAAAAACTTTATTTTTAGATATATAGTAATTCACAGTTACGACTACGCTAACCAATGCTGTTGAGAAATTCCTGTCAATCAGAATTCGATCAGTCTGATACACTTAGGGGACAAAACGCATAATATGGTGCGTTGTTACACGTCGATGTTGTACCGCTACGGCCGTCTATTGTTAACCAAACAAGATTTCTCTGTGTGAGTGTTAATCCATGCTAAAATATTGCAGCAAAAAAAGTGCCATAGAGGAAGGACATTCTTGCGACGTGCAACGCTATTTTAACGAAGCTGACTACAGACCACGACGTTTGTTAATATCTACAGAGACCTAAAGATCAGACACATGCACGCGTAATAATTCGCAAAGTGAAAGGTGAGATCTTGCCACTGCCCCGAGAACTAATATCACCAAAAATATGTCAGCAACACAACGAATTTACATAAATCACAATGGGCATCCTGCCCTACTAAATAAGATACGCTTTTAGAATGACTTTTTCTAATCCCTTCGACTGCTATTTTAGACAAGTCCACCAAATAGATCCTCCAAATGATATATATGTTTTGCACCAGCAGAGCTTACCATCACAATCAACGCTCACCACATAACATTTCTGTATATCATACCATAACCATATGAATCTATAAACTTGCTATAACGTCACGAGAGCATATATATCTGTATTCATATTGTACAAAACACATAGTAACGTTATTGAGTAGCTATGAAACTGGTTGTCGCTACTCGGATGACCAAGACATGCGGAGATCGGCGAAAAGCACAGAACAGATAGTCATTCTTATTCACAAGAATGAAACATTTTTTCTTTGTTTTATTTCTCCATCTCCCATTAATGTGTAACGGAATCAAATGGCATAGATTACACGTAACTCTACATACATTTATATGTGCAACTTGAAAAGAAGGATTCATTTACGGCAAATGTCTCAGAGATAGTAGGAATCAATACGCCCTTAATAAGTCCGACTGGACGTATGAGCGCAACGAACGCATACTTTCGACCCAAAAAAAAGTGATTCTACCAGCCACTTGTCAGTCACTCAAATCAGTCAGTGACATTTGCTTCTAGGAACCTTCCACACACAACAGCGGAAAGCAAGTCCCTCAATCCACCCTCTGCTGGATTGTACGAGATATTCGGCTTGAATTTGACACGAATATTTACCAGCTTGTATTGTTTGTTTTTATTATGTGCTCAAATTTTTTTCATGATCACGCCAAAAGTAGGCAGAAAAAGTCACGATCACGTTGCACTCAGACACACACACACAAATGACATCGAGAAAATGATCCTGTGTAAATTTATCAGCTGAATGTGTTCATATACGTAATGTGGTATAGTAGATAGCCTTCAGTCAATCAATGCTTGCCACATCCACTAATCCAGTTCACTACATCACACTTGCAGTGCAGCTATATATATATGTTTATGTATAGTATACACTAATAACCCTAAGTCCCCTGAAATGTCACCAGTTTGGAGTAGCATCATCGCTCTTGTTCTTCTACCTTAGACCATAGATAAGCGGGTCGTCTTTTTGTCAAACAAGCTTTGTCAACTTTGCACGTTCAGGCAAGTTGTATTATTGAAGAGTTCAGGTTCTTGATCGATTAGCTTCTGCTTAGTAATTATAGCAATAATAATAATAACATTATGCTGGCTCACTTCATGTTATATGCCTTTGTTACATTTTTTGCGGTTCTTATGGCTATTGTACTTGAAACAGATTCTCAAAAATGAAGCAAAAAAAACGCGTTCATTTTCCGGCTGACTCTTACCGCAACCTCATACCTTCATCTTATGGGGAAAATCGGTGCGGTTTCATCGAGGCCAGCGGCACCCTGTTTGTGGCTGTTGTTAATTTATGATTTTATTTCTTCGTCTGTTCATTCCTTAGTTGGTCATTGTTATAGAATATACGATATAATTTTTGTTGTCGTGGTTATTTTTAAAGAAACGATTTGTTCTGCATGGCGTGTTTACCAGTGAGTTTCAGTTGACTGTTGGTTATTTGTAGGTTTTTTGCCTACGGCTACTTTTCCGAGTGCGGTCGCTACCTGATTTGTGTGCGTTGTACTGTCCAGAGCTGGCTCCAGCATCGTTGGTGTATTGATAACGTTGGTGTTGCTGATGCTGTTGGTGCGCCAGATGCTGATTGCCGTAATAAGGTCGACATACCTGAAATCGACAAATAAGGTCGACGAAATAATAATTATCAGCATTACTGTTCAATATAGAGAACGTAACCATAGGAACGACATAATACTTCAAAATTTCTTAAGGGTCCACAGGAGACCTAGTTTGTTTAGCAAAATCTCAGGTTAACTTTGTTTAATATTTTTTTTAGACGCGATGGCGCTCAACCTAATCGAATTCGCTCTTCTTTGAAGCAATCACTGCTTAGTTCACTGTCATCTCACCTGTTGACCGCCAACTTCATCGCTATAGTCCATTGGAGCTGCTCCGTAGCCGCTCCCACCAGCTAACGACGGGTACCTTCTATTTTCCTGGATGCCATTTCGCCAATCCTGACTGCCTCCGTTCCGCCAATCCTGACTGCCTCCGATGCGATACTGCGGTTGATTTTGTTGATTCTGTTTTTGCTGTTGTTGTTGCTGCTGCTGCTGCTGCTGCTGCTGTGAGTGTCTGTTATTTCGCCAATTTCCATTTTTAGCAGTCGATCCCCCAGAACCGCCTTGTCTCCATGGTGGGGCCCCATTTCCGTTCTCACCTTGTTGAAAGGCTGTTGCGGAGTGTTCCGTGTAACCCACACCGAGACTGGCCACTAAAGGGAACTGATTATGATGATACGACCTAGAACGAGATGCAGCATGAGCAGCAGGTCTGGCGCCTATACCTCGAGACCTGCCTCGAAAAGCTCCCGCACCGCGACTATCTGTATGTGCAGCTACGCATTATAGAAGAAAACATAATAAATGCGACACGGAGTCGAAGATGCAAACAGAATTTAACCTCGATTAAACTAGCTAGGGCGCACATACAGGGGATTAACGAAAGCAAAGCAGGCGAAATGGCAACCTGCCACCTTTCAGACGGTTTTTTGGTGTATACCCTTTTTTGATTCTGGTGCACGGACTACGCTTAGGGTAAAGGTACCCTTATTCTTAACTGCTGCGTAAACAAAGCCAAATCTGTGCAGCCTGTCCGTAGAAAGATCGATTTTTTACCTACAAACAAAACTAAATACACGTGTGTGCGTTTACCTTTTTATATCAATTATAGTATCGTTATGAATTATGTACCTTGATGGTGCCGTTGGTTATCCTGGTGATAATGTCCGTTCGCGCTCTGTTTTGGCGGGGAATGTTGATTTCCATCTGCCTGATTCTCGGGTTGTTCACGTTCTTTCAAAGCTTGCTGCACGACCTCTGCCAGATTCTCCGGCCGACAGCGATTCGCCAGCTCGTCCCAGCACATAAGGAGACAATGCGCATCTAACGCTGTCCGAAATTCGTCCAAATAGAAAAACACGTATTTAAATAATACGGACTCGAAAACACGAAATGCCAATGTCTTTTGACGATTGAGCAAAAATAGTATTTAAATGACTTATCAGTTCTACATTACTTTTATTACTACATAATACCGTTTCGAGACTATTTAGCGGAAATATTAACGGACATTATTACGTGCTATATGAGTACCTGCATAGTTGATCTGCGTTGTTCGAAGCGGTCGGTTTTCCCAATCGCTGCATTGTTCGGCCTTGTCGAGAGGATAGCCCAACAAAGTCTGGGTTAGTCTACTGAGTCCTGTATTCTGCGCCTGAAAAGCCAATAGATTAAAAAGAATACGACGCATGTTTGGGTTTTCGACGTTTTGCGGTGTTCACTTGTAAAGCACAGAAAACCCAAACATTGCAAGTTGATGCTAAAAAGTACACCCATCATTGAAATAATTTAGAACGTTGTTTGGCTATAAAAAATCAACGGTCAAAGGTACGCATTCGGTAAAGCGACATATTCATCTGATTCAAACGTTGCGCCCAATTTTAAGTATAGGATCGACAAAAAACAGGTTTCATCTATAACTTTTTCAACTTGTTTTCATAGCCAATATTTAGCGTTAGCGTAAAAATACCTGTGGCGCTCCTGATCGTGGCGGTGGTACCTTAGGTGTCATCAGATCAGACCGCGAGATCATGAGCGCTGCTTGCACCAAATGAAGATCAACCAGGTTTCGACTCTCGATCTGTACTGTCGTTAATCGCTCGAGCTTGATAATATCCTCAGCGAGTCCATAACCAAGTATGGTGACATCTGAATTCTCGAAAACACTTCGGAAGAACGTCTCCCAATCTTCTTTCGAGATGACATCGACCAGCGCCAATACGTCGAACAGAAGCGCTCTTTCGTGAGTCGCCATTTGAAGCAGTGAAAGTCGTGTTTGTTGCATAAAACCCATCGCAGGTTTCCATTCGGCATCGACACCGATCAAGGGCGCTTCAGAAAGCATTTTTACAGCTGACAAAAATTCGTCTCTTGTTTGCACCATATTGATCTGCATAAAGATGAAATACAATAGTTACGTAAGTGCAATGGTTAGCGTGGGATGCTCAGATATACCTGGCTAATCATTATTTTTTAACGCAACTGCGACACATAACAAACTCAATATGTAATTTAATTATTTTTTTATTGTGTTGTCTCTCCCACAAAACCTCTTTGTCCTCACCTGATCCGATCCCAGGGTGAGTTGCAGATAGTTTCCGGCACGCTCATCGTTATTACGATAATTATTGTTCACAGACTCGTTTTCTTCCAGCGGAGACGGAGCTCCGGGTGGTAACGATCTGACGTATTCATGCAATCTGCCCGGATAGAGGTTCCGAGGTAGGCCAAGTTTCAGAGCGAAGAAGTGAGCGGTCTTCAGATCGTCGTAGTTCACCAGTTCGCGCATAAGTTCAGTGTGAAGTACGCGGAAATTGGACACCTGTAGGCCAACGAGACACATGTTAGCTTTGAATCAACAAATTATGGCAAAAGAATGTGTAGCTTTGAATCAACAAATTATGGCAAAAACAAGCTATGGCAAAGGAGATAATTATGTTCGCCATTCACTGGGTATACTCCGGGCACCACGAATACACGTCGAATTAACGTTCTCAGTAACAACGTCATCATACTGAGGTTTGAATCAAATAATTTGTTAAGAATATAAGTGCATAAATCTGGATAATCATCACCTTATCGATTATTTGGGTAACTTAACTTAAACGACGATAAAGTAACATAGCACCATCAAATAAAGGGGCACTTAGCACAACGTCCCTGCTTGTACTTTGTACAAGTGGCCATTTGACCGACCTGATCGTAAACCATTTCGCGCCACGAGGACTCGGCAACGTCTCGATCGCGATACTTTTTATGCAGCATGTAACGAAGGGTAATTCTATTTCGGCTAAGCTGTAGACGTGGGCATAGATCAGCTGGCAGTCCATACTTTTTCAATAGCCGAGTCATCAGTTTAGACATCATCTTCCATAAATGTTGGTCTCCCTTTTTATCCGTCTTGAGAGTAAGTCTTGAAAAGTCAAAACGAGAATCTAAGTAAGTGACAGAATATTGTACGAAATTGGGATATATGTATTTGAAATTGATGAATACATTTTTAACGCTCATTAATAATAATAACAAGAATAATAATATCACTTACTTTTTAATTATTCCCTGCATTTTATTCGAATCCTCAAAAACATCATCGAATCCCCGAATGACAGCCTTCTGTACTTCAGGCACTCCCTCAAGGCATGCTTCGAGCAATGGAATTTTGTCCAGCAGAAGTAATGGTATAGCCAAACCTTCAACAAACTCTTCGCGCAACCCTAACTGATTCACTACGCTTGCCGCCTGTTAATTATAAAACAAAAACATAAACATTAGACTGTCAACTTTGTGCTCAATTACAAAAGCTTTTCAGAGCCAGACATATCCATATGGCTGTCAGTTGCAGATACCGGCGATGGAGAACGAAAAGTAGGGTTATGCCAAAGCAGATCAAAGGCTAATATCGAATCACTGAAAGGTTAAAGCTCTACGGATGTTACACCTGCAAACCAAACAGTTTCTACGTACCGGTTTCCTTCTCATTTTAGAGCTTTTACTGGAACTTATGTGATGCTGTATTACGTGCTAGTTTATATAAAAGCCCGTACCCGATTTCATTAATACTTGGAATCCCAATTTCTATTCACATCATTCTGTATAGGATATCATAAACTCATCCGTATCCGGTGTAGTCGTTTCAGACTGTGATAGATGCCTCTTGAATGTGGCACATATTACAAAATGCAATTCTTGCCATTATGTTTCAAATTTTATGTTATCAACCGACTGCCTCGGGATTGCTTTACAACCTTAAAGCGACACTCGTAATTTTCGGCACTTCTTTCATACGTAAAACGTAGGAAGCTACCTAATCTCCATTCACTTACCTCAACAAAGAATTTTTTGGCAATTAGGTCCGTCACAACAGGCCGAAATATTGTTGCACATGATCGATCGATCAAGAATGTTTTGCAAGTGAGATCAACCAGTGACTGATTTGCCTGTTTGATGATCGTATCAAGTGCCGTCATTTTGACCTCGTCCGTCAGTTTATCGACACTTACAGATGGATCGTTTACTTGACGGAGCTCTAATATTACCTGTATAGATAGTGTATAAAAATCGAAGAGAGCATTATTTTAAGTTTACCTCTGACAAGAACTTGCCAAATACACTTGTTAATATAAAAACACAAATATCTATGAGAGTTGAAAATGTCAGGGTCTCCGTAACGTCTTCCGTAAGAACTAAATCTATGCATGGTGCTAAGTGTCTAAGGTACATACCTGACATGCATTGATTTATTTAAATTATTACAAAGTCATGGCCGCAAGAGAATTGCCTCAACTAACATGCATTGAAATTCTAACGAGGCTACCCTACCTCTTAACTTGATGGTTTCAAACTTATGTGTCATCACTTGTTAAAGGACTCTCCGGTATTTAATTAATACGACTTAATAAATGATTCAAATTGCGTGCGACATGATACCAAGCTATTGTAAGATATGTGCTACTTAATTTTATTGAATCTTATGGGATAATATTCTAAGCTACCACGAACGTTCACCATTGTTGGTATGGTAAGATCTACACTTGTGAGCACAACATTTATTTCGTGTAGATGAGATACTGTTTGACGCCGCACATACGCCTCCCGTTTTTGTGTATGGCGGCTCGTTGTGCAAAAGATGTGAACTAGGTGACAGCGTCATTTTTGTGTTCATAGATGGGTAATGATCCATAAGCAAAATCTTTGCACATGGCTCTGACGTGTAGTGATATGATACTTTAGGAAAAATTCGATCAAGCCATACATAGTTAGCATTGGCCATACCTATTAGTACAATGACGAAGTATAGTGTGGATTATATTCGCCTCTACTACACGGTGCGGACTATACAAAACAATCACTATTATGCTAAAAGTTAAAGTATAGTTGAGATTATAATATACACTATATACTTGCCTGAAGAAATTGATGACATAGCGTTTGTCCAGCCCGACTCTTCGAGAATTCCCAGCAACATTGCATGGCATCCAAACATACAATATATGGGTTATCCGAAATAGATAGAAGCGTTCGAATCTCTTCCGTCATCTTGTTATTTCGCTTGGCCTGATTTTTCCATTCGTCTTCAAGGCCTGGCATAAGGACGTCAATCTGTTCCTTATAAGGATCCTTGAAACCATTCTTTGGAGTTTTTTCTGCTTCAAACTAAAAAAACAATCCATCGTTATTCCAAAGAAAAATTTTATTATACCTATTTCTTTTTGTTGCGGGCAGGCATATAAGGGACGAGACGCACAAGCATCGCGATGGCCATGTGGTTTTTCCAAGGCCCTTTGCATACAGTATAAATTATTCAATGGTGTCTCTTGACATGTTTATACCACTCATAGGAGATCACCAGAAATCATAGCCACTTTCGAACATACGCCAAGCTTAGTAAGTGCTATAAGATTCCGACAATTTTGCCCAAGCTGAACCTGTGAGTCGAGAAACAATTAACATCTTATTAACTAACAGTGATAAGCAAAGATTGCAAAGATCCGAATTTTTGCTAGGATAACTTCGGATATCAAACAACAGCCTTTTATGCGTCTAACCACAAGTTCTTTGTTTGCAAATCATATTCATATCTCCCTACTCTACTTAACACAGAAACTAGCTCGGCTATCTATCTCTCTACAGTGCAGAGTTTCAGAAACAGACCGCTACTGCTAGTTGCCTCTTACGAACGGTGCTCAATAGAGTACGGCTTCAGTTCTGTTGACACAGAGATGATAAGAGAAGTGCTGTCAGTTATGCAGATGCACACAAACGCCGTTTGAATGTCTACAGATCATTAACGAAAAAGGCTCGGCTTAGTTGTTTGAACCCACTGAGCAGCTCGCGTATTAACTATGTGAAATAACCTCTAACTGGTCGTCTTTGCAGAGGAGTAAACTAACAACCATTCAAAGGTGGCAATAGACATATAACATGTGTTGCAGAATTGAATCGGGCTAAATTTCGCACTTTACTAAAAAGCAGATCCAGACGTTGACTTTGCCGCTGTGCCAATTCCGAGAGGCGGTATGGCAGTCGGCTACTACGCGCCTCATCGATAAGTATGAGGGAACGGAAGGTTCATTACCTCATGGAGGCAGGCGACGACCTACAAGTCATTGACATTAAGGTATTAGGTGTATAGACGCGTATTCTAAATACTATAGCCCACGTACACTCACATACAACGTAACATATGACAGATCACATTATGACGATCCAGCGAATCCAAAAAGTATCGAACCCAATTAATCGGCAGTTTAAAATAAATACCCATCTTTGCTTCGAAAAATCATCACAGAACTCTTCAAATTTGACCTAATCAATTAAAGAAGGCACATGAATGCAACGGAGCACTCTGCACATTATTTCATTTTGTTCTTGCTGTCTCGATTGAGACGCGAATAAACAAAAATAAATCTTTCTCAGTAATGGCCCCTAGTGGGATGCATCACTATGAATTAAAATAAATTTAAAAAGGCTACATCTCGTTGGCCATTCGAAATGTTTTTGTCTACTATAGGTGGAAAATGTATAGACCATCGAAATATCTACAGGACCTCCGTTCAACAAACATGTTTTGGTTCATGATTACAAATAAACTGCTTTCATATTCGCGGTATCTGGCATTTGTTACAGCCCCATACGCTCATCGAAAAGCAGGTATAGAAACATGAATTTCTAATATGCAAGTACAGGTTAAAATTTTCTGATTTGCTTTCCATAGAAAGACTTTAGGTTCACGATGTACTTTATTGCATCACTTATTTATTTCACAGAACTAGCATTCGCGTTGTTCATTGAAATCCAAATATAATATCTAACATTGAACTTTTATATTTTGTTCGAGATCGTTTCATTGTTCAGTATATAAATAATGCAAAGTGAATTTTAATGGGCACCTGTAACATTTTGATTTGGCAAGCAGGCCGAATCCACAATGTTTTTCATTTCGCAATAGCAAGTGTTATTTTGTCAATGCCAACCAGCGAATTTCTCCAAGGACATGTTGTGAAATCGAGCAGCGCCATTACTTGACGCATCTGCGTACAAGCGTTTGCCCTCTCTGCACTAACCTGTGACATGTTGTTGAATTTTCATAAAAATCCCTATAGGTTTTCATGAATCGTCGCAGCGCCACCACTACAGACAGCTTGCAGCGCAGGAGCAGGATCCAGCACCCACTAAATAACTACGATCCTCCGTTGGAATCTACCGTAACTAGAAGAAGGGGCGAGAGAATAGTTCGACCCAACGGCGAACACATTTGCAATCGCATTTCCTTTTGGTCGGCGGATGATTCCAGTGTCCTAGTGGCTAGGAGATGAAAGGCCTGATGATTTCTATTCTCAATACGGCTCTTACTTGGTATTTATAATCGTCAGCCCTCGCCCGGAAAATATTAGGAGAACGATTCTATAATTTCCAGTAGCTCTCACAGGGAGACAACGTTCGAGAGAACCATTTGTCGTCTACCAGGGTGTCGCGCTGGTTCTACGTTCGACCTCGCCCAGCCACTGTGTAAGGTTCCTTGATGAACATAAAGACTGCTAGCTAATGAGCAATTAGTGTAGTGATCGGGTCGAATCTACTTTCAGCTCTTTCGAAAATTGGATTTTTTAAACAGTTTTAAAGGGGTAACGCACTTGTTGCAATGTGCTAACTTATCTTATGGCAAACATCCAAAGCGAAACGAATCAAACTGCCTATCAACTTTTTCTACAATTTGGTAAACTTGAAATATATTTATCTATTAATCCACAATAGTAAGCTTGGTTGAGGGGGAATTTTGTTCAGATATTAGAATCCGGGCTTTATGCCGCGCCTTAAAGCAACTGATCACCAAAATAAATATAGTTGATCGCAACGTGTGTCTGCCTAACTACCAGGTTCTGTGTATTCGTTTAATGATTCCCTATGTTTTCGCGCTCCACATACCCATGAAGTGTATAAGCTGTTTGTGTAATGGGGAGAGGGTCAACTGCCTATAAGCCGTTGTGCTCTGTAAGCAAACTATGCTACGAGAGTAACTCTAAGATAGTCATGTAACGGGCCCATGGCTCGACCCTCTGTCACCGTCGCTACTGCTGCTGCTTCGAATCAAAATAAAATATCGCTCTTATGGAACCTGCTATATTTTGTTATCAACTGGTTTTTGCCCCTACGTGCGCATAATGGCTCGTGAACCAGATGATACTGGAACAGAGTGCACTACCAGTGTCGTCTGCTTCGTCAACAAGCACACAGGAAAACAAGAAACACTGATCACAATAAATCGCTAAATACATCGACTGCTTAGTGCTCTGCTCTGATTTGTCCGGTGTAGGCGTTCGTAGTAAGCTACAGGCCAAGACAAATTAAATTGAAAAACATCATTTTCTTTCACTCTGTTTACCGTTGCAGTGATCATTAGTCGGAAAATATAAATAATTATGATGTTTATACGAAGAATTGTGTGTGTGGCGCAGGCGGCGCGCTTCTACAGTACTCACACAGATCCTCAGCCTGTTGTTAAGGGTGCGTGAAACGTTGGTACATTTGTATATCATAATTATACCTTGAGAAGCCAACTAGCGCCGGAGCGAGATTACATGTTTTCGATTAAAGATAATTATTCAAATAATAGTAATATGGTCTGGTTGGTTAAGTATTATAGGCGACTGCTGGCGTTGGTTTAGAGAAACAGCCGATGCAATTGGTCATATTAACTTGTAGATTGTATAATTAGCGAATTTATTTACCTTTCAGTGTGCCGAATATGAGAGGTGTTAAATGTTAAAATGATGTAAGGTAAAATGATGACCGAACCACTATGCTTTAGACTATATACGTATAAAATTTTTTTACATGAAGCTTTCGGTTACATTTTTAAATCTTGGAAGTACAGCATGTCAAATTAACTAAACATTTGTAAATTTTCTTTAATTTTTTGAAATTGAAATAATGATGAAGTGTGAGTATTAAAAAAAAATGTATTTTTGTCAAATTTTTTTCATCACTAGTTTTTTAAAACGTTACATTTTATTATTGTCTGGCGGCGATGTCGCATAGCCTGTGAATAATTAACAATAGGTACCACCTATATGAATATCATGAGACTTTTTTGCAGTTAAAAACAAAATATAAATTTTGAATGTGTGTATTCCGAGTAAGTTGTCTTTACATTCATTGATTTAAAAAATCATTTTAGGTGCTGTGTTAAACAAGGTTGAATCGACAATAACAACTTTACAATGGAAGCTTGGCATCAAAATTTTGTAGCGATCTCTTCTATAACTTAACGCCAATTCTTCCTACTCTATGGTTTATCCAGTTGGCTGTTGATGTTGATTTGATATTATCTTATTATTATTATTATTGATTATTATTATGCCATTATCTGTTTCTTTGTTATTTAAAGTCTACTGATTGCCTTAGAATTAGAACAAGCTCAATTACAGGGTGCGCGAGAGGCCATGTTCGGTAATGCTAATAACTGTTCTGAGTAAGTTATGTGGAATCATCCGCTTTATGCTAATGACGATATAGTGCTTTAAGTAAACACTAAACACATGGAATCTTGTTGCTATCTAGAGGCGACGCTCCATATTAAGAATGTTCACTCGTTTTCAAATCGGGCAGCCTGCAACAGGCGGTGTTGAATGACTGAAAGAGCGCAGGATCTCGATCCGTCCATATGATTATCTATATTTCTGTATCTTCGGGTTGTCCCGACGAGATTGCATTGAAATATAAGCATAATACTTAACCTAATTAATTAGTTAGTGTCTTACTATGTTATTGTAATAGCCTGTCGCCACTGATCGAACTAAAACCACAAATGTGCGTCTGTACACCTGATGAACACCACACACAGAATATGCAACAGATGGCGCCGTTGAAACCAAGGCGTCGTGCAACCGGCGGTTTGCCTTAAGCCTGTCTATATATAATATGCTATGCAGCGACTCAAATAGCGACCCGAATATCAAAGTTAGGTAAAACTGAGCTTATGCCACCATGCAAGAAAAACCTAAATTTGATTAGGTAATTAATATGCTATCACGTTACGGAGAAACTAAAGGAATTATGTCAAAATCATGTTGTGATTTTCATTCGGACATCACCCCCTAAAGTGCAATACTGTTTCTTTTTATCTTATCACTTTCTGCCTACGTTTTCATATATACGTATATACAATAATAATATTCGTTGAAATGGCTGAACAAATATATATGTTTTGCACTGTTTACATTTTAGGGAAAATTGCGAAGAGAATTCCAACCTTCGTCCAACTGCAGCCTGGCAAAAAGTACTATTGGTGTTCATGTGGCCTATCTAAGAAGCAGCCGATGTGCGACGGCTCGCATAAGACGATGCCCGAGCCAAAAATATCACCAGTGGCTTTTGAGGTTACGCAAGAGAAGAAATATTTGTTATGTCGCTGCAAACAGACGAATAACCGTCCTTTTTGCGATATGAGCCATGTCAAGACTTTTATCCCAGCTGGAATACGGCAGAAGCTTGGAATTAAATTGTAATCATCGAGGCTGGTTTTGCCAGGGGTGACAGGAGGGTGTTTGTCGAGGTTAAACAAATTTAAAAAATAAATGCGGTCCCCCAAAAAAAAATTAGCTACTATAAGTATAGTAGAATAGAAGGAACGATAGGTAGAAGATTATTGAAGTAATAAGACATCTAAGAGATAAACAGCAGGAAACGCGCTGATTTAAAGTGATATATAACAATAAAAATGTGCCATTAACATTTGTATTGCAAGCTGTTTAGTACGTACGAGCGCTTAAATTATTTACGTGTCGGCCTTTGACACTTAGAATGCGCTGTTTCTGCCGTTGTACGCAAATCAAATACCTGTCTCACATTTTGCAGCGTTCAGAGGACGCAGTTCTATAACACCAGGACACACTAATAATAATTCGCCTGGAGTGCCTTGAAAAGGCATGTTATATAGTTTGATGTTGTTTTATCATGTTAAAATGCTTATACAACAATAAAATCTAGTACAGATGAATCCTCCGCAAGAGTTATTTACGGCTAATTTCACCGTGTTAACAGTGTTGTCTATGATGTTCACTATGCACGTAACCTGTGCCCTCTAGAACAATATCAGCGTCGTTAAGAACCTCAGTGGCTTCGACGAAAATCTGCGTTGCAGCTTTTTGTAGTATGCCCAAGTACCCGTTGCGCAGTGCTGCTCAGAGAAGAATGTTGCTAACGCTAGAGAGCAATTTAATGTTAATTTATTATGTGCGTTCTGTCAACAACTATATTTACCATTTGTTCAGATATAGCACCCACATGGATCTCATATCGCACTGTGTCGATTCGATAATAATTTATAGGAAATAATTAAAACAGCTCACATCTGTCTTTGAATATTTTTATTTTACATGATTCTTCCGGTAATGGTCGATAGTCCTATTCTGTAGGTAAGTCTTGGCGCGTTTTACCTGAATACTTCTTTACCCCTCAATTCCTTTCTGTGTGCTCGCCGCAGTATTGCTATTAGAAAACATTTGGTTACCTCTATTAGCCTGTGTTATTTTTGTTGGGATAAAAACGCGTAATTTAATCTGAGTGAGACCTCAAAGGGGGCGTTTGAGGTAAAAAGAAGGTGCACTCTCGACACCTGCTTCATTTGTATTTTTACGAAAGCAGATACAGAAATAGCAACGCACAATGGCCTTTGATTTAAATCTACAAAGAGGCCTATTAATCGAAACTGTAAGTTAACTATTATTATTGTGAAGTCCGTTTACCGTACGGTTACTCATCGTTTTGTCTTGAGATTAAAAACAACGTTCATTTGTACGAATGAATAGGCTTTCTATGTGGTAGTTACACGAACCATAGGAGACATTCGATGCGATAATATCGTACATTTAGTTTTAAAGTCAAAGACGTCTATATTCGTTGTCTTCTACGATTATGCTTATCGGTCAGATTTACTCAAGTTGCACCCGTGAATTGTTTCTGTTCAGAATTTATTATAAATCTGCCACTTTTGAGCTGTAATACCGTGGGGAGGTTCTTGAGTGAGTCGGAATGAGAAGCTTTAAACAATTCGTCGTTACCTAAAAAATACTCCTAGTTGTAAGTTTAGAGATGCGTGAAACCGACTTCAGAATCACTAGCTATGGAACAAATACTAAAGCCCTTTTAAGACTTCCAGAAGCTTATTACACAAAGTAAGGAAAACAAAATCGTTAGATAAACGGGATGGAACTTTTCTTACTTAACATCTCGACGATATGAACAAAGTACATGTTATTCTTTTTTCTCGCTTACATTGCAATTTGTGTAAATATTATCGGACCGTTCTGCAGTCCTTTGCTTATCGCAAAATAATTGCGGCTTTGATGTACTTTAATTTGAAACTTACTAACGTATAAATATCTCCTTAATTACTTGATTGTATTTATATAAATATATCAAAGGCCTTACTTAATATAAATTGATTAAAGTTTTTGCTGGCCACAGCTCTGGAATTTCAGCCTCTAGTTAGATCATGTCCCAACGTACATCCAGTTTTTTAATGTTGGGCAAAATTTCGTTTCCATTGTGATTATAAAATGGGTTATACAATAAAAAGAGAGACGTTTTTGCGGATCAAGGAAGACGTTCGAACTAAGATTAACATGGTTTGAGCGCATTTTATCTGAGATCCTACGAGGCTTTTATGACGTGACTCGGCATCCGTGTCAGACCGACAGTAAATACGCAACTGCGGCTAGAGTGAGTTCAGTCACAGAGCCGACACACAGAAAGTTACTGATATGCCATGTCTTATAATAAATGTTACAGCCGGAGTAAGAAGTCAAAGAAATTTTGCGAAACTGAAATTCACTGCATCATACATATTCATTCAGTAAAAGCGATTCTTAGGCACATGTGTTACTTGATAACCACAGTGAAAGTCGTGTAAATTGTTGCATTTATTAAATTGAGATCGTTAATAAAGTCGTCGGCAACAGTATAGAAAATCGCTTCCTTCCCAAATAGGTTAGGCGGCTGTTAAAATACATCATATTAAGCTAATTCGAAAGATATCTAAGCTTTGACAAGTTTTTTAGGACGCGGCGTTCGAGGATGTATGGAGAATTGCTTAAGCCCAGGCAATTACTAGCAGTTGGCATATTATCCCACAAAATATATTTATCCTATAAGCTAAGTATTAATATGGGATACATTTATTCTATGGCTCTACATTTTTAAGGCCCAAAAAAACCCCACGCCATCACAGTTCACTATGTCGCCAAATAAGTGTAGCTATTGTCGAAGTAAACGACATCGCTTTAGGCGACGCTTCATTGCAGTATACTACGCATCCATTTTTAGTTGGAACTTCTTGAGAACTTCAGTGAAGAAAACATGGCTTGAATTTTAGAGTACGCCTTTAAGAAAATTAAGCAAGTGCGTAAGTAATGGGTGTTTCAAGCATGACGACACGTTAATTTCTTTTTCATCACGTTCGACATCTATGATATATCTATCAGCGAAAGTATGTCGGCGACAAACAGTACTTCTCAAAAAACTTTAATCTATTAGGGCCATCGGCCCATCATCCTGCGTGCAACTTTGTCTGATACACACGTTCTTTAATTTTGAAATTTTTGAATGACATTCGAATTCGGCTCAAACTTGAGCCGAATTCGGATCCGTGTTGAAGCTTCAGGAAAATTTGAATGAGAAAAATCATGTATGATATTTGTAACTTGTGTTAATTTTAAACCAGTCATTTATAAAAATGTTTAAGACAAAATATATGAATAGGCGTAGAGAGAGTGAATTTGATGCAACGGGTCTGTATCCTGCAAAGGAAACACGCCTAATATGTGATATGATACATATTTGTTTCGTTCGGAAATCAAAGCTGGAATTTAGTGCGTGGCAACTGTAAATAGCTCCTATTTTCTCGTACAGTGTATGTTATTCGAGCGATGCAGTTTGCTCAACACATTCGCGTCAGAGCGTGCGTATAGTTGTGCTCGGTGCTGTGCATATAGAAAAATATATGTTAACTATAATTTACCCTCATGGCTCACCTAACTGCCACAAAAACAGCATTGTACTAACTGGTGCATTAACTAAGTATCTTATACCCGATCGTGAAGTAAGGAGTTTAACGTTAGTTTCATGAATGTTACCAAATGTAACAAAAAGAAAACATTCAAGTTTATGTTATCTAGGAGTTTGTTTGAGATTTTTAAGCATCATGACGGTCAGCTGGAGATGAATATAAATAGCGGTAAATTAGGCGATTAGATATGTGCAAAGGTCGGTTGTATGACAATCTTAAAAAAGATTTCAAGGTGGTAGAGTTCATACAATACACTTTAATATTGTATTAAAATACATATGGCAAACAACACGCAAAAAACGAAATTATGTTACTTATTAATTTAGAAAAACAGCTGCAGCAGGGTTATTTCTATTTCTTCTTCTTCTATTCTTGTTATTATATCTATGTATTTACTACGTTCATTACTGCTACAACTACTTTGTTTATACTATTTATAATAAGCTAACCTTCTTCCATAATGTGTAACAGTAGCAATCGCAGCCTTTCGTAGTACTTCGTCATGGCGTAGCATCGACTAGTTATTTTCGGGCCCTCACCTAAATGTTTGCATCGAAAACTACTGTTAGACACTCTAGCGGATTTTACTTAATTTACAAATACATACTGTGTATCGATATAATCCATTTTTTTTTCCTCGAACGCCACAGCGCTGGGGAAATTGATTGAAGATCGATGAAGACATTAGGAAAGGAGACCTTAAGTGAAAATACAGCACATAGATGCTGAAACGTTTCAACAACCGAGACTAAAGTATAAAAATCAGCGAGGAGGTGACTTGATGTCGGGGCCCGGAGGGCAAGAACGCCTTGCTACAATTGAAAGAGTTTTCCTGAAAGTAAAGCTTCAAGTCTAAGGATTTTGTCAGCTTAAACTGGTGCTTTAGATGTGAGACACAATGACAACTTAAAAACTAAAAACGCAGAGTCAGAGTAAAAAAGGAGTCCGCGGTGAATTGATTTTACACCAATCTAAAATGCGTATGCTGCCGGTGCAATTTACAGAACTTTAATCAATAAGAAAAATTGTTTCGAGTATACAATCGTTATAAATGAGGCGTACTTCAGCCTTTGCCGTCAGTCGGAAAGGAATTAGGCATGACGTTCCGCTGAAGCGAAGTCGGATTTGGTAGTTCTGTATGTATGGTACGTTCAAACAGAAAATGGTGGTAGTGTTTGTAGTGGATACTAGGTGTATTTGCTACTATAAACTAAAAACAAAAAAATGAATACAGCCTGCTATCTTGAATTGTGCAATAGATTTGTAGGCCAATGGCACATACTCTGGTTACTTAATTACAACTTCAGAACTGATTGTCACGTCTCTATTACTCCTTCGGATTGAACAAAAGAATCTTTAATGTTGGCTTCAATCCATCTATTCTCCAAAGTCTGTGTGATCACCGGGCTTTACATGTTTAAAAAGACAGTTGATAAGCAAGCATATCCCACTATCGAGTTAATTCAAAACGCAGAGATTATATATGGGAACGCAAATGATAGGTCTGTAGCCATATAAAAGCTGCCAGAATGCTATTACAAAAAACTGAAGAGAGTAGTTCCAGCACATACTAAAAAACATAGTTCCAACTTAAGTCGCTCAAAAGTTTCCCAATTTCAG
Organism: Varroa destructor; assembly: GCF_002443255.2. Lineage (NCBI taxonomy): Eukaryota > Metazoa > Arthropoda > Arachnida > Mesostigmata > Varroidae > Varroa > Varroa destructor. The sequence goes on along the minus strand of NW_019211454.1, from coordinate 4,069,139 downwards.
CTTCCGCCGGATTACACATTAATGTATTTATTGTTTATGTGTGAATGAAGTTTATTTGAATATACTAAAATATACCACATCTCGAGCGCTTATCAGGCAGGTATTCAGACATTGCTTCTAGATCCCTCACGATGCGCACGCAACATGTGCTTTATGAACAAAAGAAAGGTTTTTGCTTAGAATATGTTGTCAGTCATGCTGGATCTGGCAATCTAAATATTCATTATAAATTGCGATTTCTAAATGTTTTAGCTTTTGATCACTCTCGGTGTGTAAAGTCGGCCAAACTGTTCTCATGATTATGTTTTTTTTGAAAGGAAAATTACCATGCCTGACATAGAATGCGAGAACTTCATCAATTAGCTCATGTACCGGGCAATGCAGTCGGTCAAAGCTCCACCCTGACATGCGCCAATAGAAGTCTGAATAACTGGAGTAACTTGACCAACTTGGGCGCTTTTAGCATACGGAAAGAAGAAACGTGCGCTCTCACTGACAATGGCTTCCAGAAACAGGTAAACTACGTTGTTCTCCAAATAAAATAGCACATTTCATACTTATTGCTACTTTAAACTTGGGAATTGACCCAAAAAGTAGACTGCTATACGACCGCCATAAGCGTTCCAAGTCCTTTAGGTTTACATGTGAATTTATTAAATCTTTGTGGTCTCTAGTAAACTCTCTGACTCTACGACTACGGACTATGACTTAACGCTGCATATCGTTACGCGGCCTCAATTACCATTGCATTGAATTGTCACCGACAATACGAAGTGGTGTCTGTACATTAACATAAGCTATACATCGCAATGGATGTCTTCAGAAGAAAAGTCAAGATCCAACAAAAAGTTCACCCGAGAAGGGTTGTGCTCTACGTTTGGAGGGACTGTAGGGGCCTGATCCACTGGGAACTGCTTATTACGCATTAGACAGTTGATCGGCATATTCTGTGCCAATTTGCGTCAAGTCAAGCAAGCTATCCAAAAGGAGAGACCCCGTAAACAAAATCAAGCATATCTGCTCCGGGACAACCTAGGCCACGCACGGAAAATAGCGTCAAAACTGCCCTCCTGGGCTTCAATGAGAAATTTTGTTACACGTTCCATAGCTTTCGGACCTTGCACCGACAGTTCTCTTAATTACCTTCGGCACACATCGACAACTTAAAGCTTTTTCGAAACGAAATCCGTTACGCTCTTCTGACAACATTGCTCAAGAACTTTTAGCTTTTTTGCAGATCAAAAGTGTTAAATTATAAAAGTTACAATATAAACGCATACATAGAAATTTGGTGGGGGCCGTGTTCCATCAGCGGTTCTTGAGTCTGTACTTCTCCGCTTTCAGGCAGCCCGACGCCTTGCTATTTGCTTTACTGAAGGAGGCTCTGTTTATTCTAACAACCCTAATAGATATATTTGGAACCAATTAGTTTTTCCTTTGCGTGTGTCTGTTCAATTTTCCTTCTATCGGCGAGTTAACTCGATACTAACACAGTGTTTGATGTAGTCAAAGACTTGTGTAATGTATGCGCGGACATCTATGTCTAATAAAAATTATTGCTAATCCTTCACACGCGATTATAAAATTATAATGGCGTATGAAGCATTTTGTCGGCCACGTTTCATTTAGGCAGAAATCTAGGTTTCGAGGAAGTGCAGGTCACGTTTGTGCACATCTAACTAAGTTAGTTAACTACAAGTTAATTGTTACTATAAATCTTCATGACCTTTAATATTCTCTTACTAGCACAAAATAATAAAACGAAACAAAACAAATATCCTTCTCAAAAGCTTTTTGGTTTGAAATAATTTAAACATTGTTCTTTACCTTGCTGATAAAACTTCATATTATCCTCAAGCTTTTACTATCTACCTTAAGGAATTGGTATCCATTTGGTTTGAGATCTTTGGATGAAAAACTAAATTTTACCTCCGGTGATGAGTCGCTGTTTCTCAATAAAGCTTAGAAGTCCCTTAAGCTTTGGCTTGGAGTACGCAAAGAGCGATCTTATATATCCTATTGAATAGTACATTCGTCATGAACCAGTTGAACGCAATTTCCTTCAAAATTACTACGTAATTGAATACATACGACATTTATGTACGCATTACTATTTGCTACATGCGAAGCGAACTTGAAACGTCCTCGAATAGCCGCTTAACGGAGTGGATACGTTACAAGATAATGGAAAAAATAAAATTAACATGAACTCGATATGAACTTACTCACAAAACACTTAAACGAGTTACAAGCGCAGATATAAACGGATTCTTAATAAAATAAAATAAAGGCAATGGTGCTAATACACATAGATGATAGGGACAACAATGGTGTGTACACATGTTATTCAACTGGGTGATGTCAACGCTGATACAATATTCCTATTTATTGATTCATAATTATTATATTAAATATTACAAGAACTGCGAATATAGCAAAATTACTTGATTTCAAACTGCCGTTAGATATTTTCAGAAGACCGAAGATTGAGTCAGTTCGACCAAAACTTAGTTATACATATATATATATATATTTTTTTTTCAAAATAAATATTTTGTTGAACCACGAAAATATTTCGGGGCTTATGCCCTGTCGATCATAAACGCAAAATATACACAGGTGATAAAAATTGATAAGAGCATTCGACCGACGTGACCATCGTTTGAATGCTATTATGGAATGTCTAGAGATGTAGGATTTGTTTTAAAAAAAAAATCGCTTTTCCTTGGTCGACGCGAAAACGGCCTATTCACATACATAACTCAAAAAGCCATTGTATAGAGATTAATTGCGAGAAAGTACGAGGATAGGACGTGCTTGCTTGAATGTCAATGATAAGACTGGAATTAAACTCTATGTCGATTATATGAAGTTTCCATTGTATGAAATTCTCTGTTAGTCGCACTCGATATAGGAGCCTGGTTGCAGATTTATTAAGCTGTACAGACATTCCAGATGGTCATGCAGCCGAAATCCATCGTGTTGTTGTGTCCAGCAGTTAAAAACTGGAATTAAAAATGCAATCATACTTTTTCTTTTTAGAAATGTGCGCCGTACCCGTGTGAAAACCTACCAACTTTTTGAATAGCCCCAGATACTGTATTATGATGACCGACTCGGCCTGTGCTATTTTAGAAAACTCATTGACTGAAGTCAGTAACAAGGTGCATCCCTGTTTTGAGCACTCAATATGAAAACCGCCAATTCGTTCAATGAAGTTTTTAAAAGAAGCTTCACCTTTTCGTTGTTTAACGCATACAGGGTATAGCTTGCCTACGCATAAGCTCCATCCTTAAAGAGCTCGGTTTGTTGAGCCCCTCCTGTATTGCTTGAGACTTGCTGCTAGCATATCGATTTTAGCAATTTTATTTACTGAACATACGAGTGTTCACTGGTGCCGGAGTAATGTTTACTATATCCGTTGTGTTTTGAATCATACCAGTTATATCAATGGTAAACTCCCATCAGCTAAGATCCCGCACATTCCACACATGAACTTCTGAATCAAAATCTAGCTGTATGCCCTTATCCATGTAGAGATCCAGAAGAAGATACTTCCGGCGGATCAACTTTTTAGCCCATAGATTGAATAGATCGCTTGTAATAAGCGATTCGGCACAAGCCTGAATGTACCCCGTGACCTATCTGGACAGGTCACACAGTCCAAATATCTGACTCGCAGTCAAGGGAGGCAGGATTACAAGACTGTTCAATCAAGAGTTCCTGTGTTATGTGAATATATCCAAAAGTAGGGTCGAAAATTGCTACGGACACTGGATGGCGGAAACAATGTTTACCGGGCCGTCCATTAAGAAATTCATAGGAAATAGTTTGACTCGGTCTTCAAGAGCGCTGGATGTGTCATGTGTTTATTTGAGATGATTTTCTCACCACTGGCGATCGATACCTGTTGTTATAATGTCTAGTGGCAAATATTTGGCATAGCACAACAACTCCTCACCCGCATTTTACCTCCTATTTGACAACTTTTGCCACAGGACAGGAGATGAACATTAAAAGATCTTCACTGTCTGTGTTCCCTATAGTACTGCCGATACGCACTCAACAATTTCAGGCTTTTCCCAGGTAAGTTTTCAGTGTAGATACGAGCTGGGAATAGAGACGCATATATGTATCTCAGCGTGTGGTCTTCATCGCATTTACTTCAACCGATTCCAAGTGGTTGAACATTTTTTTGCAATTTTGTTCCCGCGGTCAATTAGCATCATAATAGAGATAGATGTTTTCAGGGCCCAAATGCACACACTAGCACTACCGGTTGCCAACACTCGTGCCCACACCAAGCACTGAGCATTCTAGTAGCTATCAGCGGCATTTAGTAAACCTATTGAAATCAGCACTTAATCGTACTGACTATATGCCTTAATTGAAGTAAATTATCTTAATTTACTTAATTAAAAAACTTAATTAAGATGTACATTTCGCGAACTCTAAGGTCATAATAGGTTGTGCAGGGTTTACCGTAGATTTAACGACAAAATGTACATCTATTTGACAAATGTTTAATGCAGACCCCATAAGCACATCTGACAGGCGAGAATAAGTGAGAGATAAAAATTGGCGTTCTATAAAGAAACCAGAGCGTATTAGCCATGAACTACCTTTCAAATAACATTAAGCACTTCTTTGGAAACAACAAAGACCAGTTGACGGGAAAAGCATGTAGGTAGGAAAACACAAAATGAGTTATTATCAAGTGGTTGTCGAGACAGTCTACACAGAATGGCAGCTGCACCGCTAACCGCTCACAGCATCAGAAGTTATGTGGTACTAGCCTCAAGAGAAAGTGTACTATTGATCAATGAAATGGGCTCGATATACCATTATGGAAAAAAGGGCTCTTGGTGTTTCTCAAGGGCAAGGTTCAACAAGCATTCGATCGTAACATTAGAATATATTTCGTAAGTCTCCACGATTATCCCGACCAATTTTTCACCCGTTAAATGAATACGTATAATAAATAGAATAAAAAAAAACTATGTAAAGAGAACAAAAAAAATATCTTGAAAGTTGCTTGTCACAGACATATTCTGAAGACGATGCTAGACACAACTGTATCGGTTGTGTTCAGGTATTGAAATCTGTCAAACAGTTTAGATAGCAATAGCCTCTAAAAAAACTTATCGTTGACAGTGAACGTTCATGTAAACTAAGTACGTATGTCTCCTATGTACATAGCAGAATTGAAGTTCTATGATTCCACAATGAGTAACCATCTAGAAAGCTTTTCATTTCGTTTTGTATGTATAATTTTTTATTAGGTTGTTGCTCCATTATTATTATTATGTTATTATTATATTATGTTATTTTCAATCCGGTTGTGACAATAGGAATTGAATACAAACAAGCTGGCCATTAAACTTCAAGATGTACGCAAGTCCTAAGTAGCGCGTAGATAGTTGTAAACGGTTCAAATGCCATCTTTTATTGACGTCTATTTCGTTCTAATCAATCGTTCATTTGCTGACGTATGATTGGTAATCATGATTATTTATCCATAGTATAGTAGTTAGCGTGACAGACATGCGAATAACTACTCTCGCTAATGTATATCAGAATACGTTGCGAGATTTTATCGTCTTAGTTATTATCCTTATTATGATTAAAAACCACGCTTTGTGCTGTGCTATAGGACGGTTTTGCTTCTTCTTTATTTATTTATATTCGTCAAAAATCACAGGGCTCAAAACGTAAGACGCACCGAAAATATGCGCGAGAAATTATTGAATCTCAAATGTGTCGCCATTTAATTAGTGTGTATGTATATATACCCAGCAAGTATCTAGCACATGGTCTATCGCTTCTGTCTTTCACTTCCTTTTCTGCTATCTATAGAATGTATTTATATTTACTCTAGGTCTCTGTTTTTCGTTACACACTTTCATGAGTACTCTTCACTGGTTGGGATTTCGGACAACCGCTCAACTTGCCCCAACCTGAATAAAAACAGGGTACACTTTTTTACTATCTAATCCAATCGAACCAATCCACCATTGCTTAAACGAAGGACCAACTCAGTCAATCTATGTGTGTTTTTGTGTCTGTGTGTGTGTGTCTATATATATATATATATATATATATATATATATATATGAAGTTTTTGTGTCTGTGTGTGTGTGTCTATATATATATATATATATATATATGAACAAGTGTCGATTGAGGTGGTAGGTAATAGTGTTTGAATATATGTGAGTATCTGAACAAGGGCTTTTGAACTGCAATGAATGCTGACCGGCCTTCATGGCGTGGTTCCAGAAGGACTCCCTAAAATTGGTTTCATTTTTCCCTTTCGTGCCGATACCTAATAAAGGTCCAATCCACAAGTGTTACTGATAATGTTAAGAGCCCTTGTTACTTTTGAGAAGTTTTGTGGCACCAGGCTGTATTCTATCAGCGAATGCCAACACTACGTCGAGATCGCAGGTAGGCGAGACGTTAAGTAATGCGGCACACTGATCCCGCGTTAAGGGGCTTTTTGAATTCCGGATCATCGCCACAAGACTAGCACCTTTGCCCCACAACAATGACATGTACCGGCGTACGACAATTTCGGTGTGTGCCTCATTGGCAGATGCGGTTGCCAATTTCTGCAGCTCAGAGACCATCCGTTCGACAAGGCTATCGCCGCTTGGAGCCTTGACAGATTTGAGTTTTTTATTGGCCGCACTCTGTGACCTCACGTCCATGAAGAGCGAAGATCGCAATACCCGGGGGCTGTGAGTGTTATGATTATCCATATCGACGATTACGCACGGCGTAGGCGAAAACGACAACTCTTTTGTCGATAACTGATTTACAGCAGGTACGGCGGATGTTGAACCCGAAGGTATGGCCGTGTCGCGCATGATGGCCTGCAGATGCAATGCTGGGTAGAACGACATCTGCGGACTGAGTACGGTACCGCTGAGTTCTGAGTGAGTTAGTACTGCGCACATTGCATCAGCCAATCCGAGCATTCGTTCTTTGGCTCCGCCTATTAATGCCGTGTACCCACCGTTGCTAAGGTGCGCTTGCAGTAATTTCTTCATTAAATTTGGTTCTTTTTCACACCATCGGGCGAGCGAAACTGACGAAGACTTGCGATCGATAAATCGGGTTTCAAGAACTTCGCCCGCCAAAGAAAAATACCTGAAACCGATAAATGAAGAAGAAAATCAGGCTAATTGTCATACATGCATACTTTCTAGGGGTTTATTTGTCCTGTCATACAAGGACCGAGTCCGGCCAAATTCGTATTTTCCGACACTGTAAAAATAATACACGTAACCGAAGAACACGCTTGGAAACACTTACCTATTGAGCAGTGTGGTGACCTGATTGATACAGCGAAGGAATTGGTCGCCAGCTTGAGTGCAGATATGCGCTATTCGAATGAGTGTCGTATCGGTCAGGTTTAGAATATTGTACAGATCCCACAAACAATCGAGATCAAAAACCAGTGATACTCCTAATGATTTTGTACACGATGGAAGCGTAAATGTGACACTGTGCACAACGACACGTTTGTCAGCAGCGATCAGTAGGAGGGTTCGCGTTGGCCATGGTTCCTTCCGCAGCCTACAGTATTCTAAGTACCCATGAAGTAGTTGAACAATATTCGCCGTGTAGCTGGCCTCGACATTGACCTCATTTAGATATTTGTTGTACTGTGGTACTCGACCTTCAAGAATAAAAGCCTCGGCGTTTTCTAGGTACTGATGGCATTTTAAATAGTGACTGTCCCCGCACGTTGTGTGGGGCCGGCCATCCTTGGCAACAGCTGAATCGGTGTCTGAGCACTCGATTTGCCAACAGAAAAGCATCTGCGGACCCATCAAATGGTTCCATGATGTGAGATAGGCAGATATTAGTCCGGGGACCTTCGGTATTGCCGGCGCAACGGAACGACTTGACGCTGGCGTTGCTGAGCCCTCACCGGACCCGTCTGTCGACATCCTGCATCAATAAAATCGAATATAGTAATTACATTAACCCTTAACTATGAGTTTTCATCATAAAATCGCGTTCACGAAATGTTTTCACTTTTTCATCAAGATTTACCGATAGCGTCTTGGGAATTCGATGTAAAAGCAGCTTAAATAATCGACCTGGCAAATATTATGTTTGCCGGAGTTCTGGCAATTTCGCGAACACGCGCATTTGGGAATATTCTGTAGGGTGTAAACAGTTAAGCATACTTAAATACCTTGTGGTTCAGCTAACCAATTATAATATCATTTGCATGATGTAAGAGTAATAGTAATAACCTTGCATAAAGCGGAACCTTTTTACGGCTGCAAAGAGGTACAGAGCCTCCTCACCGCATTGAGAGTGACTCGCAATGCTAAAATCACCTCACAAAAGCACATGTGTCGTCAGTATTCGGAATAGATTAGGACATATCTTCTGGAGTTGCTTGTGGTGGCGCGCATGCGTTTATTCGCTATTCTTGGTACTTGAATACAGCTAATTTCTTCTGGAACATAAGTTATAAAAGCATCACGACGGACGCAGAAGTTCCATTGTTGGAATATGAGCGAAAATCAGCTATTGTCCGATGTTCCCACAAGGCTTATAAACTTATTGAATCGACTATTCCTGAAGAATCCTGGAAATGTTTTCATAAGTTAGTCTAGAAGGTCTGTATTAAGGATTAGACAAAAAGAATCAGATTTACCTAAAGGAACATAGAACTCCATTTCTGATGATCCCGGAATTTCTACGCAAACTTTAGTGGGTGTTTTTAAGATAAAGTTATCTAAATAAATGTTTTGAATTTTTCGTTTGGTATTATCATTAACTATTGCTGGCAACGGCTGGCTTCCAGCAAGAAACAAAATGTGTCGACGTCCAATTTCAAACCTAGATCACTACATGTGTAAGCTAGTAAACAGATAGATTATCGTTGTAGCATCACGGGGATGAGATGAGAGTATACCCTATAAAATCATCCATATAAATTACAATGTTTGGCCTTTTTTGACTTTTTGTTTTCGTTTTTCACTATGCTTTGCTTTTTTAGAGCTTCTGGGCTTCTGCCACTCTGAGATAAATGCTTATTACATTTGCTATGTATGGCACGCTTAAGCAAAAGTTTAATGAGTCGAAACGTGCCAATTTGCTTAAAAGTATACTCTGTGAGCTTTGAAAAGGAATTATCATAAAATACTTGTGAGAGCAGTTTAAGCCCTGAAGTGAAAGCCCCAAATTGCTGTGTTGATAAACACGTCGCCTAAACACTTTCTGTCGGCTCGTACAAAAAGGTTGACACTAGCTAGCTGGCTTCATTTGACAGCAGAAGAAACAAGTTATATTAATATCTGGTTGCTTTGATTTTTTGTTACACTAAAGCGCTACCCGGCACGGACTTCGCCTCGAACCTATTTTGCTATTAAGGCCATTTCATTTTACCTGTGTAGAAGTAAAAAGCTAGCACTCATATACAATCAGGTAACAGCGTGTTATCAGCTAATAGTTGCAACCTAATAGCTTCATCCATAATGTAGCTTAAGCATAGTCTGTCATATTACACAAGCGGAGTTGTTTACGTTTCTTGAAACGTTCTGTATTTTTCCTATAGAACAAAATATCTGATTTTTAAAAATGCACTACCCATTTAATCGTTTATAATTAAACTGGATTTGAAATATGCTATATAATTATTATCCGACGTACCAACCTATTACCCCACAAACCCGGCAAGGCTGCTCGACTAGACTAGATGTATATCTTTCATGTTTCTCATGGCTGTGAGTACCATGAGCTTCAATGTAATATGTATAGATACATTTTTCGGTTTTACCGCAAAGAGTAACGGCCTTTCAATAGTGTCCATGATAGTACGTAGCTCCATAAATGTTCATTAGCATAATGCTACAGTCAAAGTAAAAACGCGTAGCACAACATTTTCTATTTCTTAGGTTCTGTATAAAACTGAGCTATTTTAATATTAGCTATAGATGATAAAAACAGGGATACCGAGAAAGAAGAAGCAATAAATAAGCATGACAGAAAAAAACTAATGTAAGCACGAATAATGTATAGCGTTTTGTAACTTTACCTTTTCACTTTTATGAGTTAAATAAGTCGTGACATCCACCAGGGATTGACTAACGAAGTAATGGAAATCAAATATAAAAAAATGATATATTCTCGCTGTTCCTATTCACATGCTACCATTGGTGCTCAATTAATATCTATATATAATCAACACTAAGCGTCAAATTATAAATACATCCAGTCAGTTATACTGCAGTGAGAGATCATAGTTTATCTAAATATTTTTCTTCCAGTAATATATTTTTAAAGAATCCTAATTTTTATTACTATACTACTAAATTTACGTCTCATCTTGCATAAGAACTTTTATAGAAACACGCCTGCCTTACGCAGTTGCAGGTAAATGTTCAAAAGTGATCGATACAATTACAAATCCTAAAGCGCTAAGTGTACCTATCGAGGATGGCAGTAGTGAATGCACTAGCAGAAAAATTGGGCACAAAAGTGAGCGTACTTGAAAATATGACTTTTTCTAACCATGAAAGTTTCACTGCGTTATGTAAGAAATAGCTGGTTCTTTTTTCGGATGTCTGTGTGCCCTAGAGAAGTTAAAACAAAAGCATTGCTACGCTCTATGCAACTAAGCACAGTTCCTATTATATGCAGCTATATGCGATATATTAGGCATACTAAGGTATCAAACGAATCTTGTCCAAAACTTCTCTAGACGCAAAATAACTCACGAAAACCGTCTATAATCTATAACATGATGTCTGAAGACAGATTTCCTGGAGTATCAGCAAAGACCCGCGAGTTGAATCCCTCTGCTTTAGCAGGTCACGCTAGAGGCGTCATATTCCACATATTTATACACATAAATCAATTGCTTTAGAAAGATCTCAACAATGACACTGGCCACATTGTTTCTAAGTAGGAGAACGGCTGATCATTATAACCTCTAGTACAATAAACGCCACATTGTAAAATGTCGTCCATCTGTTTCTTTTGATAGATATATGGCATTTAACAAGCTCACCTTATAAGCGAAATTCCGTTTCTAGGTCATGCTCACTAGACCTTACTTCACAAAGATTTAATTAAAAACATGGGCAACATAAATTAGGTTATTCCTTGCGCCTTCACGTCTTTCACCACTTTCCATACATATTCCATACACTCTTATATTGACGGGTGCGATTTGTTCTATTCCAATCAGCTGATTCTGTAGAGCGGCGTTATGTTAGTAATAAATAAAGCGCGGCTCTTTTGAAATTCTGCTACTGCGATGAAAAGCAACTACAACCAGTTGGCACTTTAGGCGCAGCCGCTAGATAACTTACATGGTGCAACGCTGTCGTTGGTCTACTACAACTGATATAGTCTGCGCTGGTTATACAAGCCGTAGATAAGGGCTTACCATCGTTACATAAAAACTCAAATTAGTTGCGAACATATTAACACTATATGTCATAGTCCATTTCGCGAGTGGTTGATACAACGATCGTCTTGCAGATCTGATCGATAGGAAAAATAATCGATATATGTATTATGTCATTTGTCAGCGTAGAGCCTCAGATGGTTAACCCCTCGCTGAAAATGCTAGGAATCGCTAGTTGAAGCCCCGCTATGGTGTATTCTAGGTAACAGGTGTGATTAAATGCAGCGACAACCGACGTAGCTAGTAAAGTCGCTAATAACAAGATATGCGTGTTATAAGGATTCGGAGGGATACAGCAGATTAACTAAATAATAATAGTTAGTAGATGGTTTATTTTTAGACACTACAATTTCCAAAACTTACAAAACTTCCTTTTGTTTTATCTATTATGTGGGTTTAAAACGGAACGTAAACTCCAAGTACAGGACGTTCTTTTACGCTCTTGTATGCAATCGTTTAAGCCTTTTCTAGAAGTGAAAAAAAATGTATTGCGCCATATACTCATTACTTTCTACAGCTCTTTTTCAAAACGTATTTAGAAGCAATTCTGGCTACTTAATATTTGTTCTGTTCAATAACAATATAGAATATTATTACCTTATAGTAACACCGTGTTACATACTACTGCATCGGCAGAAATACGGCAGGATGAAGTAAGTCAAATTTCACTAGTTTAATGTGTTTGCATAGATATTTTTCATCATTTGTTAGCGTATATTTGGCGAAATCTACCTTGAAGATTTATTTTGTGTGAACGTTGTTGATATTTTAAAACATTTTGATTATCAATGTAGGAAACAGAAATTGAATGCTTTATATCGGCTTTCAAATACAAGGAGAATAAGAATCGATCTTATAGCTTTAAAGTGTTGACCACCTTAGTTCTTGTTTGAAAGTCTTTGTAGAAAATAGCAACAGTAACAGGTAATGACTTTGTGGCAAAATGAACGTCCCATGAAATATCGTCACTCGTATGCATTTTCCAAACCTGCTTTTGACAAATTTGTAAAACAAACTGTGATATATATGTAATAACACGCCAAGTAAGTCAATGTTATCATTAGCTAAAGTAGACTTTGATTTACGACTTTTCCTTGCCAAATTGCCCTATAAAAACCTGTGCAAAGTTGGGTACAAACTTAAGTACCGCAAGATTTATAATTATGCTTAGGCTGTTATAGCCACAGAGGAGAATGTTATCTTGCAAGAAAATGAGGTATTTTTTTGACAAGGAAAAAGGCACGAACAAATTTAATTGATATATAATGTATATTGGTACAGCAGAAAGAACCTCAAAAAAAAAGACAAGTATATTTTTAAATTGTTCAAAAAAGCACTTTTATTAGTTATAGGATACAAATTTTCTGAACCACAATTATATATCGATTTTATTGATGACGGTTATATAATCCTCTTATTCCTTTCATTATGTCACCTACCACATAACAATGAAGATCAGCTAAATCCTTAAGCCTTGTTGTCTTATGGAAATCTTATTTTATCTTCTATGTATTTACATGGTGCTACTGTTGTAAAATGCCCACATGTGAGCTCTTTTTAAGCTGTCTAATTTTCTCGTGCATTACGGTTTACTTCACATGGTTGCTGCTTCTCAATTCCAGTACGCCGAAAGTTAATATCAACAGTAACTGCAATAGCTAAACGCACTACTTTCATTGGATGTTTTTAATCGGATGCTATCCTTTCGACGTTCCCAAAGATCAGGGGTCTGCAGAATCTGAAATAGTGGAATTAAAAGAAGCTTTTGATTCTACTCGCATATGACGTTGTCTCTTAGCATCAACACAGCGAAAAAGCATTTGTTGAACTGATCGCTTGCTTAAATCGCAGACAGTTTATACACACAGTTGAGGTACGCATTAGGGATACTACTGTAGTGAACATATACACCGCAAGGTGCAAGCAAAAACCTCGCACCACCATAGATAAATCTCTAGTAATCCTTTGAGGCACTTACCTTTGCGACGAGTTCTTCAAAACAATCAACAACGTTCTCGGATGTTCGTGCTGACGTTTCTACGAATAGCATCTGGTGTCTTCGAGCATATTGGATTCCCTCCTCTTTCGTGACTTTTCGCTCTGATTCCTTGTCGACTTTATTACCGACCAGCATCCGAACAATATTTCCATGCGTCGTGTACATGTCCAACTCCTTCTGCCATAAATTCAGTTTCTCGAATGACTCTCGGTTCGTTATATCATAAACTGCAAGTATCACACAAAGACGCGCGGTCCCAAACTGGAAATTCTTTATCGTGCTATGTTTCAGTCAGGGAGCATTAGTAAATTCATGATCTATTCTCAAATGAATAAAGGGCAGGGGTGTTCAAGTCCGCGGCCATGTTAGGCCCCTAAACTGTTAAGGATAGTGTTAAATACACGGATCGCTAGTTCTAATTACCGTTCACTGCCAAAGAGAAGCAAACCGCTCGATATAGACATATTAGTATTATATAAAAAATTCAATGTGTGAAGTATTCCTTACCTAAAACAGCTCCGTGGGCGTCACGGTAATAACTTGCAGTGAGGGTGCGAAATCGCTCAGAACCGGCAGTGTCCCAGAGACTGAGTTTGACCGACTGGTTGCAAACCGTTATCGTTTTCGATTTATGATCGAAACCAATTGTTGAGCTGAGGAACTCATCGAATACGTTCTCATAGAAACGGAGCAGCAGGCTAAAAATGTGATAGCGCGGAGTTAGTGGACACGAACACAGTAACTGTGCTATTTTAGCCAGGAGCTAAAACAAAATCCGCCGACTTTAATTTTCACTTCGGTGGACAGTCGACCCAGTTATGGCAAATGTGTTTTTTCATATTGCTTCATGTAACTAGGAAGTAATTTACTATTATATATAGGCGAATAAGACAATTCACACAAATGAGAACACACAGGCTATTATGTTGCAAGAAGTAGGTCGCGACATCGAATTAACAACATCGTAGAAAGACACCTGTATTTTTTGATTTCAAAATAAGAGCCCGATGAATAAATAGGTTAGACAACAAGAATTAAAATGATTATTTCAATGTATAATATGTTAATATGACACATTTATCCATAATGGATACAATGCTTATTGTTATGCACCTAAGATCTCTTGTCAGAGAAAATAATCTCTATAAGCAAAACATGACAAAAAAATTGAGGTGCGAATAACAATCTAGCCGAATTGGTCATAGATGGCTTTATTATGTTAGAAACCACATAGTGCTCATTCGGATTATTCATTTATAAGGCTTTCCAAAGGTAGCAACTCTACGGAATACTAAACGAGATCGCCCATAATCTAAGCTTACGCAATACGGCAGTGTTTTTTCGGTGCTTTTTCTTTGTCTATTTCCCAAGTTTTTGACTAGTCATTGTTTATACTGCTTCTTCAAATGAAATGCAACAACGTTACATTATCTAGCATATAGCTGCAGCTTGTAGGTTCATCTATTCACGCAACAAGGTAACGTATAATAATGTTATTCCCTCATAAGTTGGAGATCAATTAGAAATGGAGTATAGTCCTTGTTGATTGAAAGGGGTGCTCATTAGAGAAAACATGCTGCACTTACGGTCTACGAAAATGATTATTTCTGTAAATCACACAAAACAAATGGCAAGTTTACACAACTGCTGAAAAGTTGAGTGCTTCTATTCTATATATTAATTTTATTGCTGAATAGCTATATCCATAGTACGATAAAAGGCTTACATTAGGTCCGAATGGTTTCACCTTACACCGCTGTTGCACAGAGCTTGGCACAACGACAGACGAATTCTAACAACGGAAAGAATTTTGAATTTGTGCGCCCTATAGAGCGCGGTATAGATGCTTCTATTCTGGGACTACACATTAATAACTATGCAAAATTTTTTTTTGCCGACGGCTAGAATTATTTCCAATATCTACCAACGAATATCCAATAATTAATGATTTATGAGGACGTAAGCACGGATGTCACTTGTGAAGAAAACTGTATAAAAAAAATATAAATGTTTCTGCATGTGATCAATATTTTCCTCATTAAACGCTACAAAAAGACCAAGATCAGCAGCACTTGCGGAAACGGGCAAGTATTCCAAAATACACGCATTCTCATAGAGCATGGGAAGAGAATTAGAAACCTGCTGGCATACCAATAAACGCCGACCTAAACGTACAATCTATGTAAAAAAGATATAGCCAGTAGCGACAATGTGGGAAATAGAAACATCTGCACATTTAAGATAAGAAAATAACTTGTTGCTGTTTTTAACGACTCCTTGGTATAAATTTCTGTTTTAACGGAAAACCATAACCCTACAACCACAAACCATGAAGGCGACCATATCATTATACACCGCATCGCACAACATAATATTGTGCATTATTCCCTACTCATATTATGACAAACATCCGACATGATTTCCTATTATCTACTATACCACTAAACGCATGATTCACGAGTTTGTATTACTCAAAACAGCCCCTTATTAAGCTAATTTTCCGTGGCTCACTAGAGTTTTATCCTGGGAAGAGCTGTTAGGAAGTCGATTAGACAAATAGCTTTGCTCGTTCTAAACAAACTGTTCTTCCTGGTAGAGCAGATGTATTAAGTTGGTTATAAACCGAAGCCAGCAAGTTCCTTTTCGTTTCCCACGTTCGAAAAAAACGCTGTGCCCCCGTTAAACACGAAGGCGGCCATCAACATCGTCCGCTTTGATCTATCATTTCGATCGATGTAAATTTCTGCGAACACTATGTTACTAGAACAAGCGTTCTTATCATGTGTTAAAACTGCGTTTAAACTCTGTTGTGGAAAAAGCAATTAGGGAATACCGGGTTATTATTTGATGTCTTTTTATGATGATAATTTTTTACGTTCACATAGGTTAAATAAAATGTGTTCAATAGCTAAGTAAACGCGAGGCGAAGCCTGCGAAACTGAATTTGAAAATTTGACTTCATTGACCTCCCAACCAATTTTTTGAGGACACGCAACACAGTGGTTACAACTAAAACAATGCATTCTAGAAGAATGGTTTGAAGAATTCTAACAAGGACACTTGGCCCTTTTAAAATGTGATTAACTCGAATTGAGTTGAGATTACGTAAAAACTCACTCGTTGGCATGGGCTAATGGAACAATGTCTTTATTGAGCGCATTTCTCCGCGTTAAGATCACTCTAAACCCCGTGTCACTAAAAACTTAGCCTGCGAAGTAAAAAAAATCATGGTTTAGTACATTGTTTCGCTAACGTGCTTTTGAACGGCTAAAATCGTATCATTTTTTTTCTACAATGCATCTGCGTTAGATGCTACTAGATAGTATATCTAGTTATATCTAGATATTACCAGAACAGAAGCTCTAGATTTCTATGTCTGTTATGAACGTAATTAACAAGTTGCTAAAGCCAATTAGCGCTCTGTCCTGTGCCTAAGGCTAATGATAATTATTATAATTATTATAATTATTGTTCATCTAGGCAATATTCGAATCTGTTTTTGCATTAGTGGGCTTGAGTGCAAGCAGAGGTTCATCTTTACAATGAGGAATTTTCTGATGATTGTGAAAGGTAGATTGAACCCACTATGAACGCGATAATGATATGCCATTAATGAGCAGCGGCAGTAATGACCTTTTGTACCGTAATGCACTATTGGCAATACACCTTCCACTAGGTTAGTAAAGATTTTACTCAAGCTAGTCGCAAATACACAAAGGGCAAATTCACACGTACCATTGCGATTTCGTAGAGCTTTGCTTCTTAAAAAGCTACATTGCATGATGGCTTTTCAAACTAACTGTGTATTTAATAGTGTTAGACAAGATCGTTATCATAATATGTATAGCATAGCCAACGACTCCTAACCAGAGAGGAACAGCTCCTGATACAACAACAGCATGAATGTGGATTCTTATGTTACGTGAAGATAACTCACAGAGGACTACAATATATTATAGTAGGAGACAGCGATTTAATACATGTTGATTCCCGAGTCCTGAGCAATTTCAAACGGCAAAGTGGAATATTATAAAGCTAATTTAGATATTTCATAAGTGCACTCCTCCAACGGCTGACATGTATTTCCTTTCACTTCACAGATTTCCTAACTTTATTCGTTATCTTATTTCTTATTATCACCAGAATTTAGATCTCCACGTTTAGTCAATCCTCATAGCAGTTTTTATGACAACCTTTGCAAGGCCAATTGACATTAACTGGACAGTAGCCATTGGCTGAGCCATTAGCGATTACTTATTTGCGGAAACGCCTGACATACAGGACGGAAAAGCCCATCGTTAATTACTGCTACAACCGCTTCTCCTACCAGATTAGTTTTATTAAAGACTACATGTAGAAGTTAACTAACCAACTTTTTCCAGTGCTCGTTTCGCCAATCAACAGAATCTTCAGCGTCGTAAGCACCCCGTCCGCCATCGCGCACACTACTTGAACGTCTAATGAATCAAAGCACCACAACTATGGATAACTACTATACGCATACACACATGCATCCAATCTGCACAGTAAGTCCAGTGATACTTCGCAACTGACGCTTAACTCAGCGCAGGGCTCTATTTGTTTGCTGACTCCGTCACGAAGAGTAAAGAAAACATTGCGTCCAATAGTTGACTTAAAAGAAGTGCGTTTGTTGACATGAGTGTGGCGCTAAAATTTGAATGAAATTGCTAGTGAAAACAATACGTGTTTAGCTAAAGTGAGTACATACTAAGTACAGGCTAGGTATGGATTGTACGTAATCTGTTGTTGGTAGGATTCAGAATAAAATTATGGACTATGAAATATTATTAGGTTGAACTTCAATCGCTTAACAAGATATAAACTTATCTTTGACAAATTTCTTTAAGATGTCGCATTACTAGATGTGGATTTTGATACGGTCATATTTTCCAATAAGAAAAGTAACCATGCACTGGTTTGAACCAAAGGTATGCTTGCGTTTAAATGACAAAAGCTCTTGGTTAGGTCGTTTTCATTCGACTTCTATCGAATTATTATCTTTCCGTACTTGATTTAGTTATCGCACTGAGTTGGGTCTAACAAGATCCTCTGTCCAATACCCAACTGAGATTCTCCTTTTTCATTAACTACAATGCAAACAAAATGTGCTTTGCTTGTCTTCATATTAACGCTCTCTACTTGCCCAGCATTCAAAATAATCTCCTGTGCAGCACAGACAGTACTATTCATATCAGAAACACTTATGCTAGGGGCTTCAGTTTCCTGAAGCGGGATTCGTATTATTAGACTTAAGAAACACAATTTTAAGTGAACTTGAAATATGACGATTTGTTAGCTGATGCAATACACCTATGAATGAAGTAATCGCCAAAAACTTGCCAAATCACTTTCTTATTCCATTTGATTCATAAAAATATATTTTCTAAGCGGGATATACGCGTTAATATACAGTCTAGAAAGAGACGTCTGCGTTTTTCAGACGACTCATGTCAATGGAGT
This sequence comes from Varroa destructor, assembly GCF_002443255.2. Lineage (NCBI taxonomy): Eukaryota > Metazoa > Arthropoda > Arachnida > Mesostigmata > Varroidae > Varroa > Varroa destructor. Next base: position 4,050,219 of record NW_019211454.1, on the reverse strand, counting down.
TGCAGTGGTCTTTATGGCGATGCATCTGGCTGAGCCTGAAGACGATTCAGGGCGAAGTCATTCCATTTCATTTCCTGCTCACGTAGAGTTTCTAAAGGGTTCCCATTATCTGGTTCGGGATCCGGCAGCTCTTCGACAGGAACCCGCACCTCGCCTAACCATGAGTTTATTGTCAAAAGCAATAAGAAGTTAACAAAATTTTGTATAACATTAACAAAAATGTGTATGTTTAAAAAAAAGTAGTTTCAAGCAAGTATGCGAATGTATATTCGCGTAAAAATAACAGTCATAACTAGATAAAATGTCCCACAAAAACGGCTCAACAAACAGTTATACGATAACAGACACAAATATGTGTATCTGTTGGTACATGATGGATGTTTTTCTTATATTTATACCAAGTCGTCCTTTTTACCAAAGAAATAACCGCTCTACACTTCTGGGTTACCTGAAATCAATTTTTCAACGCAACAGTGATGGCTGCGTCACAATTTCGGATGCAACTAATCATGTCAGATATGATTCAAGTTAAACAAATTTGTTTAATAGCTATACAAATGGCTTATGGGCAAAAAATATTAACTCACGCATCGTAGATCAAACTTACTAAAAATTGATTAAGTCACAAGTATGAACTTTTCGTATTCTCATTAAGCATTAGTCAACGATTATTTATAGAAAAAAACATGTGTTTTTTTAAGTGAATTAACTGCTACCTTTTGGATGATGACCTATTTGAAATACAAAGATAGAAATTCAATGTACTGAATGTTATTAATCATTTTTCCATTTCAACTTTAGGGTATAGAAGTCTGCTTGTTTTACCTTTTGGAAGTTGGTCAAACCGCCAGGCGTCATCAATAATATCGATGACCGGCTCTCCCCGAATCGGATCGCTGTCCATAATCATTGTACGTTTGAGCCCTCCGCTGTTTGTTACCACCGTGGTACGTCCGGAATAGCTGGCCAGTGTCGACGAACTAGCCCCTCAGTACGAACGAATCTAGTTAGTTGTTGTTGTTACCTGAGAGCGTCGTCTGCGTCGTCTGCTTTGCGCGACGAATTCGCGTGGAATGGAAAAGTAATGGCGAATAAATGTCATCTACGAGATGCATTTATACCTTTCGTTTTATTTCAACCCTACAACGTCAACATTCTTTACAATGTAGCATACACTATGGCACTTTTTTCCATTATTGTTGCACAATGAAATAAGTTCCCCGATCATGCTGAAAGTGTCACGATAACTACTTCGGGCGCTACATTTGGTGGCGCTATGGTTTCCGCCCTAGACCCCCCCACCGTGGACACCACCTGTTCCTACAAAAACAATAGACGTGACTTCGCAGTAACGGACGCAAATTTATATATAAAATATACAATACGTTTTTGACTCTAGCTATAAATAACTACACGGTCATATTTACGGTCAACAAACTGTTGGTAATTTATTGATAATTAATTGATTTCTCTTCATTGCTATTGTCTGTATACAGTGTTGAGTGATGGATGCCAAGTGATAAACGATATGTCAAATATTAGAGGGATTCATTCATCCATCCACCCATAATCGCTTGAAGAGCGACACTTTAATAGATGTGCTTATGCACTTCCTTACGACACCATACCGCGCAAACAAGTCATCTACACAAAAATATATTTATATGCCGCGTTTCCAGAATATTAGAACAATATTGAAAAATCAATAACTAATTAAATTAATCGGTCGATTAATACTAAAGTAAATTTGCTGGTACATCCTCAATGTAAGTGTACCGGTGCGGAAAAAATTAAATGTACATAGTACCATGTTTATCACAAATCTCGGCTGAGATGCATGCGACGTGAAAAGTCCCGCAGCGCTATATTGCTAGTTACGTCCTATCTTGTATGAATGATATAATAGTCAATTCATTTTACGTATTGTAACATCTTTCTCTCTCCAACATTATAATTAATACTATTATTGTTTTTTATGGGTTATATGAGTACGTGTGTTTAATAGTGGTTCTGCAACATGGGTATTACCAGCGCCTATATTTATCTAAAAATGTTATCTTTATTGTTGTTCGAAAAGCATCTATTGCCCACCTATCTAAAGCCCCAGATGTCTTATGATTTAGGACAACTGAATTTTCGGCATATGGATTTTTCATCTGAAACACAGATTTACAACCATGGATGCCATGCAGGATCCATGCGGCAAAGGTTCTCCGGGTTTGAGGCGGCCGCTAACAAAGCCTGTACTTTGCTGCTTTCACCGCTTTCGTATGATGTCAAACCTGGTAAATATTATAAAAGAAATCGATCGTCAGTTTTGTTATTGATCATATTTTGCATATTTAGCGGCGTGTACTCTCTGAACAATAAAAACTACAAACTTAAATTAGTCAATCAGTATATTCAATTAGGAACGCATCATAAATTGGTTTTGATCTGATTAAATTTTGCTGTATTTTATAATTTGCATGTATACTGAGAAGATGTTATTAGTTTGACGAGACAATTGGCCTTTTTTGCCTCTGAACGTACAATGCGATTTTCAGTCACATCCGTCTTGTGCATCAAATTTTTTTAGCAAAAAACGCTAAGTTATGATAATTATGCTGTACTTACTATTAAGCCTAGTTGTGATGGCCGCCACCGCCTTAGACACTGTTGCAACAAGCTGTTCTCCGTCCATATCAGGGGGTCCTTCGCTACCGGTGCCAGCTTCATCGTAGTTCTTCTTATGCCAGGTGATAATTTCGTCGCGCAGAATAGCTCTGAGTAGAGCTGTAAATGATGGTTGGCTTAAGCAGCGAGCCACGGCAACAACAGCTGCGCACATAGGACCCTGCACACCAACCGTCCCCACAAGCTCGGCCATGTTAGGCGTTAGTCGGAACGGCACGGGCCGATTGTGATCGAGTTCGCCTGTGGCGTCCGCTACGTCAAACTTATAATAAGCAGCATGCACAAAGCCACTGTCCTGGTGGATGTACACCATATCTGGCGAGAGCCGTGTGAGCTGTAGAACGAACTCAACCAGCCCGCATAATGCCAGTTGTAACGTAAACTGTTTACGGAATGTCCAGTAGTCGGTTGGATCAGGGTAGGTGGCCTGTGCCCATTCCTTGAGCAGGGTGCGAGGCACTTGGCTAGTCTGTATGTCTCGCAAGATGTCTTTGAGTACCTGATGACCGCAGGAACCGCCACGCGCTTGAACTGATGCCAACTTTTCGTAGTATTTTCCTATTGGTGTGTCGTACTCGATATTGCGTGCCAGACAACGCTGTTTGTAGATGTCGACTAGTGACAATGAGCAGGGATTGTCTTCGACGAGGCGCATTTGTGGACTTACAGCAACGACTCGGGGCACCGTGAAGTTGAGTCCACGGCGCGCCGTCTCCTTTTGTCGCGCTAATAGCTGGTTAAGCATACGTAGCAACTGCAGAACACGTTCCTCGCGTCGTGCGTCACTTAAGCAGGCGTCATTTACTACAAGGTATGGATAAAGTTTACCATTTTGGCCACGAATCGATAGACGACGCGCAGCTGTGTTGTGTTTGTGAACGATTTCGACACGGGGCATGAAACGCGCAATCCGCACGTAATAGTTATTGGCCTTGGGCAGTAGAAATTCCCCAGGTAGGGCGACTTCGGCAGTGTGCGGAGAAAAGTTTGACATGAACCTGCATTTCTCCTCAACGAGGGTTGATTTTGGTAGTAATTTGGCCTTAGCTTCGAGGATCTTTATCCATTTCTTCAGCTTATTAATAAGATTGTGCAGCTTCATGGCTTGTGCTGTACCGAAATCGAAATCGGCTGTGAACTGCACCTTCATCTTTTGAAACACGGGATCCTGCGAGGTGGCTTGCACCCGACGTGCCAAGCTTTCACTGGCTGACGTTGAATAGCTGGACACCCCGCCACCACCCACAACGCTCTCAATACCAACACCGAACGTTGACACGAGTTTTTTGACAAAGTTAAGTGTATGTGGCGTTACCGTCGCTTCGTTGATTTGCATCCGATGCTCAAAAGCCACGGCTAGGCATTTTGCTAGAGCTTGCTTAAGTTGACGGAGTACCTCTTCGTACCAGTTCTCACGGAACCAAACGAGCTGATCGACAATGCCTTCGATGCTTGACAACAGCGTGGGATGAAGGTCTCGCTGCATGTGCATGATCTTCGAGCAGCGCCACATGGACGGAGTGGCCCTGAACTGATTGCTAGTAGTTGCTGCAGGTGTCACGGCAACTTGGGCCTGACCATTAGCTGTAGCTTGAGCTGCCCCTGCAGTGGCCGCTGATTGGCTATTATTGCCACCCACAACCGGAGCTGCTTGCCGAGGTCTGTCCGCCTCACTGCTTCGATAACGCTCACGTTGCTCTACCTTGAGTGTAAGATAGAGTGTACGAATTGGAAAGTATACCGCTTGTGGGTAAACCCGACCTACCGTTGATAATAGGGTCAATAGGAGTTTACCTTCTTGGCGGACGAGACATGTGAGAAGTTGTGGAACCCAAGGTAGCCAAAGGTGCGGTGGTACACCGTTAAAGTACTGGTCAACGCACTCGCTTAATTGGAACTTTTCACTATCAAATGTAAGTAACCATATGAGTTTGGCGAGATATTTGCGTGCCTTGGCTTCGTTTTGAGTGCGCGCTGCATGCAGGTAGCAGGTTACAGCAAATTCTCCGAGTTGCATATTACGATCCGCAAACGCATCTTTCGTGAACAGCGCTTCGAGGTAGTCTCCCCATAGAGCCCAACCTGAAAATGATAGATTATGGAGTGAATTCACGAATGACAATTGTTGACCTTTATTTAAGTGGAAAGACATTGGTAGGTGAAGCTATAGCCATAGAACACGAAAGTTTGCATATTTTAAAAAATACCATAATGCCTCGCTTGTATAACCAACGAAAGAGGGAAAACGTTTAACCTTTAACACTACCTAACTTTAGACAGCGTAATATATATAATAAAGCACAGTGCAGTGTAGGTGCTAGGAGGGGAGTCGTACTGCTAGGACTACAAACCATCTAACGGTTTTTACCTTTATTGAGGCCATCGAACATTTGAATGGCTGCCGAAAAGGCCTTGTTTGCCTCACTAGAACGGCCTAGTTGAGCTAGAAACATGCCTTTCAGCGCATAGAATTCTGCTGTCATCTCCTTGCCGAAGTACTTCAGATTGGTGCTTTCTATCACATCCAGACCTTCTTGCAGTTCGTTTTTACCTCTACTACTGTTTGAGCTGCTAGTGACACCTGACGTCCCAGTTCCTCCAGTACCGCTCATATGAAGATAACATTTAACTTGCTGACGAATCTTTTGGAAACAGTCAAGGATCGGTACCGATGGAATTGTATGGATCTTATTAAGTGAATCTAGACAGACCCCGCTAAGGCCGTGTTTACGGGCCACCTTCCCGTAATGAATGATTGTTGATGCGGAAGCGTGGACACCTATCATCGCACTGTTTGTTTGTGTTTGAGTGTCACCACCCGTAACTGAGTTGGCATTTTGCGCGCCTTCAAAATGGCTAACGATGGCTTGGTAATGTAGCTGTCGCCATGTGAAGATATCGTTCCAGTGCGACAGATCATCACTCAGCACTGGCAGACGATTTCGCCACGTTTTCACAATAGCACGCATATCACATAGTGATGCGCGGTTCAACGGCGTAGTGGCGGCTCCGCTGCCAGTTGGTGCGAGGCCTTGGTGGATTTGGGCAGCTTCTTGAAGTTCCATAACCTGCTGGGCGGCCTGCAGCATGCCCACATGCATAGACGATACGACCGGTGGCAAACGACGCCACTCCCGAATGCAGCATGAAGTGACAACCTCGACCTGTTTATGAAGTAGATGGAGATGGAAATAAGGCACACACAATGGTTAAAACTGGGGAATATATACCACTTGTATATTTGGTACATTTTCAACGTCTGTATAGCAACAGTTTAAATCTCTAAGTGATTTTCAGTTATTTACTGCAGGATTTTCTAGTTTAATCTTATCCATATACACATATAGTAGTTGCTCATAACCATGACCATATACTCACAAGACGATCAATCAAAGACAGGTGAGTTTCTTCTGGATGACAGATGGCGTTGTAACCTCGATAAAGGTTCACTTTCCAAGCGAGCTCTTTAGGACAGGATACTTCAACATGAGAAAGGGCTTCCTTCATCAGAACCCAGTTGGGTACCCGCCAGGCTGCTTCCAGAACTAAATGCATGTTCTGAGCGGCCTTGCTATTTCCATATTCAAGTAACACTTCCCACTGATTCAGTTCTTTGGTACATTTAATCCAATGTTCTTCCCACAAGCGGTATTCTGACTGAATTGTTAGTGGCGGAGGACTCTGTGCAAATTCCGTTCTCGCTTTAGCCATCGCCGCTTCGTACGCCAACTGCGCCTGCTCAAACAGGCCATGTTGCTCGTACGTAACACCGCTGATGGTCTCCTGATACTTGGCACGTTTCTGCCAGAGACCGGCGAAGAGGTCCTCCTCTCGGAGCAATGAGTACATCTCGGACAAACAATCAAGACTCTCATGTTGGAGCGAAACTTGCGGGGGCTGTAGATTTTGCACCTCGGGCCCGTCTGCACCAGGAACAGTTGTAGAATCTGGGTTGGTTGCCACAACGTTAACGCTTCCGCTAGCCGGAGGCGTTGGTAACACAGGGGTTACAGGGGCCGTCGATAAGGGCGGCGGAATACTTTTTATTCCCTTAGAAGATTTTTCATTGCTTGCAGCAATTTGTTCAAGCTGCAGCGTTGCTCGATGCCACATGTTGTGCGATTTTCCCATGTACTTTGTCACCATCGGCCGTAACTGGACGTTAGGGCAATGCGAGAGAGCCTCACAGAAGGTTCCAATAGCGTTCGGATGGCAATCCTTCTGTATGACGTGGCTGCCAGAGCAAATAAACGGTGTTAACTCAACGCTCAGGACGTTTTGTTGTTTTTCGCCGAGGATCTTCCAAAGGCGTGGGAAGAGTTGTATCCACATGTGTTGTGCCAATGTTGTGTCCATATGACACAGTTGGGCTACAGCCAAGAGAATAGGCTCAAGCTTGACGTTCTTGCCTGCCTGTTCAAGGAACTTCTTCTGCCGAATCACAAGTTGATTGATGTTCTGCCGAAGGCTACTCGCACTGGTCGTTGCTGAAGCAGTGGATGGTTTGGCGGTGGATGAATTGAGGTCGAATTCAGATAGCTCATCGGGTACAGCTGAAAAGCTCGCATCCATAATACTATCGACATCCATTGGCTCTTCTTTGGCGAAAATAAATGCCGCCTTCATGTTATGATCAGCTTGGGCTACCACGGAGGTCACAGCTGGCAATAGTGGGCTACCAGGACCCGTCTCGACATTGGCGTCCATAGAGGCTGTAACAAGTACGAGCTCGATGCACTGTTTAATCCAAAAATGTGGGCCGATCGTCTCCCAGTTCTGGGAGCAGATTATATACATGAGACGATCGTATAATCGCTTCTTAATGGACGCGTCAAAGACTTCGAAAAATTTGGCGCGAATAGCCGGTTGAACGCATCGTAAACCAGCCATAAAGGCCGGCTCCAGTTTCGATGGAAGTTCAGAGTTTTTGAATGATTCATCTCGGTACACATAATTCACTAGTTCAAGGAATTGCCCGTTTAACTCAAGGTCATCCGGAAAGCGTTTCTCGATATACTGCATCATTTTGACAAGTAGAATTGACTTCTCCCGCAAGCTCGGACTTTGATTAACGGCGAATGGGCTCTTATTTCGCACCCAATCCTCGACCATTTTCGTGATAGCTTTAAGCACCTTTGATTCGTGGCTCTTTTCGATGAGACCGACCAGAACAGATCCAAGGAAAACTTTCCGCATTTCCTGGGCCATCACGCCTACCCTGTTCTTTACGAGGTCCAAGCTAAGAATTAACAATTCTGTGCCCATTGGACTCGCCTCTGTGGTGGGCGCTAAATGCTCACGAGTCATCTTTTGTAACACGCGCATAAACGGGGTGATCAGACGGTCGATATAGCACGGGTTGTTGACACACGCAGCCTTGAGGATCATTAACGTCCCAAACAGCTGTGGTGGATTGGCCACCACTCTGCGTTGCAAAAAACAAAATACATCAAAGAAAAGCGCAGGAAATTAGAAAAATAAATGGAGCATTCCACATATACCGAGTATGTTCTTCACTGGCTCGATATATCAATTTTAGTATTCGGAGGTCACATCTTCCTTGTCAAGTAAATTTTATTGTAGTAAATCCGGATGTGCGCAAATAGGTAAATGAACCTCTTTCAAGAAATTATGATTCATATGGATAAGTGAAATTGTCCGTGTTCGAAGAAATTTGTATATATTGTGAAATGAAAGAAAAATTAAAATAAAAATTCAATCTCTTACGTTGAGCCCTTGGTACACCTTGGAAGTCGCAGTCTGTATAAACCATTTGAAATGTTATCACCTTTTTGATTTATGGCACGGATCTTATAACAAAGAAAACAATAAGATTTTTTGCACGGAGAAACGGATAATTTTAAATCGTTATTCGTATAGTGATTGTTTATCTTATATATTGTATGTATTTAAATCCGTTAATCGTATACCTAAGGAATGTAATGTGAATTATAGCTTTTTAACATTTGTTTTAATGTTTGCATCATCTTTATATAACCCGTCGGCGAGCTGAACATCAGCCATGGCGCTGAGCTGCCCAGTGAAACAGAACTTCTTTATCGGCTATTTGCTTTTGAGAGCCAGTGGTTATAGCCCCCTTTCCCAGCACACCGAATAACCAGCATCAGCTAGCGCGTGCAAAAATTTGCTATGATGAGCAGCTGACAGACAATGATGTTTATTTACTGGATTATATTGGGTGGAAATGTTACAACATAACACTCAAAAGAAAAATTAAAATTACATTTAGTACTTTACACATCAATGTAGATGTATCTACAGTTAATGCGTACACAAATGCAATAACTTTGTAATTAATTAAATTACGAAAACAATTCAATTTATCAAAAATTATACATTCATTAGATGGTAGAACCCCTTCTCAAGAAGGAATGCCGTTATGTAAGCTTCCTCAATGAACATCACTTTACGCAAACGTCTTATGCCTTCTAGTAGACACCAATTTGAGAGATAAAAATTCAAGTGGAATGGGTTTCTTGACAAGGCAGACAAGCACAGATCAGCCTTGTCGGTTCGCCGGAGCAATTCTTGACATAAGTAGACTGGATTGCTAGAACGCCAAACCAGTAATACTAACTTTTCGTAGTTTGATAACCCGTCAGAGACGACCTTGAACACTTGAGTGTACAGATGATCGAGTTCCTCATATTTCGGAGTGTTTGGCTCTGCAGGGAAGGTGCCCATCAATCGAGACAAGAGAGAATGTACCGAGCGGAGAACCTTTACGAGAAAGTAATAGAAAATGATTGAACATATATGAATATATTAATCAGTTCCTTAATATTCAGCGGACAGAGTCTGACTATTGTGGCGTTTGAAAAAATCAAATGCCTTGTTTCAGATCTACTTCAAGTGCTATAAGCTGGATTTGCGAAGCTTCTCTATTTTAGATGATACACACCTTCGAGTTTGAGCTTGCCATACAGGCAGCTATGCCTCTTTGAAGATTTTTGAATGAATTGAGAATGGCCTCTTTTCTCAGGATCGTGAGAAGGAACGTCAGTAGGTCAAGGGCTGTACAGATGTTTTGAAAGTTCGGTTCAGGGATGTTTTCGATAGTCAATAGAAGTTTGTCGAACCACACTAACTTCAGCTCAGCATTTGGCCACAATTCTGGTTTGAGGGCGTTCTTAAGGAGAGCTACACATCGGCGGGAAAGAACATCCCCCGCGGGGTTCGCTGATCCCAAGGAGCTACCACTTCCTGCGGCACCGGTATTCGAAGCTGCCGCGGCCGCAACAGCACTATCACTCACCTAGAGATAAAACAAATCAAAAAGCCTTCATTAATTAAACGAACTTGCACTTCAATGGCTGATGATCTTATCTAAAAAAGTTTTTTTCGAAGATCCAATGGATTCAACACATTTTATATGTAATGTCAATTTGTGCCATAAGCGACAGCGTACTGTGGGGTGAAACTTCACGGTCGCACCTGACAGGCCATTCTCAACAAGAAATTGACAATAGAGTCCGTGTGCACTTTGTCGATAGCTTTTAGATTAGGACTGTTGGCGACATCGACGTCAGCCGTATTGCCTAACAGCTGCTGTTCTTGAAGTAGCTGCTGCTCCTCGCGGTTTCGTTGCATCTCCCACTTAATGATCACCTCGGCGAGATCAACGCTAAGCTTCTTGTGTTCCATCTGCGCGTTGGCCGTGAAACCGAGTCGTTGTACTGAACTGACCACATGCGCGACCAGATGATGGCGTACGGGGTAGTAAAGTTGATGGTGTCTGTATAACAACTGTAACATATGGACCAGCTGGGCTAACGTGTGACCCTCTTCTACAATCATTTTTTTTGTCCAATGAGTCAACATAGTGTTTCCGTCGTCCATCCGGGCAGGCATTGCTGGAGTTAAAATTTCTAACGCCTGACGAACCACACCGCGTGCTTCGACTGCGTGCGCCTTTAACAAGCTGTGGAAAACCTGTAGAACGATCTTCTTGTGAATGGCGAATTTAGCAATGATATGAGCTAGAAGAAGATGACCGTGATATTTGCTTGCAGGGTCGACCGAGCTCTTTGTAAGCAAGCAAGGCCAGGCATAAGTCATAAGGCGGCGAAGTTTGATACCCTGTCGTTTGTTGGCTGCGTCGTGGATATGAGCTGATGCCTGGTCGACAAATAGGCATGATAATTGCAAAACGAGTATGCGGACCTGTTCAAATAAAATACGTAAAAACGAATCGGATTATTTTTACGAACGCCATAATAATAATAATAATACTAATAAAGACATGATAGCAATATTTCTTCGTCAATGTCTTGATTTAACATTAATTATACACGATATACAATATAAAGACGGCTTGATAGCACAACATAGCCTTATGATATGCCTTGTCATTCTATACGACGCTTACATATGTCAGTTATTAGTTACTGTATTATCATCTATTATTATCATCTATAAATCGTATTAGAAATCACCGTTCATTCATTTACAATTGACATAAGTTAAAAGTATACAACCCTTCTTATCAATATCCTGCATGTCACCAAGTTCTTACCGAGTCAAGAGTCACTTTGGGGTTGTCTATAATCTTGAGAATAAACACGGATATTACATTATCGTCAAGATCCTGATCAGGCGCAGGCTCTCCCCCAATGAGCTCAGTCCCTTCCCCTTTTTCAAAAGAATTGGTAAACGCAGGAATGATGATTCGTTGAAGCACTTTGGCGACCAATTCCTGTGGAAAGTTTGTCTCCTCTTCAAACAGTTTAACGAACTTAAAGAATGCATTTCTCTTCCACCCGACGGAATACTGTGTCGCCACTGTATGATCGATGAAGTCCTTTAGGAACTTGAAATCTGGAATGTACCGGCTCGTAAATGCTCTTAGCAATTGGAAAAGGAGTTCAACGTCGTTCGGATTTTGTCGGCAATAATTTAAGAGAGCTTTAACAACGAGTTTCGGTGTGCGCCAGTGCACAAAATCAGAGATTTCAACACAGCTTTGTGTGTGACGCGCCTGGAACTCAGGCGAAATCCAGATTTCACGAAGCATAGCAACGATCATCGGGTTTTTAATGAGAAAATCTGTTTTATCTTCGTGTTTGATTAAGAGACCAATTACTCGTACTCCAAGATACTCAAAGTTATATTTGGCATTCTGTGCTGTTATCTGTGGAATGGTGTTCATGTCAAATGCCGGGAAACTCGTGATAATGACATTACGACCTTCGGCAGGTAGATTGACTGCCAGAAGGCGACCCACGAGGTTGGGTTTATTGATAAGAACTTGTCGGAACTTATGGCCTTTATCATTCTTGAACAAGAACTCGAGATATCGATTATGCTGAGCGCTTTGAACAGCTGCGTCTTGAAGGAGGACCTCCACAGTCTTCTCAGGGTGAATACGCAAGAATTTCGCCAACGGTTCGTGAAGAGGTGATGCTGCTTCGATCATAAGTTGCTTTTCCTGGGATAGAATCGTCGATATCAGCGGCTCGACAAGTGCTGCACTCGCCGCAGGAATCTGATGAAAAATCTCAATAATGGCAGTGCACTGCTTTAACTCGGTTGTAAATGGCCTCCCAATACTCTTATTCTGAATGCAGACTTCGAACCATCGACGAAGCAATTGCCGTAACTGTTCGCACAACTTTTCATTGAAAGTATTAGGAAACAGTAAAGTAAGGTAGCTCAGACGCTGAATGACGTTCAGATTAAGGTGGCGATAGTCGCCTAGATGGATGAGCAAACCTCGAATATGTTTATGCACCGTCTCCGTTTTGATACCATTGCCACTGATAAACTTCTTCATACACTGGAACGCCGACTCTTGCAGGTCGGGGTCGCTTGAATTTAGAACTTTGTAGAGTACGGTAAACACCTTTTCACGGTTTTGTTCATTTTCAACATAATGTAACGTGGCCAGACAGTTGAGGGCAGCCTTCCGTAGGGCGCCTAGTTGAGTTTGTGAGTTTTTATAGCAGGCAATTTTCATGATCGCCGTATCTTCACTGTCGCAGATATACAAAAGCTCCTGGAAAAAGATCTTGTGTTCATTTTGATCTAGATCAAGAGTGAAGAGACGCGGTTGAAGCGTTGTGCAGAATGTATTTCCCTCCATAATACCAATCTGCGCATTGACCGGCTGGTGTTTTAAGATGTGCTTTTTCGGAGGGACCATATCCTGTAGTAAATCTTTGTGAGGTGTCATAATATCTGTAATAGTACATTTTGTTACATCGCCGAGCATCTGTAGACTACTCATTGCCTGCTGACGAACACACGTGTTTGGCGATGTCACCTGCCGCACCAATTCCATGGTGACGTCGTTTAGGGATTTTTTCTGCACCTCAATCATATCAGCGGGCGCATCATCTGATAGTGGGGTAGCACACAGCTGAATCAGCTTTCCCAAGGTTGTTTTTGCCATATCGACTGCGCCATTTGATACTTCGTTTGTTAGATCCATCATTACGAAGAGTAACGCTTTGAGGAATTGGTACTGATGCTGCAGTACCCAGCGAAGAGGCAAGCGGTCCATGAGACCTTTAATGCCGTAACAGCCACCGCTCTTAGCGTACCACGCCCGTTCGTAGCAAAGCGAGCACATCTTTTCGCTCAAATACTCTATGAATGGCAACGTGGCCGCTCGTTCTCTCGATGTGAGTATCGTCGATGCTGCCTCAATGATGAGTACCGATGCGAGTTGGCCAACTTTACATAGCTCCTTTTCTTCATGGCCCATTATCTGGACGAGCGCATCAATAAGAACTAGCGGATCCATGTTCGCTTGGTTAAGTTTATTGGAGTGCAGCGATTGCTTATAAGCTGCCATAAAAGGACCGGCCTGCTGACTCACAGCAACCATTGTGTAGTGGTTGACAATCGAAACAAAAAATGGAAGCACCTCACCGCGAAGCTCTTTAATTGCTGCAGCGACAAACATGGCAGTTAGAGCCATTTTATGCGTAGTTAGATGTAACGGATGTTGACATGTATAATGGCCTAAATTGTAAGGTGCTACCGGGCCAGTGGCAAACGCCGGGTCGGAGAACAGCGTCTGTACGGAAACGTTGCCGTCGAGAGGCTGCATATGCGATAATAGATACCCTTTGATGAGGTCCCAGCACCGCTGCCTATAGAACGGATCAGTCGTCGAAAGTTTTAGGGCGTCGAAGGCAGTTTCAATAAGGCGATTCATGGGCAGCCAGACAGGCATTTTGTGTTCCACGAACGTCACTAAGATTGCTGGACCCTCGGTTGTGTACTCGTTGTATTTTAGTGTCTGGGGCTCAACGAGCATTTTCCTATTACCACCGCCAAACTTTCCAAGAACACGGAAAGCGATTTGCGCAATATTGTCTTGTGGGTTACGAAGGGTTTTCCATAAAGCTTGCATCAGTTCAGCTCTTACCGGCTGAATATGTTCATATAGGAAATCTGGCTGAAGGTTGTCTACACACAGCTCGAGCGTTCGTAGGCCTTGGCTAATCAAGGTTTGGCTACCATTCAAAGCCGAAACGAGTGGATCCATTAGCATGGGCAGGTACGGTAACAGCGAGCTCAGTCGCACAGGGACCGTCAGGCATAATTCAACAAAAAGGTCCTTCATGTGTTGCTTGTGGAGGCCACTTTGCAACTGATTTAAACCTTGAAGGAGTGTTGGCAATAGTGGCAAAAACTCCTGGTAGAGAAGATCGTGCGATCCGCCACCGATCGAACGGAATAGGGCCCGCAACAAGAGGAAGTAATTATACGGCTCCTTGGCGCTCAGCGCTAGCTGCATCGATCTGTTGACTATTTTGTGTAGATGAGGCTTTAACATTTGCTCATTTTCTTGAGGGAACAGCGATACGGAGCCAAAAACGAGCTTGAAAAGCTTCAAGTAGAGACTCGATTTTTCCATACTCGCTGAAACCATATAAGAGAAATAATTTTATTATTACTATATGCCCTACCTGTTTGCTGATAATTTGTTGATAATTGAATACGTAGAAAAAAATTATGATCAAAATATTAATAATATAAAGCTAGTTATACGCTTACATCCCATTTCATCCATTCTTTCAAGTAGATATTCGACGAGTATCGTAGCGAATATCGACGAAGTGGTTTTGTTTGCAAGGAAATAGTTGGCCACCGTCTGAAGAAGCGGGTTCTTGTTTAGCCGCTCGACAACGTAGTCGATCGTCGTAGTGAAAACAGCCCGAAACATTCCTGGTGTCATCATAGTAAAAACCCCACCGAGGTGATCCAGCACCTAAAACCAATCGTAACGTATGATAAAATCGGATCAATTTAATGTGTACAATATGGTACGAAACATACCAGATATATTTATGGCGACCTAGTGCCTAAATGCGAGTGGCAACTTATTTTGTTATCGGCCTTTTTCTCCTGCCTGCATTTGTTTAAGTTTACTTCATATGCTATAAAACGAACCTCTTTCTCATCCTTCGTCTTCTGGGGTTGGGCAGCAGCCGCAGCTGCAGCGATCTGGGCGGCTCGGGCCGCTTGTGCTGCCGCTGAACCTCCCGCTGCCTGAAGTGAATGCGCCGACAGCTGCGCCGTTGAAACGGGCAACGGTAACGTGTACATGTCGAGCGTCAACAACGAGTATTTAACCAGGCGAATAAATATAAGCGTCTCCTTTGGCTGGAACTGTTTATCGTCGGCGCTGGCTCCCACACCAGTGCCACCACCTGCGGCCGTCTTGCACGTACCGATTCCCCACGTGATCGTCTTCACGCCGCACACCAACGTCTTGATGAGGGTCCGACAGTCGACGACCGTGTATTGTGGGGTGCCGTTACTGCTTTTTAGCTCGGCCACTGTATTACTTACAGCTGCAGGTGTTGTGGAGGGTGCTGCGGCGGCTGCAGTAGTTGAAGTCCCTGTAGCGTTCGGAGTGTTACATGGTGTCTGAAAGGTGCCAGTAACTAGACCTAACTGGGATGTGACAGCCGTAGCAGTCGCAGCTGATAGCACGGCTGCGGCAGTTCCAACAACAGCAGCTCCTGTGGTTGTTTGCCCGCAAGCTTGTCCGCCCGTTTGAGCTTGCTCACCGGGCTTACTAGCAGCTGCTGCCGCCGCCGCAGCACGGACGATATCCTCTGTGTTGTTGTAATGCTTGCTAGCCTTCAATAGCGCTGGAAGCTGGACTCGCGAAATAGTTCGAAATTTCAAGACAAACACTTGTAACATACGCGTGAGCAGTTCCCGTCCAGCCACAACATTGTTCTCTTGATTGTTAGCACCGGCGACTCCAACCGTTTGCGATCCTTCCGTCTCGGCCATTTGTGACTTGCTGCGGATACAATCCACGAGATTGAGAAGCAACTTACACGACATCGTCTGCATTGAGATCGGCAGAGTTTCGTCGTGCACGTTCTTCGAGAAGACCGATACCGCGGCACTAAGATGCTTCAAAGGCAAGCTTTGCCTTACGTGATGGATGAGGTCGGCCAACGTCGAATATGCTAAGGGCCGTAGGCTTTCGTTCGCCGTCCAGCCATTGCCTAGAAGGATATCTTCATCAAACAGTTTATCTATGCAGCCGACAAATTTCGTCCGTAGATCGGTAGCAAGGATGTGCCGAGCTGCAATCAGAAGCTCCTTGCGTAAATGAGCCACTTCTGGCGGGCAAAGCATTAGCAGACCAAGCATTCCCTCGGCGAGTTGGCCTGAATTAGCGTTCACCACTTCCAGATAGATTTTGACGATGTACGCGAGAAAACTAAGCGTTTTTATTTGCGCCGCCATAAAATCGACAAAGACCTCACGGTTAAAGTCTTTATGCTCCTGCTGAGCCCGCGAAGGCTGTAGCACGATTGTATTTAGAATCAACGGAATAAACTCTGCAACGTCTCGATGAACGTTAGGCTTGTACAATTGGTACATTAATACCACAATAATGGGTAATTCGGCAAGCACTTTGAGGGAGAGGACGGCCTTTGGAATGATGTTGACAGCGGCCACCGGAGCAGCTTCGAGAAGCGTCAAAAAATAAAAGAGAAAAAGTGGTTAATAGTTTAGATAATGTATTAGAGCTTCCTATATGGACTGAATCCGTCTGTATTTCTTAAAATAAATTTTACCAAAAAGACGAATAACTGATATTTCTGTTCATCGTAAAGAAATGTACGCGCTACATATCCTTTAGCATGCTGATGATCATCATTGGCTTTGAGCGAAACACTTTCTGTCTATTTAGTTGGCCAGGAGAACTTTTATAAATGAAGACGAACATACTTTAAGTATTCAACTATGCTACTCACCATCGCCTGTGCCGACCTGCACGACAGTTGTAGTAAACGTTTCATTGAGCAGTGTATCCATCGATACCTCAGAAATATCCTTCACTTTTATGGCATCTTCACGAGGTTCAAAGATTTTCTCGAGTTGATTTGGCAACTCGCGGTAAATGTTCTTAACAAAGTTTAGAAAATTCTGAATCTCAGGGTTGAATGGCGGCCGGTATTGTTTATGTAGTTCGATAATTACTCGTAGACACACCAGCACGTTATCTTCATTTTCGACCTCCAATAACTGAAATATTTAATCTATACTTTAGCTCTTTCTACTACGTATAATTGTGAACGTTGGTTCCTTTTTTTGGGCTATATATATATATATATATATATATATATATATATATATATATTTTTTTTTAGATTTTTCAATTGAAATTGCTGTAAGGCGAGTTCTAAAGTTATTTGAAAAATATAGGGGTCCTTTCCCGTATGCCTAACAGATATGCGCAGGAAGTGTTACACGAACTTTGAACATAACGCTGAGCACAGGTTTGACATATGGACGAAGGTGTTCGTTTGTGGGTAGACGGTGAATAATCTCGAGAACGAGTTTCCGCGTGATTTGCATTGAGTGTTCGGCAATAAATTGAGCTTCGCCTTCCTGAAGTACCCGAATGAAGAGCGGCATCGAATGTTGCAAAAACGAAGGATACGCTGGCGAGGCCGTAATCGTCTGATTACCCATAAACGTCAATGCGATGGACAGCGAAGGGATAAAAAAAGAAAACAACTACGTATTAGACTATCATATCTAATATCAAAGATGGTAACATATAAGCTATTCTGAGCTATTTGATCATTTCAGCACCAGTATGGACACTGAGCAGTTAGTAAGGATCCGGCCACCAGGTGTTCATCTTTGATAATCCAAACAATTAATACCAGTTGTGTAATTATAATTGATCTTACGATTACTGACAGCAGTTGTCGGAATGAGATTTTACACAGTGAAAACGGTTATTCTTAATACTTTGTTTAAAGCGTACAGATTCTAAACATGTCAAGGGAACTTTTTAGCCACGCAAAAAAGATATTATATCAAATTTGTTGTCGCCCGCAGTACTAACCTCAAAGTCTTCACTGAGCTCCTGTGCAGCCTTCTGTTTAGAGTCATCCTTCGCAGAAGGGTCTGCGAGGAGGCTAACGTATGATTTGTACGTGTTCATCTGTGCAACCGGATCAAGAAGAGCCCCTGCTACTAGGCCTGCAGCTGCTCCTGCTGCACCTTTAGCAGCGCTGGACCCTCCGGCTTGATTAATAGCTGCCCCGCCTCCTGAGCCGCCACCACCCGAAAAAGTACCCGTACCAGGAGTTGATGGTGCACTCATCTAAAAACGAAAATACCAACTGATTTAACAGCGAGAGCTCCGCCTATTCTAACGACGTCAACGGAAGGCAATTTCCTTAGGACAAATAGATGTTTAAGTTTAAACACTTCTCTAATATAAAAAATGGCATCATAACAACCAAAAACGATAAAAGATTTCCCGTAAAAATTGTAGATCATTCATAAAATTACAAAATACATATAACATTTCATAACTAAACACCTTTACCTCTGGTCACTTGAAGACGTTAGACAAAGGTCTCTCCTGCTTGTTTGAGTGGCTAACCTGGCTCGTGATCTGCCACATCAGTCGTTTTTGTAATATGGGAGAACGACTAGATAAGACCAACATTTAAAATCCATGTACTTACTTGGGTTTCTTCAGCAATATTCATAAAACTGTTATTACTATCCAACTAAATAATTGAAGTCTACGTGAAGAGGTACACTGTAGCGTTTCCCGATCTCCTAAACACAAAAGACTGACTAGACAATCTAGTCACAGAATTTGCTCTGTTTTAATTGCAATCAGCAGTGAATACCATCGTCCTTTACTGTCAAGCTTTTAGCATTCGAGCTCCACACACACAAACGATAAATATTTATGTGCTTACTGCTTGATCATTTTCCAGTTACACACTCCCAGGTTTAATAACAATATGCTTTAGCGTATTTTTTATTTCTGCGAGACAACTAGTTCGATTCTCGAATGGTTTGAAGGTTGACTGTGTATTGCGTTAATATATAGAATTAATTCACTATAATCGAGACGAGCAATGGTTACTTTGGATTAATTCAATTGTGAATTTGGTAAGCACATCTGATGAACCGAACAGTAGTGGAGAAAGTCATTGCACCTTGTATTAGCTGTCAGATTATTATAACTTCAAAGTAAGGTAAGCCTATGCAACGTTTCGAGAAATGCGAAAAACTGCAAAAAACAAATACATATTTGAATTAACGGTTCCGTTGCATTTCATTCAATATTATCGAATGGCAGAATTTGTGTAAATTAAGGAGTGAATACAAATCAACCGCAAGGATGCTTTGACTAAAATCTGACATTGAAATTTTCTAAATTTTTTAATGAAACTTCGACTCTTTTTTGCCACACTGCCTTGTGGGATATTTTCTTATAGGCGATACATCTATTTGCGGTGAAGTTACCCTTAATAAATATATAGAATGACAAAATTTTAACATTTCATTATCTACGAATAATAACAATGCTCCGAATTTTCAAATATTCAAACAAACCTTTAGCCTATTCCTCGGACCCTAAATCTAGTGTGGGAATTTTTCGTTAGTGCCAGAGCCGTTGGCTGTGTTGTTTCATAGTGTTCCACCATGAAAAAATCACACCATTCACAAAAATTTATCAAATGCCGCTCAAATACAGTGCGCAAACAACACTAAAAACTGAGATCGAGAACCAATCACTTTTTGATTTTCGAACGTACAACACTCGGGCGAACAGAGATTTCGAAGTAGTGCCCGAGTACCATTCGTTCCTTGAGTCCCAAACATCATTACTGTACCGGCAACAGAATGCGAATAGCGCCAAACAGGAAAACCTTCCATACACTCAGCACACCTATGGTCACAATATACCAATAAAAGCACGTTCACAATAGATGATGACATCGCCGTAAATTAACAACTAAGTAGTACCTAGAAATTATGTATCACTTTATGGACATTATTGAAAATTAGGGGGTTTTAGATTGTAAAATAGTTTTCTTTTTCCTCGTTCAGAGTAAAAAACAGAAGACAAAACCCTCGGAATGACAAAAATGATTTCTCTCAAATCCTCGGAACAGCTCGAACAAAAAGATGACTTTCGTTATTATTCTATACCAAAAAAAGGCTGGTCATTTAGATACATATCATGTACTCCTACTGACTGACAGCCTCTCACGACTTACTGCTCGAGATAAGTTTCAGTTCTGTGCGTATATGGTAACTAGGAGGTGTTTTGTTGACATTCTTCCAATGTTGACATATGCCCAGAGCATTAGCGACAATCATTCAGCTCAACAATGTCTCACAAGATAAACCTTAGCTGTGAAATTTGGTCTGCATAATGCATTCGCTTTCAACCTCCTAAAAACATAACAATTTCCCATACACTCTGATTTGGAGAATATTTGTGTTGGTGGTGCTCAGTTTTTGTAAGCAATTTCGAGGACGACAAAGCTGCAATCATTGTCAGTCACCCGAATACAGAAAGATGCCAGTTATATCGTCGTTATCTATCATAACCTGATTTAGTTCATGTGTGTCATTCGATGGAACGTCAAGCAGAGGAATACAGAGGACTAAGTAGGTGACAGAGTTGGCTTGTGGATGATAACAATTGCCTCCATCTAATAGGACGACTCTACCGATTGTGAAAATTTCGCCACCCTGTTCCACTGGCTGTTGGATTTTAGGTCCGTCGTCAATTGGTAACTTTTTATGATTTTTCTGTTACAAATTCGCCCTACACCCAGTGTAGTTTACAAGTTTAAGGCCTAGGAGCTTGCAGCACCAAACTAGTCTGTGTCCTCTTCCCATTCTAGGGTTAATGGTTCTTTCGTCTGTACTCAACCTTCTCTCAGCGCCTTCTCCCGCGTCAACAGACACGGTGTTACATTGGCGCTAATATTCGTCGGCCTACAGCGCGGAGGGCAGTGTGTTTACGGTATTGACAAAAGCAAAAACCCTGTCATTCCTGTTTAGAGAGGTCGCTGCAAACGTTGACTGTCGCGTTATTATCAGTGCTTTGAAGGATAAGCTTGTTTCCTTCTTGGAGTGATAAAGGCTGAATCATCGCGCTTGGTGTAGCATTGATTCAAAGAGAACCAAGCGTGGGCGTTGAGGCATTTGAAATTGAACGTCTGCTGAGATTTATCTTGCTATTGTCGTCGAGTCCATGTATTAAAAATGACTTCGCGTTTTAGTGCTGTCCAAGCAGCTCCGCCAGTTGCTGTGTTCGCTCTGACTCAGGCCTACCGAAACGATCCGGATCCGCGCAAGGTCGACCTTGGTGTTGGTGCCTACCGTGACAATGACGGTAAACCGTGGGTTTTACCCGTTGTTAAGAAGGTCGAGATGGAACTGGCAGAGGAGATGGGTAAAAGTCTCAATCATGAGTATCTCGGCATGACTGGCATTGATACGTTTACCTCAGCTGCCGTGTCGATGATCCTTGGAAAGGACAATCCGGCTATTAAGGAGGGACGCGCCGTTGGCGTGCAAGGACTGTCAGGCACCGGTAGCTTGCGCATTGGTGCCGATTTCCTCGCCAGAATAGCCGGTTTCACTCATGTCTACGTCAGCAACCCAACGTGGCCAAATCACAAAGCTGTCTTCCGAAACGCCGGGTTTGCTAATATTTACTCATATCGCTACTGGGATCCGGCGACGCGGGGTCTCGACTTCCGAGGAATGAAGGAAGACCTCCAAAATGCGCCCGAAGGTTCGGTTATAATTCTACATGTATGTGCTCACAACCCAACCGGAGTTGACCCCACCCAAGAGCAGTGGAAGGAGCTCGCTGAAATCTGTAAGGCGCGAAATCATTTCCCATTCTTTGATTGCGCGTATCAGGGTTTTGCTTCGGGTGATCTTGCACGTGACAGTTGGGCACTGCGTTATTTTGTCTCGCAAGGCTTCGAGCTATTTTGTGCCCAGAGTTTCGCCAAGAACTTTGGCTTGTACAACGAGCGTGCCGGAAACCTATTGATAGTGGTGAATGATAAGACTGTTCTGAAGAACTCAGTTTCCCAGATAGCTGTGAACATTCGCGCAATGTACTCAAATCCGCCAAACCATGGGGCACGCATTATCTCGAGAGTACTTAATGACGAAGGTCTGTTTAGCGAATGGATAGAACAAATAAAGGAGATGTCTTCAAGAATAATCCACATGCGGGCGGTCCTCAAGGAGAAACTCATCGCTCTGAACACGCCTGGCAGCTGGGAACATATTACGAATCAGATTGGTATGTTCTGCTATACTGGCCTCAGCGAGAACCAGGTGGCTCACATGATCAAGGAGCATCACGTCTACCTCATGAACGATGGCCGTATTTCAATGAGCGGTGTGACGGAAAAGAACGTCGAACATGTCGCTATGGCTATCAATGACACTGTCAAGAATGTACCTGCGAAACTTTAAACCTCAAATGAAGGAAACTAACTAAGTAAAGCACTACTCAGATTATACGATGAAAACAGACGCAGCCAGTCGACCTCTCATCTAGAATTCAAAACTAAATTTTAACCAAGAAAATAGAGCAAACCACC
The DNA here is from genome assembly GCF_002443255.2 of Varroa destructor. Taxonomy (NCBI): domain Eukaryota; kingdom Metazoa; phylum Arthropoda; class Arachnida; order Mesostigmata; family Varroidae; genus Varroa; species Varroa destructor. Next base: position 4,027,633 of record NW_019211454.1, on the reverse strand, counting down.
CGTTTATACGCGACAAACCCGTAATTTAAGCAGAAAAAATAAGACGGCTCTGTGGAATCTCTGCTAGTATTTTCAGTTTAAATTGGATGGTGTTCAATCGAAGCTGAGTACCGCCATTTCGATCCAAGAACAAACAATTTATTCTCTGGCTGACTGCCCATATCATCTGTCAGTAGGAAACAACCTGTTAGATTTTGTCTATGTGTCTATAAATTATATTTGATTTTATCAATTCATTTTTTAATATAGTGTTGGCAGTGTGCATTTGGAATGAACTAACTATTTACGTAGATCAATATATAAAGCTAATGCAGACTGACCTCGTATAACCAACCCTAGGATCTGGTATAACAAAATAAGAGAATACGTGAATAACACAGATACTCGTCGTTGCGTCAACAGAATAAAATTGCTACTGGTGATGTTTTCATTTTTAGAGTAGTTTTAGCAATCACCCAGAAGTTCGTTGTGTACATTGTTAGTGTGCGCTTACCATGAATTTGTAATCCATATTTACCATAAAATAGTGGTGTTGTACGTTTTAAGGAATTTATTGAACAAAAGGACGATGCGACAGTGGCAATCATACAATAGTTATAATGACTAAACAATTGTAAGAGAATCCAGCTTAAACAAAGAATTGCTTTTCAAGTGATGAGGAAATTGTCGTCAAACATAATAGTTTTGTATGGCCCAAAGCCTTCCTGCATTTTCCGACGACAAAGCACGTGCTTTTTCAAATGGCTGTCTCCCTCATGAGCAAGTAGTATGAAAAAAGTTATGATGTCCGTCGTTATCGAATGGTCAAAAGCTTCGCGATCAATCACGAGTCTTGCGTTTGTCTCGGCCGAATTATTCGCACCTAGGGTAGACGATATGAGCAGCCAGGAAACTATTCGTCGAGTATTTAGCCGTTAATTTGCATCTTTCCTATTTAAGGTGGTCAGCGACTGCAACTACTATTAAATGAGACTAGCCTGTTTGGATTTATTCGGAATAATAAAAAAAATACATCAGCAGAATAATGCACGACAAAATTCACATTAGTCAGACTTTAAATTCAAATAGTACAAGCAAAGAAAAATTAATTGGAATTCCAAGTAGAACACTGAGGACGGAAGTAGCTTGGGGAAACTGATACTATTTTTATATATTCTATAGGTCGACTTTTCGGGCATAGGTAAATGTGAAGGCAGAAAAAAAATAACATATAGTATAAGTGAGATGAAGCTTATACTCATTGTTTAATGAACTATTTTGAAAACTTGTAGCCCGTAAATCAGTATTATTATTATTACTATAACAGTAATGCGTTTGCGATTGATAAGGTTTGCCACTGCATGGATCATCTAAGTATCACCGCAGCTTCTTCATTTTAAATTCACCTGCCTCTAAATGATGTGCACGCATAACTAAAGAATTCCTATCAGCCCCTGAATGTCCATTGATTTAAAAAGGTTGGATATATATTACAAATCGATGATACGAGAGGCTTATTATTGGTTCGAACGCCACTCAAAGTTACGTTATATATACACCGGGCAAGTAAGTTTTCGGTCCGACAATCGATATCCGTTAATGATGCTCGATGTCCTCACCATTGAGTCGTAAGCAGCCATATTTCCGGTTCTGTGTTTGAAACATTTCAATGGTACAACAAGTGTGAAATAATCGTTGGTTAGAACTTAGGGTACTGATATTAGTAAATTCTATGAAACAAGCAAAAAAGAATAGTAGTTTCTATCCACGGTTACTGTGTGGTTAATTTGAAACATTTCCATAGTAAATGAGTGGGGAGATGGCTGAAGTTTAAGGTTTTAAAAAAGATCGTGAGCTCTATACCTACACCTCTGTTAATCAATAGGAATTAATTAGCTAGCATATATTCAGCGATTATTAAAATGCTTTGGATCTTGGTAATAACATGCCAATAGAGGCTGAGTTGGATCACAACAACAAAAAAAGGTTGTCGTTCTCTATTGTGTGTCATTGTGTTTAAGTAGCCACTTGCAATCTAGCGTTAGCTTCATTTGGCATAATATTAGTGGCACCTTTTTGAAAGTGTCGCTACTAAAATACCTTTAACGAAGTAGTAACTTTCACTATTATTAGAGATCGCGGCTATCTTGCCTAGTCTAGCGAAGCTACAACGATGCTTATCGGATCCAAATATCCTCTATGGAAGTATATACACTTCATGTAAAAATATATCCACAATAGGAGAATGATCAAAGTTCTGTATAACGTATTAAATAATAGTTTAGAGACTACACGCTACTCGTTTCATTAGGATGATACAGTATTTTCGAAGAGGCTTTAGATTCGGATTTAGAATAAAGACGCTGGTATTTGCGGAAGCCTGAAAAGTTGTCTTAACGACAACAGGTAGTTTCCAAGCGTCGGCAGTAGGTCATTGCAGCGTGTGATAACTATGCACAACTTTACAAGAATATCTTCAAATATAAAGGATCAAAACGAGCAGACTCTTGGACTTAATTAAATCAGTTATGTATACTTTTTACTCTATTGGTGTAACATATATATTTAAAGTAAGCAGTAGTTTACCGAAAGGTGGGATAATGACTTTTTTCCACTTCGTCAAAAATTTCGACTCCTTCACAAGCGTTGCCTTCGAAAACTGGGCCTGTGAAAGTCTGCCTCGGAATTTCCCTCATCTGCCCCCGAGAATACATAGCGCCCCAACTAAATTCGGAACCTGTCTAGCCAAGGTAGTATTTGTCGTGACGTTAGACAAAATGTAAGACCATTCGCTCATCGAAAGGCAACGACATGCTTTGTCCCCATTGTGGAAGCTAGTGACTTTCCTCATCGAACGTATAAAATATATCATTATGCTACTTAAGCAGATGCCACCTAGAGTGGCTCAGTCACTTATAGCCCAGGCCGAAGTTAGTGAAACGAATGAAGTTCCCTGCTGGTGCGCCTGAACTACACGCTGCTTTTGTTCCCGGTTTCTCCGGTATTTCTTAGATGAGCTAATTAGGAACCTTAACCTAGCTGACTTAATTTCCTTTAGCAGTTTTCAGCTCTGGAACTTCCTTCTTATCGACGAAGATCTTCGATAGGGCGATCTTTTTCGCTGTCGGGTCTTCTAGGTTTTATAGTTTTCCAATTTTAGTTCTTTAGCCCTTATTTGAATTAATCCTACTACTAGATCTCCACACTGCATTATTATTGATTCCGATTGTCGAAGTCGGACCTAACTCTTAACCAACCTTCCCACCAAATGTTTGGCAAAACTTCTATTCATACAGTTGTTGCCAAGTTCAAAATATATAATAACTAGCCAAATTTGTGATCGTGTAGAATTTTTGGACGTGTTTATATGACTGCTCAAAAAGTCCTGATCTAACCCAACTGGCTGCCCATAAGGTAACATGTATTACTGTTACTTCTTGTTATTCTGCTGTCCCTTAACATTGTTTTGTCTGTCCCATCACCCCTGTGACATGGGGCGCAGTCCACTGAGTCGGTTTCCTTATCGTATTTAATCATTGTGATGGCTGATCGTGGACCTGCGTTGGATGCGGGTCGTGATCTTACCATTGTGATTAGCTCAATGAATAATAGCTTGAATTTGATTTGTAATACTCTTAATATATGAATGCGGTAAAATGTCTGTGTTGCATGAATACGTTCAGGCGTAATGGGGTAGTTGAGTAGTAACGCATTTACCTACTAAACGTAGAGACACGTAGTGGTCTAGGTTCGATATTGAAGATACACACACTCCATTTCGTGTTGAAAGGAGCTGGACCTCTGAAGCAATAGTCAGCTATTCGGCAGTGACCGACTTTAAACTTATTTAAATATATTGAGGCAGTAACGGCTCAATCGGATAGATACAGCTTATTGTTAGTTTGATAGAGCTGTTTGCTTTAACAATGTCAAAGAACGAAGAATGAATGTCAAGAAAGGAGAGATGTCATCAGTATATCATGAGAGCAGTTGTAAGCATAAGTGAATATCCAATCAGCGTTCGTTAAATGTGTTCTTTAAAACTTTGGAATAGATGATATATGGAAATTTGATCAGGGCGGGGTACTACTTTTCCATAGCTGACTTTCACTCGTCCCTTATACGATAGGCCTAGATGCGTTGCTTAGCGTTGCTCGGAAAAACTGTCCGGATAAAGGGCTCAAAATAAACACACAGCACCAATTGTTACTTTATGACAGTAAAATGTTTGTAACACTTTTTTTATTTAACGAGCTCTTTAATAGCAACTCCTTAGTTGCCAATCGGAGAAGTCCTCCATTGGTTTGTTATAGAAACACAGTGTTAAGTATACTCGAAAAATAAAATGATCCTAACCGTAACAATCTTTAGTCATGATAATGATTTATTTTCTTCTGATTCATGTTATCACCGAAAATACCTCATAATATTGTAAATATTGACTGTTACTGATCATTTAAATTACGTATGCCGAAAAAAGACTAGATCTAATTATTGGCCTGACTCTTTCCAGTAAGTGACAGATCCGTCATAATAGCAATAAGCTAATAATGGGATGAAACCTTCTCCTGAGTAGCATGTTATATGAAAACAGGCCACTAAGTCACCCGTCTAGGTAAATGAAAGTTGCACCTGCTTTTAGAACGTTCAAATCTCTATTTGAAAGGCAACGTGGCAAAATTGGCTTCGCAGAGCAATTGCTTACGGAATAAAAATTATTACACCTATATGGTATTTAACTGGTCCAGAATATGCTGCGTAACCACAAAACAAGTTTCATAGTTGACTTTCATCTAGCTTTTCGAGTATGGTAGTAGTGTCTAGTTTATCGTCAAAGACTTAACAGAAAAGGAGACTTCACATAATCAGAAAGGCTAGCAGGACTAGTGTCTTTGAGAAATTATTCCTAGAACTTTGGCCGGAGACAATGTGTTTTTGGCCGGATTCGAATCTGGATCACCTGATAGGCTCTTGTTAGCAGAGAAAAACGTTATCATTAAACCATTGCGGGAACATGCTGCGTAATTAATGTGATTTTGTTTAGTGATAAAGGATGCTGTAATACTAAACTTAATAAGTTCAGAAAAAAAGGTATGGCCTTGAAACTACATTGAACTTAATATTCATGTTGATTTGCAGGGATATCAAAGCTCAAAGCCCAAATGCGGCGCCGCGTCGGAGTAGCGGCTGTGCAGAAATCCCGGTTGGCAGAAGAAAAATTTCGCCAAAAAGGCGATCAACTGGCCGCAATAGAACTTACACAGCTGGATCAGCAAATAGAAGCTTTCAAAGGGAAGCTCGAGGAGTTCGCTGCCAAACATGCGAAATCGATCCAGAAAGATCCTGAATTTAGGCGGAGGTTCCAGGTACTTGTTTAACTCTACAGTTACATATAACCTTTAAATTTTAATTATAAAGAAAGTTGGAGCAATATTGGTTACTTTTTGCCAGGATGAATTCTTTCTCTTTCTATTAAAATTCAATCAAGTAAGGATGCATAACAAACTATTTTAATTACAAATGGTTTCTAAGAAAAATTATTTCGGTTTGTTTATCACTGAGTTTTTGGACCCACGATTTACAACGTTGTGAGAGCCAGGTATTTTATTGTCGTTCTATATTAACAGCATTATTAAGAAAAGCCTGTAACTGAAATTGAAGCTTTTATCTATTTTCATCCATATAACCATAGGAGATGTGTGCGAATATCGGTGTCGATCCATTAGCGTCATCCAAAGGCTTCTGGGCGAACCTTTTGGGCGTCGGGGATTTATACTATGAATTGGCTGTCCAAATAATCGAAATTTGTCTTGCCACACAGAACGTGAACGGAGGCCTAATTTCACTTACCGAACTCTTGAATCGCATTCGGAGAGGTAAGTTTTATGAAACTTTTTTCAGTTTTCCGCTTTATTTTAACAAATGGAGGTTTATCAGTTATTATCTATCTTAGATGAGAATCCTAGTAATATAATCCAAGTTATATCGAGTGTGCAGTACTCTAATGAACCACGATGCGTATACCGTCTTTTATATCTTGTTATTTGATTCCAGGTAAAAATCGAGGTGATATAAGTGCATCGGATATTTTGACGTCTATTAAAAAAATCCGCGTTCTTGGCACCGGCTTTCAAGTGATCCAGACGGGACCTGAGACTTACATTCAAAGCATCGCTAGAGAACTTTCGGTTGACCAAAGTGGAGTAATTCAGGCTGGTGAAAAGCATCGTGGAATGGTATCGATAAAATTAATTATTCACTTATTTTGCTTTCGTGTTTTGAAAAATCCAATCAATAATAATGGTGCCGTCTTCTGTTTTTTTTTTTAATTTAACACCCAGTGTAGTATTGTTAATTGGAAAGTGCCCGTCGGAATCCTAATTTTGGCAAAATATGGACCAATAATACAAGTTATCACCGAATGAGGAATGTTTCTGTTCTGAGTAAAGTTATCGGTATATTGTTATTTACCTCATAGAGTGACGATATTCAGCTGATATATTTCTTGCTACAGGTGAGTGTAACGATTCTCAAAGAAGAGTATAACTGGCCAACTCAACGGTGCGTGAAGGTGAGTCAATTCATAAATGTATGCTATTGATAATAAAATTTATATCGCTTGTCTCTTGGTATGGCACGGTCAGATGATTTTTTTCAGGAACCCATTCCTCTATTAAATATGATAGCTTTTTACTGATAGATATAGCAATTCAATGCCCATTACAGACCAAATAATTATTTGGTGTTTTACATTTCATCCTAGGATTAAGCATCACTTCAGATGGTTGGCTCCCACGAATCCGAAACAAAGTGCTCTTACACCCGAACATACGTATACATTACACCCGGACAAATCAATACCATCAGATACATAAAGACACGCAAACGATAAAGATAATGAAGTCGTTTAAAATGAACAAATTCTAAGCGTACATTACTTAATGACCAAGAACTCTGAAAACTTGATTGATGCTCTGCTTTTTTCTAACTTACTCGACTTCATAGTGCAAGACGGCTCAGATAACAAATTTTTTAGCTCTTTTTAAATCAGCCACAAATAGCACGATAGATTTTGATGTCAGAGATTAGCTATGCAGACTTTTCAAGACCGACAATAGGGGTTCTGATGACACAAAAGGAAGGGCAGAAGTTTACTGTTGGCTTTAGTAGCTAAAAGCGGGGAAGCCAACTTGTGTTGATTTCTGAGCAACGCTTACCGAGTTGTTTCAAAATTATGCATGTCCACTTCTTGCATCATAGCACATAAAACTAGCCTGTATTCGGCTTAGCCTATGCGTCTCTGCAGGACGATTGTCGGCAGCGTCCGCAGGCAGCTGTTTACTTTTGGAGAATCGCTCTTGTGCTTTTTTTTATTAATTGCTTTATATATATATTTTTTTTTTAATTTTGTATATAAATAATTAGTTGTTTCGAAATGACTCGCCTGGGGCAGATGCGATCTGAGACAGTTTTTTATCTTCTACCGAGTAGAAGTAGCTGCGATTTCCAGTGTGGCTTTTAGTTAGTAGATGTGCTTCCTATTTTACTAGTGCTTTCTTTTGGATTCTAAACTGGAGCCATGTTTCAGCCTTAACCCTCCCTTAAAAAGATCATTACTAAACTTCTGGACGGACTAAATGGGAATTGAATCTTGGCCTTATTGGCGATGTAATATTTATGAGGATTTATCTATGGTTTTTGGCAGATAGAATTAACATAATCCCAACAATTTTTTCACTTTTGGTACAGTAATTTACATTCTGGGATTTGATGTTACAAGTTACCAGAAAATCGTCCCCTTTTTCTAGCATTTAGCGACTTATGTAATTCCAGAATAGGCACCCTTCTCTCGTTTTTATCTCGTTTAGGTGATGATTTTTAGCCTCCAAAAACGTAAGGCGCTTTTATGTTTAAAAGTAGTAACGATGTTAGTCGTCTTGTCTTCTATTGATTTCCCTTTTAGTGGTTTTTAATTGTGTAAATAGTTTTCTGCTACGTTAAACTTGCACCGGTCGGAATGACCCAATCGTTTTGAGTTACGGCTTGCTGTAGTCGCTTCTTAATTTTCCAGCATGTCTTAGCCTTAATTGTCTTAGTTAATGCAGCGGGTTCAAGCGCTTGTCTTGTCCTAGTACGCCCTTTCTTCAGGATTATGCATTTTCAGAAATTTGTGTTTTCAAACCATTAGCCATTCGTTTGCCGCCTCCCTAATGGTCACTACTTGCATTCGTCTTATTTCCTTTTTTAAGTTCTGTTGGGACACTTGGCTGATACTGCTACAAAATATTATGTATGTGGTCGAGTAATAAAAACGTCTCCACCATTCTTTATGGAAGTTAGGAAGCGAGCCTTTGCAATACCCGTTCAATGTTGTTATAATACGAGGTTGATGTTGTCATATACGGAACGAGTGGCTCTCACGTGAAACAGCTTCGCTTAACCCAAACCTTATTTCATTATGCTTCAAATTGTCAGATGCAAATTAATTCCGTTTACATCAAAGCAATGAGATTCACAGCAGACGCTGAGCTCGCTTTTTGACGATAACATCATAAAATCTGTAAGTTATTTTCCTTTGCTAGTGCTCCTTTACTCAAGGTGCAGGAAACAGACTCAAAAAGCCTTGGCGACTTCATTAGAAATTTTCGCATACTCCCAGTTCCACAAGTTCCAATTTTCTTATTGGAAGATTGTGTCAGCAGCTGGTTATATGCATGTATCTCGCACCAGAAGGTTTGAATGAGAGGCGTCACTTCAAGGCTTCCGATTTAGAGAGGATCCCGGAGCTTCACAAGACATGCGGCGATAGACTTATTATGGACTTGTCTCCTAGGTTTATTCGAGATCTCTCAATTCAATCTGGAGCCAAGAAAAAATTATCAAGACAATTTGATGAACTGAAAGGCCGCTGTGCTAAGTATTCGCTTAAATTTTTACGAAACTCAAGTTGTGACAAAAACCTCCCAGGCAAGGCTCAACATTCCGATAGCCAGCTTATAATCTGGCATGCAGTGCATCTGAAGAAGGTAGCACGGGACGTAAAAACTAGACATATTTATCTACGCATTGCATTGATCTCAGTATACTACTTGTGAGAGAAGCGGCTTCCTTTTAGCGGACTTTACTTGTATTTAATATTTATGCAATGACTAATTCTCATTTAAAATAAGTTTTATTTTCGTTTATGTATATATTCATTTGACTTGAGTAACAAAATGTTTTATTCTGTATTTTTAGTTCTAGTTTTATTGTACTCATTTAACTGTTACTTTCACGTAGACATGCAATTTTGTTATATGGCGTTTTCTTCCCTGAATTCTAATTTTTATCTAGTTTATTATTTGATGTATTTGTATATGCATCCCATTTACAGTGACTCTTTACGCTGTTTTAGGTGATCAATGAACTACTGCAGGAGAATCTTTTATGGCTGGATGGAGCCGGCATAGAGGAAACATACTGGTTTCCAGCTATCTTCCAGAATAAACGGAACATTGTCCTGGATTAGAAAGCAGTTCCGTCGGACAATTGCATTATTTAGCAGAATAAAATTATACTTGACTGAAATAATCAATAATTGGATCACTCTTCCCTTAGTTGTAAGCAAAAGGTCTGCCAACAGCAAATACTGCCTCACTTTTTAGGCCTGCTTGTACAATGTTAACATGGTTTTTCAATTTAGTTTACTTTAAAAATGTTTCATTACGCCTTTGATATATAAGATGAAAAATAATTTAAAAGCCTTACCCGAATAAAATTGGGTACTTATATAGCCTCGATTCGAATCGTTGATATGCAGTATGAGGAATATATCGACAGATTATCTCCCATATTCACCGCATCAGTTATTATTATAGATCTATTAAATTATCCGAGGTAAATGAAACAATCTATATTATTATAAATATAAAATCACCCAAAAACGAATATTAATGTAACATTGGTGTGAAGTTTACATTTTAGGTACATAAATGTACAATTATACTGTTTGCTCGATTTTTACTAAGTGCAAGTGTAACATCCCGTAACATCTTCAAACTACAATTTTGATTATTGATTGAAATTAAATATACAATTTGGAGCGCAATTAATTCATTGGATGCTACCTACTGTGATAAAATGTGTCAAACACTCTTTTGCAATACCAACTACAAACTGAAGTGCTTGAATATGAAATGTTCATCGGCAGATGATCAAAAGCAGTAAAAATTGTAAATATTTTTAGAAAAGATACATATGCACCTATAAAAAAATTAATACTACAATCTTATCGAATTATTCGTTTTTTTGCTAAGAAAACAAAGTATATGCAAATAAAATAATTTCGTAGAATTCATACCATACTATTTGCTATTAATAATTATTTTATTAACTTACTTTATGATTTTACTCCCTCCTTCTTGCTAATATTTTTTTCTATTGCGTGGTAAATATAATGGTTAGGTTCAAATTATTTTATTGAAAAAGAGCTCCAAACTTTCGAATCACAAATTTTTTTATTTATTCTATCTAACAAACTTTATTCAGTGGCATTGTGTGTCTCAAGTTTTTGTCGCTATTCTAAATTTATATTTATTTATATTTATCGATATATTCCTTTTGAAGTAATGTAATAATAATCGCGAAATGTGTGTAAAAAGAGTCCTGATTATTGATAGAAACTCAGTTCGCCTTATCATGTCGCAAAAGATCTGTACATTTTCAAGAATCAAATGCTTGGCCTTCAGTGGTTGAGAACATCTTCTTGTATCAAAAGGAACTACATAAAGGGATGGTTTACGATAAGCGCAGCATCTTACTTTGGTATAACAACTCACAGAGGAGGGACCCTCCCAAGCGAGACACTGTTTTTATTATTATAAAAGGAGGCATTTGATTATTGTTTTTAAGATATGTAACGATTCTTCAGGAGCTTTATTATTAGAGGATATACCTAAATCTGGCGATTCTGAAAAATATGATTTTAGAAGTTTTACATTTAGATTTCGATTTTGATTGCATTCTTAAGTGTATTTACGATAAATCTCACTATCTATAGTTAAGAAACATTTTGACTGGTCTAAGTTTATTATTTTTTTGAGTATTATTTGTTTGTTTTGATCTAAAAGAGTATATAGTGAAAAAGCTGGATAATCTATCAAAAGACCTACCTTGAATGTATTTTTATTGTGAAAATAAAAGCTTCACAGATCGCGTATTTCATAATTATAACAAGTACAAATACAAAATGTTTGAAATAATAAAGAAATAATTGGGTCTTGTAGTTTTACACGTCTGAATCTGCTAATTATTAATCAATTAATGTCCTCGTGCACCGCCATTCGTTGCAACAATCCCATTAACCTATGTACATAACCAGACGCTGCTTCTAAAATGTCCTGATTCTTTTTAAATGAGAAGTTCAGTTATTTCCAAAAATAACTTAATTGAATTCACTCTTGATAAGAACTGCATTTTGTCCCTATTTTTATTTTGTCTGTACTCGTGATCCAGGGATATAAACATCGGCGTTTCATAATATATGTAGTATCAGACAATTTGCGAGTTTCCGCAGCTACCTTCTAAGGCAAGAAGGGTCAAAGTTATCATACGATTTTTCCCACCTGCTGGTTTTTGCTAAAAGATGGCAAGCTTTATCGTTGTAATGTAAAGGACAGTGTACGGTATAGTAACACTAGTGAAACTAGCTGTTTCTGTTCCTGCTCACTTGAGATTGCAAACAAACTTCTTCGGCTGTGTTGCGATACCTTCTGAGTATGTGAAAAATTCTTCTCCAATAACAATTTCTAGTAGAATTTTCAGGGAAAAAGTAATTTTGACTATTTTACAAGAATTGTCATACTAGTTCATTCAATCGTAGGAACAACACATCGGCAAAAAACAATTCAAGAGCCGTTCAAAACGTTATCATGTATTGGATCGAACGATGGTGTTACGCGTTGTATCTAGAATCGAGATATGAATAGTAAAGGTGCGCAGTAACATTAGTCTAGTTTACTTCTTTGAAATGTATAGATTTGCGGTGAGGTTCAACAAACCACCATCAAACGCGGCCGTCATTAGTGATAGCTACATCAATGTGTTTTCTACACTTCACATGGTAAATAGCAATGTGACCGTTTCAAAACGAAAACTTTTATGTCGTTCTTTCTACAACTTCTCTTACTTACTCTATCTCTCCCTGCATCCATTCCAAGTCCACGCTCACATGGTACCTTTCGCATCGAACCGTAATCGTCTGCTACCAAGGGCAGCAATTATACTTGTCTTCGACTATAGCGTGATTATAGTTCTGGCGATGGACGGTCGTGTTTACTAGTCGCCTCTCCCAGAACAGGATATAAACTGTTGCTATCAGCTGTTCCGATCAGCTCACGGCAGACAATCCTGAACTCGGGATATCTCTGCTGAGATTTGTCTCCAGTACGGAAGGGTTGCGAAATCTAGAAAGAGGTAGCATTATCATCGCTGCGGTGCCCGATCAGGTCGGCAGTAAACGTCGGTGTGTAGCTTACTGTCGGCACCAAACTGTGCCTTTTGATGTCCACCTGCTAACGTGTCGGTATTTACAGTTGGGGCAATCAAACAGAAGATCTGGGTTACTGGGTAAGCACTGAAAATGATAAATGGCACGAATCGGCCCAACTAATCAAAATGAGTGAGGTTATAATTTCCATGCGCAGTGAAGTAATGACAAGCTTATTGGCGATAGATCTTATTCGAAGAAAGATTTGTAGATAATTCCCTGGCTTCTGGCGTGCCTGCTTTTAAATGCGCTCGGTACACCATCACAGATGCCACTTCCTATCAAAGTCGATAGAGTTATAGTAATTTTGATCTTTGGGATCATAAATTCAAAATAGTTCGACGTTTCCCCTTTGTCTTTGTCTGCGTGGTGGTCCCGTGGCTAGATTTAAGAAGGAGTAGGACGGGCATTCATTCTTTGCTAACGTTCGCGGTATACCATCGCACAGATTACTCTTTCGTTCTTTGTTAAAAGACTCAGAATACTCTAGTCGATCTCCTACCAGGTGAGGTACAATTTTTAATGTCGCCGCATTCGTGTTGTGTAGCGTTACGCGCTTAGGCTGCCTGAGAAAGTTTGTGTTTTCTGTACGGAATATACGGATTCGTGAGATAAGACAAATATCTTCATGTGTTGACAGTGCCTTGTTTACAGTGATTCCATGTCTACGGGTTTTGCATCCGGTGTCTTATCTATATTTTAGTGAGTACCACGCTGGAAGTATGTAGGATTCCTCCATGTGAATGGTATTGTTCATAGAACAAATCACGTTTCATAACGGATATACAGTATGTGTCAAAAAAGTATACATACGTTCGGTGATTTGAACTTCTATTTTTATTTGCATTAGTTTAATATTTAAATCGCAAAATAATCTACATAAAATATATAACTTTTCCTCCTACCGCAGATGTCTAAACAATTGAAGAACAATAAACAAAAGTCCTGCTCAATACACTACTGGTAATGGTTGGCGATTAATTCATTGAATTCAACAAACATTTTACTTACTGCGGTCTAGTAAAATTGGCTTTTGAATTTTCCAGCGTTGTCGATCTTTTGGGGGTATATATTATTTTTAAAGCATCCCCATAAGAAAAACTGATTCAGGAGAACAAACGAAGTATATTAAGGGGCGTCATCGTCTAACCGATTTGTTAGGAAGATTTTCATTAAAATATCACCTTACACCACAATGCAGTTGCACGTTGCAGCTGCCTCATCCTGTCAGAAATAAAACACGCCATTTTGACAGAAGTCCCTTCGAATACTTGGTAAAACAGATGGTTGCGGAGAAATCAAATTATTGGTATCAATCACTGCAGTGTAAAAAATAATGACTTGATCATTAATTTCTCGGAATGCTGCACCACAGTGTAGATTCTGGTAAATATATCGCTCCGACGAAAGATGTGGATTTATAGTTGCGCAGTAAATATAACATTTAGTTCGGATCTAGCCTCACCGCTCCAATCGAACCTTAAAAAGAACTGTGTGTCTTGCGTATATTTTTCCGATTACCGTTCAGAGAATTGTTTTTTTCAATGCTGATTATCTATATTGATAGCATGTACTATTGTTGGAAGGCAATTTTTTTTTTATTTACAACGCTTTTGGATGTGATAGACTTGGCTTGTTGATACCAAGCTCACGATTTGCTCGTCTTACAAATATTTGGTCCATTTTTCTATGATTTTCCGGTACTCTTCGTCTGTTAGTGAAGCTCGTTCATGCTCTTGGCCTTCTAAAACATTTTCTACAGATACTTTGAGCATTTCCATCCGCTTCAAACTTTCCTTCGGGTAGTTTTAAGCTACGAAATTAGATTGCCACGACATTGTCTTTGTGCTTCTACTATATTTTCATACTTTCAATAACATTTTGAAGTAATGTTTTTGCTTAAAATGCAACCTCGGTCCATTCATTATTTTCACTTAATTACATTCTGAAAAAAGCAATCAGAAAATGATGATCCTTTAAACAGAATATACATTTTTTGGGACACCGTGTGCCCCAGAATTAGAAATTATAAAGTTTTTACTGAATATAGAACAAATCAAGTATTCAGATATGTATGTTATTCGAGCTACAATTGCATTCTCCAAAAACCGGTGTAACTAACACCACTAGGTAATCAGGATTTATTAGCGTTACAAAACAGTATTTTATTGTGCTGATGTTACATTATCCGTGTTGAAATATCCCGGCAAAGGATCTTGAACCACACAGAAAATTTCCCGTCCATAGTATAAGTTTAGGCTAACGATATCTGATTCAATTTTTTGAAGTTTTATTTGAAGGAAAATTTGCGTCATCTTATGATTTCCTCATAATTATGTCCTGCACAAATTTTATTTTTTAGAAACATTTACAGCTAAGAAGCATTCATTTAATTTTGCCGGATCAAAAACGACCGCCTTTTATTTAAATTTTCCCATCACTACTATTGTGGGCTTATTGAGGTGAGCTGTCTTTTTTTTTGCATTTCCGGATCTGTTGACACGCGATCATAAATGATATTAACGTAGAAACGTTTGTGTAATCTATTGCGGGCTTCAGCTACGTTGATAAGCAAATTACTCAACAAGAATGTGCAACAACGACCAGGTGGCGATAGTATAAAAGGGGTCGATAACATACTAGCTTACGGCGGAGGTAAAGTTTGGTCTAGATTGTCATACTTTAGTATTGGTAAATTACACAGGTACTGTTTAGCGGTACAGTATTTTTCCACGAGTCGATCCTGTATTGCTTATTATCAGTTATTCTAGCAGAAGGTTTAGATCAATTTTGGAAATGAGCAAAAAATGGCAGTCAGCTAAATTTAGCTGCAATTATTTCATTCACAATGTTTCAGCCATTTTTTCGCTTTGTTTGAAGTACTGGCTGACGACTTAAAAAGTACCAGACGGAAAACACGACGAAACCACGGCGTACTTCTTCGATTAGATTTGTATTTTCGTTCAAATGTGCTTATGCTATTGAATGATTTTTTTTTATAAAACTAATAAGGTTAGGGGTAGAAGAGAGGGATCAGAAAGTGGGCAGTCACTTTTACAAGCTGCTTGTTGATATAGGTATGCATTTTCTAAATGAAACTAAATTATTAAAGTATTTTAAGATGCTACATTCATGATAAACTACATAAGGAACATGCACCTTGAAATCTTATGAGCTTTATTTATATCGCTTTGAGGCCACATGTTGCAGAGCAATCAGAGCCTAAGGCTAAATGGTTGTCTTATAAGATGTAGAATCAAAAAATCTCCTCTTCCGCTTAATATAAACCTATCGTTACAGTGAGTAATCACACGTAATCATATCTTTTGAATAGGATATCGAACGATTGCAGTGACTGAGGCAACTCAACTGTGTATTCTTTTTCACGCTCCTCGAATGATTCTTTTTTTAGTAATTCATATATACGGACTGCGTGCAGGCGTTTGATCTGGTCAATGTATGCAGATAATGTTGATGGAACAAAAAAGTATAAGCAATGAACAATCAATCATAGTGCGATTCCCCTATATGCTCATTACTATTACGGTTGCTTTCGGTCCAGTGTAGCAGCAATTGCTACCATTAATGCCACTGGAACACACTGGAAATAAAACGTATGTAGTAGTGTCATATCAGTAAAAACAACAAGTCGGCTTACAGAGACAATGATTTTAGTACGAAGAAGAATCAACTGATTATTAGTCATCGTTTTAATAATAATAATTTTAATAGTTATTTTGCACGATGTTCCTTACTCTTGTGTCGATAGTGCTGCTTCAATTGTGTCAGGAGTCTATTACGGACAGGTTTGTCTGTACGAAGTCTTTGGCTGTAAGAAAGTGTACTACGGTTAAGAAGAGCCTGCTGCTTGATACTGTTTGATTGCGCGTCCAAATAAACAGCCATAAAAAACTGAAGAATCATTTGAGTTTGAGCAAAATTGAACTGAACAAAATGCGTCAATCGAAAGAGGTGCAATTTCCTATGCCTTGGGGACAGATGGCTGCACAAGAGTGGGGAGATCCGAGCTCGTCAAGGAAAGTGCTCGCTGTTCACGGCTGGATGGACAACTCAAACACATTTCTTAAGGTATGTAGGTATTAAAATAATTGCTTGTTTGTTATGTGATTATACTTGTCACGCTGTATATGCTATATCCAATTTACACGAGCAATTTTTCTTTAAAAGTTGTGCGTAAACTGCAACCTAAATATTTCGCAAGTGTTAGTTGCTTTCCAAAATGTGACCCAAGCCTGTATACTGACTTCATTTCGCAAACGCTTACACGATCGTTCAGATGATCTCTGGTAATTAGAAATGCGGGCGCGCTTCCGAAGCAGTGACTTCACGAAAAAATATCATGGTAAACTGTAACGACCCTAGTGTTTGAGATGACTATGAGTGAACTGCTGTGTTTTCTGCTGTATTCTGGTCTCGTCGCAGTTATTTCCGCTACTTCCCTCGAACCTGCACATCGTTTCGGTGGATTTGAGCGGCCATGGACTGTCCAGCCATCGCCCACTCGGATGTACATACACTATTCTTGAGCACGCCATTGATCTCAAGAGAGTAAGTAATAAATTAACTACTTGCAAAATGCTATGGAGCATACGTCGCTTTAGACCGTATTTCCAACGATTTTTATTGGAGGCAATCGTTATGCATCGTTTTTATCAGTGCACACGTTGATTTAGCAATGCTATCGATGAGGTTACGCTCTGTGTACTTACTCTCATGCTCCCCTTGTAACCGTCTGATGGCCACATTAAGGTGGATATCCTTTCAGAAAAAGTTAACGATTGTAATGATATCTTTCCTCTGCTTTCTTACTTTACGGTGTGATATTCTATATTAAGGTAATATATATTATCCTAATGCAGAGTTATTTACGAAGTTAGGAAAGCTATAAAATAACCTTCGTATTTTTCGTACATTTTTCAAGAATTGGTGCCGTCTATTGACTGTTAGACCCATGAAACTTTGATCTGTTTCAGTTAGCGGACCAGTTACACTGGGAGGGCTTCGCGCTTATAGGCCACTCAATGGGCGCAATGATCTCCTTGTTGTTAGCTGGACTCTTCCCTTCACTGATTACACATTTTGTTTCACTCGACATCATCACCATCATGAACTGCTCTCTCAAATCACTACCTGAGGTGAAATTATCAAATTTTCTTCAACTCTCCCATAGTTGTCGCTCATTATATTCTTCGAAAAGCTCATTTACTTAATTTAAAGAGCAAAAAAGTTATTGATCTGCAATGTTTATATTTCCTTTATTGTTGTGTTTTGCACCCCAATGAAGATGACTGCAATGACAGTGGGTAGCATGCTCTCATTTGAGAAGAAGCAAGGTCAACCCCCCGTATACAAGGATCTCGAAGAAGTCGTCAACCGCCGGATGCTGACAACCCCTGATTCCTTAGCGAGGGACAGCGCGGCAATTATAATGCGAAGAGCAATAGTCGATTATCAAGGAGGAGTGGTACGTAACAATGTTACATATATATTACAAAATGTATACACATTTCTTTATTCAACCACACTTGTCGTGTGATATATGCCATGCATGTAGGTAAACGGGCACTTAATATTAAATAAGGTAACAATTTCTCACGTTTTTTTTTCAAAAACCCCCCTTTTCCAGTTTTCCTCACTTATTGGTCACTTCTGATACACCATTCAAAAGCACGTTCTCTGCTCTATCAGCTGTAACTGTATATTATATGTAACTGGAGCGCAATCTCAGCCCGAGGGAGCTCATCAAAGATTGATGATTTAAGTAAAGAAGTGTATTTTTTACACTTTAAATACGATAAATTTCGCCATGGCCAAAACGCTGCCAAGATAGCGCAGATTTTATTTTGCGTACGGTGACGGCGCTGCCGTTCAAGAGTTCTTCGTTAGGTTTGGAAACGGTATCCGAGATCTCCGCTCTGGTCTGAGTTTGATGACGACTATTTGAAGTTCGGGCGTTTCATGAACTTTCTAAAACAAACAGCGAACTGCAGCCTAACGTTAGTAACTAACTTGCTCAGTATCGAATACCATGCGACTACAAAAGACAATTTTTGCACACTAGTGGCGTCTGTACATTAATACTGGAGAAGACAAACAAAGAAATCGAAACGGGTGGTTCTAAGGAAGAAACCAAGGCCTAACGGACAACCAGATCTTCATCTAGAAGGATCATCATTTGCATTTGGCAGACCTGCAAGAGCTTACTTCACTGGAAACTTGGATATATGGTCCTTTTTAATTAATTCTATAAACAATAATAATAATTTTTCTTCAAGTAAACCCTTGTGCGGTATTTTCATGCCTTTCATGGTACTCGAAGCATAATTCATTTAGTTGACATGACACTTCTTTTCTTCGTATATTTGAGCTTTTTTTAATCTCTTAGATCCATCATACACAAGTGATATGGACTTTTACAAGTTTTAATTCTTCAACACACTTTCACAGGTATTACGTACCGATCCTCGACTCAAATATACACGAACTCTAAATTACTCCTTCGAAGATCAATACGAAATTCTTAAACGATATCAGGTAAGCAAAGCTTCTTTTACTACGTGTAGTAATGGCAGTTGCCGCTTTCTATACTACTTTTCATAGTCATGACGTTATACAACATCCATGTTTGATCAGTACAGGACTCATTGGCAGTTTCTCTTGAGCGTCCTTCATACTTTAGAGGTGCATATATCAATACAGCTGAATCGACATATACTGCTGAAGAAGGAAGATACGTAAAGCCATTATAAGCAAATTCGGTGGACTTTAAAACTGAATAACCTTTGAGCTACGCGCCGCTTCGCGGCGAAATTTTGTTGGTAAACACTTCTAAAAACTTGTGAATCAAAACCGGTTGTACTTATGTATGAGTTCAGAACAAAAGCATTTTTTTAGTTTTGAAAATCAACGTTCAGTGGCCAATGTTTTACTCCTCTAACGTCACCGTCTTTCGAACGTTATTTTAGGTAGGTAAAGACATTAGGCAAGAAGGCCTTAAGCGAAACCACGGCGCCTCAATGGTACAAATGTTTCAAAATGGATATTGGAGTCCTGATTAGTGAGGAGATGACCAGATAACCCGAAAGACAGAAACACGTTGCCACAGCCGACAAAGTCTTTTGCAAAATCAGAGCTAAGGCCCTGTAGGGTAGAATTTTTTTCTCACATATTCTACACGCATGTATTACATAACTATAATTCAAATAATGGAAATGCGGAAACTGAGTACAAAAATAAGTGCTCGTGAATCGACTTTAGGCCAATTGGAAATGTGTATGGTGGCTTCTACGCGAAGTTTGTGAACCTTTAATAAAAACCTCGGCTGGAAAAAGCGGTTATTATAGATGAAGTATATTGCAATCTCTACCGTCAGCTGAAGAGGAACTAGGTAAACGAATGCCATCGCGCTCGAAATCACAGAAATCGAATTCAGTGGCAGTACCGCAGTTGAACGCAGTATGGTAGAAGTACTTACAATAGATATCAGGGACATCTGTCTCTACGAAATGATCGTGAAAAAAGAAAAAATTAATGCAGCTTGCTATCTCGAGTGTCTTAAGGAACTCAGAGACCGCTGGCACGGCAATCAAAAGCGTGAGTCTAGTTACTTGGTGATAACTGATTATCTCAGAGCACTTCTTGGATTAAGCAAAGGAATATTCAACATTAGCTTCAACCTGACTATTTTCTCAATATAAATCTCAGTGATTACAGGGCTTTTCATGCTTTGAAGAGGGCAATTGGTGAAGAAGTATAACCGAGTGTTGCTTTACTTCAAGAAGCCATTGATAGAAAAATTACATACGGGAACGTGAAGTGTAGGTAGGTAGTTGTCCAGAAGTCCCTAGAGTGCTATCACAAACATGTAAAAGTAAAAAGTATCTTCAAGAAATATTGAAAAATCACCATTTTGGCTCAACTGTTTAAAAAATTATTCGAAAGTCCGCCGGATTTGCTTATAATAGTTTAACAGAATAGTCTGCCAGTTTTTTTGACCGTTGGCACGGACTCCGTTAGAGTCTGTGTCAACGGGTTTAAGTTTGCAAGTGCATTGATTCGTAGTGACATATATTGCACGGTTAGGGTCAACCTGGTAATGAACACGTCCACCCTTTTGATTCCATGACATATTGTAGGGTCGCTTACTCGTACTGAGAGCTACCGGGGAAACTCACAGAGATTTGAAAGGACTCTCCTACGAAAAGTTCGTTAAGCTGTACGAGGAAAACTGCCGAGAGTTTAAGCTTGTTATGGTTCAGGGAACGCACACGGTGCATCTTGATGAGCCTGAAAAGGTAATATTGGTATACTTCGTTGACCTGGTCTAGAGACTGTTTACATATGTTGTCCTTCAAAATATTGCTGCTGTAATGCATATTGTATACATTTGACATCTTTAAGGTATAATGGTTGTTGACTACCAGTATATTTTATTTTATTTTTTGCCTTGTTTACAGGTGTTGGACCATATAGTTAATTTCCTAGAGACTTATACGGGTATGCCACTTTCAGTCCCCAACGGTATCGGGGAGCATGCAAAGCTGTGAGATGACCACACTGCGCAGAAAATGCCTTTGAGCAATCGTGATTCAAACAGCATTCGAACTGTTGATCAAACTTCAAGGATAATTATATTGAGTTAACTATATATACAATTTCACTATTTATTCGTGTAGTAAGCTGTGCTCACTTCTTGTTGGAATAGTCTTTTAGGGAATAACTCCATCTCTTAATTTGCAAAAGTCAAAGGTCCTCTCGAGACTGACAAGCCCGAATGTCTACAATGGAAACCCAACAGCAGTATGTTATATAGTAGGAACATTGTTAAGTTATTACCCACCGTTGTCTACATAAATTGTGCATACGTTCATTTTACAGAAAAGGTAAATAACACCCCAAGATTTATATTCGTTTTAATACGCATGCTCCTTTAGAAAACTATGAATTCTAATGTAATGGCTCCTCAGCCCCCATCTCTGGTATACGACGTGTTTTCCTTTAAGCCTTTCGCACATCTTGTCACAACGAAGATGGCAAAAAATGAAGTTTTATACTTACATACATCTCTAGCAATTAATAGAATTCAGGTAATGGCTGACTTTTTTCAATACATCTGCGTCTCATCCTGTTTATCCTTTTTGTTTATACATACATCCTGCGTACTGAAACAGTGTACGTGACATTAGTCTGACATGATCATCCAGATCAGCTAAAAAAAATTAAATAAAAGATCCAACATATCACTTATACTGCATGAAATAATGGTACCTAAGGTAGGCTTCTATTACATGACAGTACGTAAAAAATTTAATAGGAGCCTGCAAGTTGATAGAATACCTGCACCTACATTCGCAGATCAGTGGTGACGAATTTGCGAAGAGGAGTTGCCCTTTGAGAACTTTGCAACTAGCCACTGAGAATGTAATGTGGAAATTACCAAAATATTAAAAAAAGAATATTTGGTTAATTTGGAAGCCTATGAAACCTGCATGCATGCACGTGATAACTACTGCCAGCATCCCATTGGACAAAGCGAACAAACTAGTAATCACTGGACAGCAGCGTAAAGTTTAGGCATTACGCGCAATTTTGTTGCCAATCTGGATAGTTCACTGCGATTCTGTTCTCACAAATCAAGCCGTTTTGAAACCTTCTGCGTAGTTTTATACGCTGTATCATGGGTTACAGATGAGTGTGAATCGGGCATATTTAAGACTAAACAATAATTCATTTTACGTTTATTAAACAATCTATATATTATTTAATTGATTAATAGAGCATACTGTCGTTGTATATCTATTTCTCTATTTAACTCCTCTATCATATAATGGTTATTTTTATAGGAAATAAAATTGAGTTGTTGTTATATTGTTAATCTCTTTTGTATTAAATTATTAGCGGTCTCTTAAGACGGATGTACTGTCACAACCGAACCCGGCCTGCTTTGAAATTTTGAAATTGTTGGGATAGATTGGAAGTTTTTTCATATTTCACACACTTGCCCGGACCCTGGCAGCTTCTGGATGGCCATATACTTAGTATTCACGTTCCCATATGCAATTTCACTGCCTATAGCTTCTCAAAGTATCGATAGTGAGATATGCTTGCTTAATAATTGCCCCTTGTTAGAGCATGGAGAATCTCGTAATCACACGAATTTAGATCAGGAGAATAAGCGCGTAAAAGCCAACATTGGATCTTAATCTAGGGAGTAATTGAGGTACAACGGTGAGGTCTGACATTGTAATCAAGTAACCAGACAGCGTGCGTCAGTTGTTCCGTAATTAGTCCGTTAGATAGTAGGCTACATTAGTTGTTTCCTTTTCGGCGACTATCTCATAATAGCAGATAACCCTGATGTTCGTAGCAAGTACGGCAATTAATTCTAATCACATAAGTCATTTTTTCAATGGCGCTCAACGCTTCAATCTCTGTTCTTGAAAAGTTTGCGCTATTCACGTATTGTTCTTTCCCATGGAACCTCCTTGCCTTATGCCCTTACCAATTTTAGATTTTCGCTGCCTTAAATTTAATCACTAAGCGTTGATTTTCAAGATTAAAGGATGCTTTTTCTTTTAAATTCACGTCTTTTTGGACTTCTACGCTCAGTATCGCCGTTAGGCATTCCACCAGAGGGTTGCCTCCTAGCACGAAATTAAGTCTGTTTATGCCCAAATTAAAACCTAGACCACAATGTGTCCCCAAATACGTTACTTACTAAGCTATCACGGGGATAAACTCACTTCTCCTGAAGTAAACTTAACTTAAAAGTTTACAGAAGATAAGAAGAAGTATTTCGCATAACTTCCGTAATTCAAAAGTTATTCAGTTTGAAAGTCCACCCAGATCAGTTATATATAATTTGTTAATACATGTAGAGATTTGTACTTCAAAACGAATTTTCTTGAAAATAACAAAACAGAAAAAACGTGTTGACCACGATTTTTTAATGCAAACAATATCGCGTAGTCGGACCTAAAATAATCTGATAATTATTATATTGGCTTATTATTTCGTGTACTTGTTATACACGGTAGCAGTTCTCTTTTAGTTTGCGTTGCGCGTGAAAGCCAAAAATAGATTTGTAATTCACATAGGTTTGTTGAAGTTATTCTAGTTTGCCCGAGTCAAGTCAAAAATAAATGAATAATACCTATCCGTCACCTAAAGACTATCTAAGATTTTCAAACAGTAGGTAGTAGTGGTGTGAAGGTCTTACAGTAGGACGAGGGTTGAGAGTCACAGACAACTTTTGGTTTGTCTATATTAAGAATAAACGTAGTGTTTTAGTTGAGTACCTCATCTCCTTTTACGTCTGTTTATGTAAAACTTCAAAAACCTCTGACCGAAATCAAAAGATTTCGGTCTTTCAGAATTCTGGCATTAGCTGAGGTACGTTCAATTAAAATAGCTTTTTGAGAGGTTTTTGCCGATTATTTGCTCTAATGATTCTTCATCGTTATCTACAAAAATAGCTTTCATGTAGCCCTTTTAGTGTTGTTTATGGCTTGGCAAGAGGTAAGGAGAACGTGTTGGTTCTACCCACAGCATCTTCACGAGTACTCATTTAAAATGATCGCTCGTAAATGCAAAACCGGACTAGAATATTGCTTTCAGAACTCCCACCGATCCGCCACCCGATAATCATGGCTCTACGAAGAAGCGAAGCCCATTTATTGACAGGGAAAGCATCTCCACGGATATTAAAGCCCTCCATGAAGCTTTCCTGTTGCGATAAAACCCTGCACGAAGATACCGTGTACAGTATAAATGCGTTCGTACAGCTTTATTCTTCAGATATTCTAGGTGTTGCGACCACCCTTAAGTTGCTACCATTTTTACTAGAAGGTAATAATATTACGACTACATACAAGCTGGTATATCAAGAGGGCAACACATTGGTTGCTACAAAGTACAACAGTAACATCTGAAGATTATACTATTATAAACATTGCACCTTCATCGATGTACCCAATAAGATAAAGAAAAGGATCGCACACATTAATTTCTAAGTAATTCCTTATATATTACTGTTTCGTAGAAAATCAGTGGTTTGTTCGTTGTTTTATTTTATAAAGGAACTTGTTTAATGTTAATATTTTTTAAATATTGGTATTGACTGAAAAGTCCAAACAACATGATAGAATGTCTTGTTCTAATGTCATTCTCTCTTTATTTTTTTTTTCCTCTAAAACCCTTTTGGCCCCACTTTTTTTTATATTTCTTGGAACTAGCTTTTCGTCGCTTTTTTGATGGACCTTGATCTACAAAATCAGGATCGCCCTGTCCTCCAAATTCCGTGATATCATCCAAAGCAGCGAAACCTTGCAAGCGATCAGCGTGCCTCTCTTGTTTAGACACCTGTTGCAGGGAAGCAAAAGGTACAAATCAATTATTGATCGATTAGCAAATCAAAAAAATGTTATACAACATTTGTTTCTTTCATATTTGAGTACATGGAAATTTTCAGTTTAGAGACACTAGTTATATGCGAACACCGTTGCAACTAGCGTAACATGATGACTGCAGCTCTTTGAACATATGTGAGACTGCTTGTAACAAGTACAGAATAATTCAATTGGCTAATTTAGAAACAAAGATCTAATAATACCGATCTCTCCATGATAGAGCTTCAAACTCCCCATCAACATATCAAAGCAACTTTACCTGTAATCGAACAAAGTTATCTTCTTCATATCGTTCGCGCTCCCGCTTGAGCTTATTCAGCCGCTCCTTGTGGGGGTTATATTCTTCGCGCACCTCCATTGGACCTTCGTGGAATTCCCTCTGAAGTTCTGCAATCAGACTGGAACTAAGTGCCCTTCGTTTGGCCTGCGTAGTTTGTCTATCTCGACGAGCCTCATGCGTCTCATCTTCAAGATACTGCAGCGGCGTTAACTTTGGTGGGACGTAAACTCCCGTGGAGGGCTTTGCCCTGTTAACGCTAGCAGCTCCTGGAGAACCGCTTTTAGACCTTGACGTACCATTTTTGGTAGCATCATTTGTCTTTTTTTCATCCTTTGCCGCCTCTTGATCGTTACCGCTGTTGATATTGTTGTCGAATTCAAACGCGTCGGGATTGGCTCTGAATCTCAGTGGATCGTTCTTGTCAACCTAGGTAACCACACGTGCGGAATTGAATCAAAGAGGCCAATAAATTTCTCTTCCTTTTTCTCCGTCGTAGTATCTAGATATTCCCCTTTTTAGAACAAATTTGATCTATTGTTTATAGCAAATCTGAATTAATCCCAATAAAAAGGATTAAATATGGTTAGGCTTCATTGAAACCGTATCCAGGAGTCTACTCTCGTTGTTTCGATTTTAAATAGGAAGGCAGATTTTCTTTATTAAGATCAATAAACGATACGGAATTTGCCGCGATGCCATCGCATGTCTTTCTACTACATTTAATAAGTATCTGGCAAATCTCATAATAAATAGAAACTAATTGAAAAGCGACATGTAATTTTATTAGAATCCGCGATCTCCCAAGCATAAGTCAAATTTTTTATCTAGTTTAGTAAGGATTTTCCTAATCCATTTCATAGATTGTTATCAATTTTCGTCGATTTAACAACTGATATCTCATTAATAATACAAGAAATCTACCTTTCCAGTGGCTGCAATCTTTTGCATCTTCTGTAGTTGATATTTCAACTTTTGATCAATAGGTCGCATTCGCTCAAGTACTGTTCGGTATTCTATTAAGCGACGGATTGAGGGGCTTTCGGCAATCGATTTGCCTGTAATGGTTGAAGTAGAAATCATTGAATATGGCACACACATAAGTCACTATTACTTCCTTTATCTCAGGTGAGAAACGTTCGTGCTGCTTCAACAACGAGATGTGAAAGCTTTATATATATATATATGTATATATATATATCTATCTGAAGATTACCAAGACTGGTATTATTAGACCGTTTTAATTTATTGCAACTCTCGAACAAGTAAGATTAAGGTAGCGTTCTTCGTGTCGTAAGATCTCCGCCCATCAGCAGATCAGACGGCAGTTGTCGGCTTCAAGATTAACATTTTTTTAACCTGGTCGTTAATTTTGATATTAGCGCACATGAAAAAAGGCTAAGAATAAACAAAAGTTTAACCATTTAGAAAAACTGTTCAAATCTTGTTTACAGTTTAAAAAATTGATCCTTATCCGTGTTAGGAACGAGTTATCAACTGCAGTTTTTTATATGAAAGGCAAGAAACTTGGCCATGGCGTTTTGGCATCAAGTGAAAACCTTAATATCTGTTCATAGCAAGGTGTGCTAAAACCTAATTACAAATAACTTTAAAAGAGCTACTGATTCTTTCTGAGTTCATTGGAACGAAGAATCGATACTATTTAGCTTATTTTATCTGTTCCTGCGAAAATGCAGGGATAACGTGTCTGTCTTAAGAATATACAAAATGACCTATGTTCGAAACTAAAGGTAGACACAATTTACCTTGAGTTGGAACTTATTGTCGTAACTATTCATATATAACTTTTTGAGTTGGAAGGGGCTAGTTACCTGGAACAACGCATAACGGATATAAAACTCAAAACACTGAAACATTAATAATACTGAATTGCGTATAACCACCTTTGAGTTTGCTCTGGACGACATCGTTTATGTCGATCAAGTAGCTAAGCAGCATGTGATTCTTTAGTTCAAGCCATGAAAGGCCATCTTTCGTTTCACGACCAGAAATATCCAACTGGAGTGACTCCAGCATCTGGCAAAATGCTCCTGTCCTGTCCCGAAGCTCTAAAAAAAATGTGGATCATAAACAGGAATGTTATTGACATCTCACACAAAATCACAAAGGGATTTAGAGTTAGGGCAGAACATGCTTAACTCAACAAATCTTGACATCCATCATGCCTATGAACTTGAATTGCTAAGACAAAAATCTGATATAACGTTCAACATAAAACACCCGTACATTTTCGAAGGAGTAAAAATACCCTAATCGGTTATAGTTTTGGCAAGATTGCGTAATAGATTGCAGTTTTCATCGATTTTTTACTTGTTCTGTGAAGTTCCACGGGTGAATTAACAACTGTACTTCCTTTTTTTACAAGTACGTGTAAAAAAGCAAGTACAGTACAAGCAAATATATATATTGCTTCGTTGTCTGATCGTCGTTAATTCGTTAAAAGTTAATGACAACACCTTCTTTACATAGTTAAGTAATATTGGGTCGGTCACTACTAGAAAGCATGAAATCTTTCAGTAAAACAAATTTTTACGAGACGGCTCAAAGAGAATTTCGACTATACATCATTTCCTTCCATTTGCTCAGTTTTGTGTGTACCGACCTTTTTTACCCGCCATATAACACCAAGCAATTTAATTCACTCTCAAACCACTCTCCGTGCTTCCTAAATCACCTATCTATATATATATATATATAATAATCTAATAATCTAAATAATCTAACCTGAGAATATTTTCTGTAATTGGATAACGTTTTGATTCTCTTCTGTTTTTCCATTGACATCACTTGGCACGTGCACATTGTCGCGGACGGCCATATTTACACCTCGACGACCACTTGATGGCCGTTCCTACTATTTGGTTACATATGCAAATCAACGGAATTCGCAGCGGCATGATATCGAACTCAATGGAACGTTGAACCCTGTGGCGCTCGTCCAAATCATACAGAAACCGCGTTTTTCTCAACTGAATAAAGTGGTCTTCATGTGCGTACTCATACATGCTAAGTAAGAAAAAATAAACATCATTTTTAATAACTGATCGGTATTTTCTGCTTCTGATCATCTAGATATTATCTCACAACCCTATACATCCGTATACCGATAATTTATATTTTATAAAAAAGATATAAATTGTAAAGTATTGAGTGCATCTGTTGACAACAACTGGATAGTTCCAACGTGCAAAGCAATTGAACTACAAGATGAACACAAAGCACATTGCAACAAAGCAAACCTATTGCCCAAATAGCAAAAACTTGAATGATGTGTGCAGTCAGTTTGATTTGTACGTGTGTTAAGCTGATATCGTATATAATATCGAACAAACGATAGAAAATGCCGTCGTTGTCAATTAATAAGTGTATATTGGCAAAATATGTTTACCTAGATATGGAGCACCATGTCTAAGCAATTCCTTCACATTATCCTTATATAACTTAATTTTGACGAAATAATTTACCGATTGCTGTTTTATTAATTTTATCAAATGCCAAAATGAATGAAATAATTATTAGAATATTATTTAGAACGCGGACATAACATGTATGATCCACATGTCTCCTGGAACAAAACTTCACACATGATAACCTCGGACTCGAAGAAAGATGAAAAGTTGAATCTATGAGATACAGAAGTAGATTAGGTAAAATTGTTTCTTAATAAGCTTGTAATATACACGTCTAAACTTTAATATCTTTTTCTATTTCACATGCATTATAAAATGAATAACTTGAAAACTCGATTTTTGCAATCAGACTTTGTAAGGATCCGAATTACAAACTTAATGGAATTTTTGAAATTTTTTCGCAATCTGCTAATAAAACCAGGGAAGTCGGATACAGTTTTTCAAGTGAAGAAAAATGTGAGTGTGAAAATTGATAATGGATACACAGAATTAGTTATATTTTCTTTCGTTTATTATAACTCTAAAGGTAAAGTACCTTCGCTTAGGAATGTACACATTTAACGTAAATGAGTGACGGTGGAAGAGGAATACATCGCGCATGCCTTCGACGACACTGACAATCACACCTTCTGACTAATTTTTATTATAAAAAGAAGAATCGATTTTTTTTGTACTTCGCAAAGCAATATAATGAAATTAATTTTTCTTTTGATGAATAAGTTCTCTATTTAGAGTCATATCAGGAAACTCGTTGGTACGTATCTCTAAAAGTGAATTTTCTAGCTGTCTATTCCTTGTTCGGTAACGGTATTACCTTGGAGCATCGTCCTCACTCAAAACGCTGTAAGACAACAGGATTAAGGGAACATTGTGTTAAATGTATGAAACCAATAAGGCACCATGTACTTAAAGCGTATCCAGTGAGTGTGCTCGCATCAGGTATTATCAGGAAAGTCAAGGAATCTTCTTACCATCTAAATCCTTAGCAGATTATAAGTTACTGGTTGTCTGTGTAAGATACTATTTTTATAAATAAAGTGTGGCTTAATAAAAGTCACACTTTTTACACTTAACGTCGGCAAATAACACCATAGGCTACGTATTCATGTATAAACAGCATAAATACAATATACATAGAACGTGTAGTTCAATGTATCTACGGCAACGAGTATTATAGGATAGTGTAAAGTTTACGAACGAAAACATTTAACCCGCCCTCGAAATAAACATATGATTGAAATGCTTACAGCTAGATTGGCATATTTGGCTATTTTCTTAGGTGTTTTCGATGCGAACTCTTCTGCTACTCCAACAAATCTAGAATAATAAGCCTCGAATAGAAAGGAATTTTGCTCCGCTTTCTTCACCAATTCATACCATCCACTCCCGATGTACCCTCTTATTTTAATACTTTGATGTGCTTTTGAAATGCTGAAATTATTCTCCATTTATCCAAACATCTTATCGTAAGCTTTTACAAAAAGTAATAAGAAGGGTACCTTTATTAATGAAATCGGTCGATTACTTTTAGCATTATAAATAGCTCTGCTAAGCCGCACCATACTCGACTGTACATTTCACTATGCGAAGTAATCTGTGGAAGGCAAGCGTGTGCTTGGCCAACCTCTCTTTAGCAAGCAAGAACTACGAGATAGCTTTGATACCATGAGAGAATTAAGACAGATGGTTGACGTGCATAAAAACAATCAAAGGGTTCAATTTAAAACTAGATGGGATCGAAAAGTGCGATATGCGAGAGAACGGGTCGAATTTAGGGTATGGAAAATCACACAAAATGTAAGAGCATCTGATCCTAAAACGGTGTGTGATATCAATACAAAGAATAGTAAAAACTTTATCATACGATAATTTGGACGGAAAATGTATTGTAGAATTGAATAGGCTGTGTATAGTGTAGAGAATACACATATATCTTAAGCAACGGCCAAAGCGCCTTGATGCAAAGAGGTGATATGAACTAAGTCGATCAATTATTACATCTACCGAGTGGAATGAAGCTAGCGTTTTACCAAAAATATCTAGTTATAAATAATTTAGTTTAAAATTGACAATTTGCCAGCATATGAAGAAAATTGACATGCTATTAGAATAATTAGTATTTTACATGCTTATTTGCTAGTCCTCCACAGAACTTATGCAAAAGCTACTCAGTAAAGCAGTTGTGTCTACCACCTTTTTATCCGTGCTTTTTTCTTTGTTTAATTTGAAGAAGCTTAGCCATAGCGACAGAAGAAAGATAAGTGCCTCATCAATAACGCGACGACAATCTAATTCGTCATTTTAGTAAAAGCTTTTAGGGAAAGTTCGTCGCTTACATGGCAAACGTGATTATACTTCGGCATATACGTCGCTATATAAACACCATTACGCTGTTCGGTTAAGACATAAATATTGCTTCAGCGCCACTTCTCAGCCTTTTAAAGAGCAAAATGTAGCACACATAAATGTTAGCCTTTAATTATCAATAGCCCTAACATCCCCAAAATATAAATCTAGCATTTCAACAAACGTATGCATCAACAATTCAGAAGCCTAATTATTCTACACTGCTTTATCTACAACTGAGAACAAAGAACTCTCTCTTAAACGACGATTCATTTCTCGTCTTATTCTTTGCAGTCTTTACGACTCCTTCAGTTTCGTTTATTTATTTTCATCTTTACTTTTTCATTTTTGTCTCATCTCACGTCCTCGCATCCACACACAATTGTTCATCTTTTTTCTTGTACGCTCGCGTATATTTCTTTCACGTCCGCATTCTCTCGTTATTTTTCTCCGCTTCCATTTCATGTACAGCTTTTCCACGTATTCGTGTTTGTTGTTGTTGGTGTTGTTGTTATCGTCGAGTTTTTCATTTTATTATTGTTGTTATTATTATTATCCTTAGTATTATTATCATTATTGTTGTCGTTATTATGATTATTATTATCATTATTGTTATTATCATGGCCGATATCATTCATTGCGTCATATCTTGCTTTCCTGGTGATAGGCCGATTCTGCCCAGCTCGCGTGAATAAACGGCCTGATCCTATTCTCTGCCCAAATTTATTTTTACCACATCCCTCCCCTCCTCATCTCTGTATGTTCCATTATGTTGCTCGTTTTTTTTTCACTTCGACTCAACTCTATTATACACGCATTCTATCTAGAAGCCCGGAAATGTCCTTGGTATCTCTCACGCTTATTAAAGACCGACCCACATCTTAAGTCTTACTTGGTGTGTGCTCGGAGAACCTCTAAAAGATCACACCCGTAATCCACATCGAGGTCCATATACCGTTTATGTTACCATCATCATTACTGATGGCGTCGTCGTTATGTGGTCACTGTGCTCCGACGTATTCGGCTTTTATCGGCGAAAGGTTCAAGTGCTGCCTCTTTCTGACGTCGGATCGGACCGTTGCAGAAACAAAGTCAAACAGACCACCAGAATTGTATGTTATAAGCTACATTACCATCCCTGCTTCTTTGCCTCTGCTTCCTTACTTCAACCTGTCTGTGCTTCGACCCACTCGTTTACTCTATATGTTCTCAGTGTCCACGGTGTTTTTCGTCGCTTCATTAGCATTATCAATATTTGTTGTCGCTCTTTATATTAATATTTACAAGCACCCCATATGTTTTCGCTCCCCTCAGGCCTTAAGGCCTGTTTCTACCAACTCCTCGCTGCTGCTAGTCCGAAATTCTAAACACGAAATTTTCTTTTCCCTTTCGTTTCTGTTAGGCATTGGTTTGCGCGTGGTGTAAGACTTCGATGAATCCCGTCAATTTTCTTCCCTATGCTTAGCTTCGACTGAACCCAGCGAAAGTCGACGAACGCTAAACAGATTAACACTCCTCTAGCAGAAAATCTGAACTGCTTTTCCGTGCCTCCCTACTAACTGTGTCTTCACGCTTGCTTCGAATACCGCCCTCCTGATAAACATAATTCTTCACCATCCATGCACGCCATTACATCCGTCTGCCGAAGCATCTACAGCTCACGTCAGTTTTGACCAAAAACGAGGTCAGACCCAATCACTTGTAGTTCGACTGTGTGAAGTAGCGGATGACAATCAAAACATCAAAACATCGAAAAATGGCCGTACTGCTATACCCATTTTGTTGACTTCTGAATTTGCATTAGTATTATTCTATCCAAATTTTTCTCGTATCGACACTTCGAATTGTTCTGCTTAAAACGATACTTGCAACAGTCAATTCTAGAGGGTATAATCAACAGAGGACCTCCAACCAAACGTAACGAAATTCAAGGTATCAACACGTCTGCTACAATGAATCCGAATGCGAGAACCACGACAGCCGCATGCCTACCTATTACTTATTTTATTTACTACAGCCTTGGTCGCTTTTATAGATATAACAGCAATTAAAAGATCATAGTGTAGTGTAGGAAGGAAAGAACGTAAAATTAGAGCAGCACAAAATTGGTTCTCCAGCTGATGTAAGTTTAAGGTAGCATATTCAATTTGATCCAATAACAATTTTAATGAATTAACATACAATTAGTTACTAGATAATGGATAGTTAAGTGTTAACTACCCATTCAATAACTTGCTTAAAACCAGGTTCGCTCTGATTAGTCACGCAGCCTTAACTATCATTTATACAGAAATCAATTATTCATCCAAACCATACACTAGTATGCCTACCCATAAATAATACACATCATCAAGCAGGCAGTAGGAGCAAATCATTCGATCATGGCATACGGAAATCACCTACTCATCTAAAGTCAACTTACTAGAAATTTGTAAGCTAGAAATCAGTAAACATCGACTAAAACACCTATTACGGCTGCAATAAACCCACCCCATTAATAGGTCTTAGCACTATTTAAGATAGTTTGCCCCTTATTTTAATTTAGCAATTAACTAGTAGCCAGTAGTTATTACAATGCTCATCCAGGTCAATGCTTAGCTACAGCCATTAACGTTTACGACAAAAAGACAAATATAAACTCGATCCGTACGTTTGCACTAGTAAATATTAATAAGTAATTTTACAGCAAATATCAAGGGAAGCTCTTTCATGCGAATAGACTAGCGAAGATCCGTTGCGAACATAATAGCTACCTTTTCGTTATTGCCTAAAATAATCGAATCGTATTCCGTAGCGCCTGGATCAGACACACTGATCTCATTTCAGACACAAACTGAATAGGTTTTCTAGAAAAGATTCGAGCCCACCCGAAATTTAACCATGGAAAGATTACCCCTACACTGGTCTGTGATTCTTTCTCATCAATACACCTTCAAAATAATCCTTCAGTTCTTCTCACATATATCTGTAATTTCCGTCAGTTCGCTGTCTTTTGAACCTCATCTATCGTACCATTGGTTACATAAACGTATTAATGTGCTCTATCTTATTAATATCGATATGTCTTTCAGTTCAAATCTCGCTCATTTGTTCTGTTGTACTCTGGCAGGAACTGCTATTGACTGATTTAGCGAAGGATACATTTATGAGTGTATCACTTAGAGTATCAATTAAACATCTAACTAAATATGAACTGAGCTTTTCCTGCTTATCTGATTACCGTATTGTTACGTTCTAAATTAATTAGGCTATACGTGTCTTATTTAACGACCTTCATTTGTGTATAATATATAAACCTAACAGCCGTCATCCGCATTCTCAGCTCTCTGATATCATGTAATTAATAATTTAAAGATGGCGATTACCAAATGAAAAAGTAGCAGTCATAGAACAAAATTTTGAATATAACGAAGCAACAAATACGCTGTCTCTATTTGGAATTCTAGTGTAACTGCGGGGTCCTTTGTAGCTAAGTTCTTGGTAGATCGAAAGTTCAAACGATGTGTGGTCATTTGTCAATGTTAGCATTTTAATATCATTTCAAAGTCCGAATGTCAAGTTCTATGTTGTTTTTTCAACTCCACAACTCCTGAAGGATGTACATTTGGCAGACGGAAATAATGGCCTACACTTTCTCTCTCTCTATATTATATCTAATAGGCATTGGTTGCCATAATCACAAGTAGGGGCGCATTTTTTTTCATGTATTTCCTCCGACTCGATGAGTTGGTTTGCTGAATATGTACCATCTCATTATTATAACCATCATCGTTGAAAAACCATGTAGATGTGCGCTCTTCGCTCCGACTACCTGATTTCCTACACGAAATATCGTGAGATATTCGTATGCCTGTCTGTTAGCTCGCGTTAATCTGTCTACGGTAGCCGCGTTCTCTTCTGGTAAATTTCGGACTCTGTGTTTGCGGATACTTAAACACGGAACATGTGCTCTGCAGCAAAGGTGGTTAAATCTATCACCACCTCCCTGTCTATCCTGAAGACCTAGTGCGGCTGGCGTAAAAAGATACGGTAAGTGTAGGTTGATATAACTATCCGCTTGATTTGACCGTTGTTTCTTTTACACGCTTACCTTTGCCCGCTCCATGGATTTGTGGGCGTACGTAATTGCTGTGTTCGTCTCTATATGTATGTACGCAGATGTCTGTGGCAACCGTAAACTACCGATTCTTGTCATCCAGTCATTCATTAACTGTTTATTCTCCTCCATCATTTATTTATTATTATTCTTACTATTATTATCATTATTATTATTATAATTGTGCGACGCCGTAAAACACAGGCCGTAGTAAACAGAGTGTAGGAGCGACAAGTTGCGGGATCGGCTACCATTACCACAGCGACCGCTTTGCTACGCTGCTCTTGACACGATATAATAAATAACTTCAGAGACACACTTCGCTCGTTTTTTTCTGGTCAATACTCCTAGCCACTGACTATACAGTGCACGAAGATGAGTACGTAAATTGTACTAAATTAGTCTCTTCTCAAGGATTCAAGCGGCGAATACCGGAGTTATCCTATTATGTCTGAGAATTATTTATTAGGACTGAGCCAATACGCCGGCATCGACATTCAGCTGTAGCCAGGACCATTGACTCTGTTCTCAAAACGTCGCAGAATTGGTCGGTCATCAACCAACATCACATAAGCGCACGCAAACTGACTCGGGTTTTCAACCGACGTCATATGGCCGTGCGCGGGTAGAAAACGAACCCCACTGTCGCATAAGCGGACATACACCATCAAAGACCATACACCAATTGTATGTGCATTCGCCGTTACAGGCCAGCATACACCGCAATGAACAATCCTGATTACATACTGTTTATTTGTTTTTTCTAATTATAACACTTCAAGAGATTCTAAAGCAGCGTAGTCGGCACAGTCATGGTAGGTAGCAATTCTAGCTGAGTTTGACAATCTTAAATCGATTGGTTGTCTTTGTTAATTATTCATAAAGCAGATCAAGGATGCATCGAAGACTTTTTATTGTCACGCATCCGAACGTCAGTGAACATATAGGTAATAACTGCCAACCAGCCCACACCACCACCCACCACATAATTCTCTTTCACAACTTTCTCTTTCACAATTCTCTTTTTTTTTCGAACTAAAAATTCACGTTTTTTCACCCGTTCTATACAATACACTACTCAATATCAACTCGCTTCGTACAATGCATCCATTCATTCATTGCTAGCCGCCCATGAAATAGCGTTTTTCTTCTACTCACCCATTAAACTTGTCGCTCAATTTACTCTCCTTAACTTCTTCGGCCGACCAACCGCCATCTACGTCTATCATCACCATCATCATTGTTATTACCATCATCATTATCATTATCCATATCATTATTATCATCATCGTCGTCGTCGTCGTCTTTGTAATTATCGTCATGGTCATAATGTTGTTCTACGCCTCACAGCTCATACAACTTCAGTTCTTTATTTTCATCTTGTAATGTTGTTGTTCTTCTTGTTGATGTCCTCTTTCGCCATCATCCTTTTTCTCTCTACTTTTTTTGTTTACTACACAAGCACACTCATGTTTCTTTCGTTCTTTTTTCTTATTTTCATTGTCGTTGTTACTGTTGATGCTGATGTTATTGTTGTTGTATTCCTTGTCTATTTGTTGCTTCATTTGTTTGGTTGGCTTGTACAGCAGCAGTAACCGGTCCACTTTCCGGCCAAACCCGCCTACGTTGCTATTACTGTACTAAATCTTCGTTCACCGTTATGTCCCATCTTCACGATGATTTATCGCGGCACATTGTTCATTGCTGATAGCCTAGTCGTCACCATTTACACCGTCGTCATCATCATCAGCACCACCTTCCTTTATACTTTATTTAACATTTAATCATCTGCAATTCGGCAATGTCTTTCTCAGTTTCCTGTTCACCCATTGTTGCTTTCGTTCCTTTTGCCCCATCTGTCAATCGATCAACCCATTCTATTTCCCTGCTATTTAACGCATGCGCGTTTCATGGTACCAGGCAGCCACTCACGCATCCACTGAATCTCTCAGTTTACAAGAAGGACACACCAAACATACACGCACATTTTCTTCTTTTCTCAGTGTCTTTCTCCACCTTTTTGTGGCCTTTTTCTCTCACACGGCACTCGAAGTATCAAAATTCAAGTGGCACGTATGTATTGACCAGCACGCGTTGATAGAGGTCGACCTATTGGCGTGCCCCCTACATTGTCTTCAAGTGAAGCTTTGTAACGCTTCCATCGTCGCCCCGCAACTGCTCCCTTTTCCGTTTTGCTTTCACCGATTTCTTAGCTGTTCCGTTTACATCTACATTCACATTTACCTTTCACTATATCTTCCGTGTTGCTCAGTCGATAGATAGCTAGCTCAATGTATTTATTAGAATGTATTTGTTGTCTGTGTCTGTCAATCGATTGTTTCATTACAACTTCGTTATAATTCGTTTATATCGTAATCATCAGTATTATTATTTTGTTTGCCATCATCAATAGCATCAGTATTATTTTCATTACCATCATTATTATTATTATTACGAAGCCACCACGTCTTGCTTTCCGTATATATATATATATCATCACTATAGGTTCTATACAAGGATTTTTTGCGCGGTATCATCGTTACCCATGGTCGCTATGGCTTCCGCAGTGTCGTACTAACACACTGTTAAGGAAAGCCAACTAACATCCTTCTTTGATTCGACTAATTTCCCTAGCTTTAGCATTTTTCACAGGTTTCTTTTTTTCCAAGGATCAGTCCATTTGTATCGCACAGAACAGGTGTTTGTCCCGCCTGCACTTCTCCCCCCCCCCCCCCCTTAATGGTAATTGTAGTACTAGTAATTGAAATCATCGAAGTAGAAATAATGGCGGACGCCTTTCGCTGAGGAAACAAACATGAAAATAGTTAATACATGTACAATCGTCTAGATGTTTTCTCGCGGATGAGTTTTTTCATCGAATGTTTATGGGCCGTTTTGATGGTGGCCCGCACAGCCACGACTGCTTTTCTTTTCTCATCATGAATCAGCTCGAAACGATGATCGAGCGGCTTGGCACCGATATTGATCTGAATTTTAGCCGGCCTATAGCATGATTCGGTGCCACTGACGGTCGATTGAGTAAATTGGCTTTATCCTCCCACCTCGCGCTCTCTTAATTTGTGTCGTGTGTTTATGTACGTTGACTTGCTACACGAACATTGTTTCCTCGCTGTTGAAAGATGTATTTTAAATCTTCATTTCGCCATTGGTGTGTTGCTGATACTCTCCCATGCTCATGATTCCTTTGACTTTTTAATCTTACTTTCTTCTGTTGCTGAGCGTGTCATTCGTGTTGCCTTGTTCTTCGGCGTTCCCCAATCGATTAAGTGTTTCACAGCAGCGGTAATGTAACTTTTAAGTTGGTTGTTGTATCGGTTGTCCTTTCTGTCCTTTCCAATGGCTGTTCTCTGCTTCTCCTTTATATATATGTATATATATATATATGTATATATACTACTACTACTACTACTAGTATTACTACTACTACTACTACTACTACTACTACTACTACTACTACTACTACTACTACTACTACTACTACTACTACGTATTACTACTACTACTACTACTACTAGTACTACTACTACTACTACTACTACTACTACTACTACTACTACTACTACTACTACTACTACTACTACTACTACTACTACTACTACTACTAGTATTACTACTACTACTACAGTACTACTACTACTACTACTACTACTA
>NW_019211454.1:3957764-3988853 GCF_002443255.2 Varroa destructor | reverse complement strand
GTATTACTACTACTACTAGTACTACTACTAGTATTACTACTACTACTACTACTATATTACTACTACTACTACTAGTATTACTACTACTACTACTACTACTAGTATTACTACTACTACTACTACCACTACTACTACTACTACTAGTACTACCACTACTACTACTACTACTACTAGTATTACTAGTACTACCACTACTACTACTACTAGTGCTAGTACTACCACTACTACTACTAGTAGTACTTCTAACTACTATTACTACTACTAGTAGTAGTACTACTATTGGTAGTAATAGTGGTAATATTATTGGTAGTAGTAGTAGTAGTAATAGTACTAGTAGTAGTAGTAGTAGTAATACTAGTAGTAGTAGTAGTAGTAATACTAGTAGTAGTAGTAGTTAGTAGTAGTTACTACTACTGTTACTACTACTACTACTACTACTACTACTACTAATAATCATAATATTACCACTACTAATAATAATATTACTACTACTAATATTACTATTAGTACTAGTATTACTATGAGGCGATCTGGAGAAGAAAGTGGCGGTGCCGGAGCGTACGAGAAAGGACCGTGGATAGCGGATTGGGAGTAGCTGCCGGGTGTAGTTGCTGGAGGGCCAGAGGGGATAAGGGGCGAAAGCAAGGAAAAATCGGGGATATTTTCTCGGGACGGATGGATACTTGGATGGTCTATTCGTGGGCTGTTCGAAGGAGCGAACACACGAAGGAAGACAAGGCTAAACGCCGACTCCGAGAGCGGCGGGTGCTGCTGTATCCTAGAAGCAGGCGCAGAAGCAGCAGTGGGTATTCGGTGGCAATGAGAGCGATGAAGACTAAGAAACGAACGCACACAACAATACAAAACTACGCCACCAAAAAGTACTGCTCGCATTTAAGCGGTCAGACTGGGTTCCTTTTACTTATAGTAGTTATATCTATTTTAGATGATAGATCTGGTTCTCATTTAAGCCCAAAAAAGCAGTATTTTAAGATGTATGCGAGTCGAGAATTCCGAGAATGACTAACGTCAGATTTTGCTCTGCACAACGATATACGACATATCGTAAGGACAGCTTTAAGCTTGAAGATTAGCCATTAAAGTACCTCTTTGACCAGACTAAAATGCCTAATACATGCTCAGATAAGACATACATATGTATATTCATATCGGCTACGCAACAGTTGTTTATAAGATGACGCCAGATTATCGACAAAGGTTAGAGTATCGCCATTAATACACAGATTAGTTAACCTGGCTAACAACAAAAACAACAACAGTGAATCTGGCCACCGAAGTGGTGGCACTATTAAGTTCTAGCAATATGCAGACGGATGGACGGACATACAGCCATCGCGAGTAAAAGTTACAAAAATGAGAAAAAAACAGTAAATAGTGGGCTGTTGAGTTTCAGTCATTGAGTGAAAGTGAGTGTTACTACGAAGGCCTACGGAAGTTGTGTTGCTCACCGCAGCCGTCATCGTCCGCGTCATTCATGTTGGTGTCCTTTCAAGAGGTGTAGCTACTGTTATAGACGCTACTATTGCGGATACTTTCAACGCAGCAGCGGCCGCTGCTGTTGTCTGCGCCGGTCAGCAGCCTCCAGTCTCCGACCGCGCCTGTATGCGCGTCTTGGTATCATCTATTACGACTATCACATTGCCGCTGCGACTCATTCGTTAATCCTCCCCCTGTAGTGAGCCTGTTTCTGTATATACGAGAGAGCGATTTTGTCTTGCTATGGAAGACGACAGTCGGTGCCTGTGTGTGTCTATTTGTTTGTCTATCTGTCTGTTTGTATATCTCTGTGTGTATGTTCTTGTGAATCGATGCGTGTGTGTAGTTTGACTGGAAAGATGGGTTACCGCTGATGCTGCTGCTGCTGTTATGCTGCTAATACTATCCTAGGTAATGGCAATAATAGCAGTTGTCGGTGAAGAATATCACATTGAAAGGGAAAACGATTGCTACAGCTATAAAGCTGGATTATGGATACTGGAGGATGCGCAGCCCTAGAATTTACGCAGAAAGAGAACTTCTGTGGAGATGACTATTGAACATCGTAGGGTCGATGAATATATGGTAATTGTTTTCGTTGATTCGAATAATAGAATTGATTGTGCATTACCAGCGGTGGTCATAACGGAGCGACGGTTAGAACAAGTAACATGTCCAATAGAAAGGAACAGTACCAGATCTAAGATTGGTCGGTATCCAATGAGAAAGCACAACGGTGTTACTTACCTTCCAGGTGAATGCTGGGCCTGATTCTTCATAAAGTACTCGGAGATTTTCTTATCCGACTGCTGCTGCTGCTGCAGCTGCTGTTGTGGCGGCGGTTGCTGCTGTGCAGTTGTCTGCTGTTGCGAATTCTGCTGTTGACTGGATTGCTGGGAGCTGTTGGTGTTGGTCAGCTGGAGGTTTCGTTTGGGTGTAGGTTCCTGGCTCGATTCCTTGGCATTGTTACCACTGGCGCTAGTCGTCGTTTGGCGTTTTCGTTTGCGCTCCTGTGGTGGGGTGCGCATTACCTGCTGCAGTTCGCCGTCGGACGGTTGCGAGCCGACGGACGTCGAGCTCAGGTTCGAGTCCTGGTTGCTGGCCTGCGGATTGAAGCCGGCGTTGCCGGGTGGCCCGAGTCCGGCAAAACCTCTGGCCCCCAGAAAGCGGGCCTCCAGCAACTCCTGCTTGCGGGGGTCCATCAGCTGGTTCAGGTTCTCCATCCCTTCGCGGGCTACACTGAGACACCGTACATCGTGCTGGCACGGCGGCGGGCCCAAGGGGCTCGCGGATCGAGCTGCACGAACTGCCGCTCGAAGGAAAGATCCTCTGCTACCTGCTGATGCTGACGATGACCCCGACGATCCTGACGATCGAGAAACCGCAAGGGCCAACAACGACTCCTGATTCCGCTCCTGAGCGTCCTGTCGCTGTTGCTGGTGCTCCAGTTGAGAATACTTCGAATATGACTGCTGGCGCCGCTGCCTCTTTTGTTTCGGCTGTTCGAGCTTGTCGTCTTGACGTTGTTGCTGCTGTAATGATCCTTCTCCGGAGCCCGGTAGCCTAGTGCAGGATAAAGGATTACGGGGCCCCGAACCCGAGCACCCGGTCGATCCGGAATCCCCCGGCGACCAGTGCGACGGGGTGACGACTAGATGCTCAAACGAAGCCAGCGGCACGCGCGAGGCTGATCACTGCAGTAACAATAGACACTCACACACAGCGACGAAATTAATATGCCTCAGGATTACTTTTACTACAACGACTACCACCAGCAGTAGTGGAACTGCTAACCTACTACGGTAGAATCGATGATTTTGTTAATAATGAGTGGTAAACGCGTCTGACAATAGCTGGAAACGATGGTCAGATCAATGACTGGATGCTTAGAGGGGAATAATAACAATGAAACGGCTCTATCAGAGAACCATGACACACAAGCTCTCTGCCCCTCACAAATAGCAGGCGGACCTTCCGATATAGTGAGAAGATATTGGGTACAGATGCTATTTTACCAGTGCACCAGGTCGTCGAAAAGACTGATTTAGTTGGGAGAAACGCACGCCAACAAACACAGCAGCCAATCCTTGCTGGCGATGATTCCACGACACGCATATAATTTAAATAGATCAATAATTACCGTGCCGACTTATTCTACCGTTAGAAAATTGCACGCTCAGCGCTACTCGTCGTGGTTGATGCAGCAGATGTCGCTGAACATAGATACAGGTCGTAGCAATATCTGTGTTAGTACAGACACTCAATCCACCCTTTTGCTCCACAATGCAATTGCTGCTGCTGTTGTTGTTGTTGCCGCTCTTAATAACGAAAATTCAACATCCAACTGCTTCGACACTTGACAACTACGCCATGCAGCGCATCACAATGAATAAACGAGTGAATCAACTAACCAACGAACGAACGCCCGAACAAGCGAGTAAACGTTGCCCTCAGTTTTCTTGTTTATTGTTGATTGCGCTTACTTGCTTTCCTTTTTTATTGGTATAGTCGCTTTGCTAATAACTGCTGCTGCTACTTGGGCTTGCGATTGACCAGTGTTGTTGCCCGTTGTTGTTGTTGTGGCAGTAGTATTAGCGGCGGCTAGACCCAACTACCTCGATCTATTACTCTCATAGGTGTTTCTATCGCTGCTTGCGTTGCTATTGATGCATTTGTCGTATCGCAGTATACCTATTTATTGTTGGTGCTAGTACAGAACAGATAGGCAGAATGGCCGGAACACTGACAAACGACAGTTTTTGCTGGTTGGCTTTTACAGAAGCAGCCGATATCGATACCAAGCACGGAGCCCAGCACAGTACGAGGCACACAGAGGCAATTCGCGGTCGAACCAGCTAGCTAGCTAGTTAGTCAGTCAGCCACCCAGCAAGCGACAAAGGGAACTCGCTAAGTAACCGAGGGGTTGCGTTTGAATCTTGATTTACCTGTATCCGTCTGTATTGTGTATGTACGACATATAAATCCCCTCGAATCGAATTTTTCGTTTTTTATGCAGCCTTTCCCCGCCACTGAAATTGTTGTTGAGGTTGCAGCTGTAGCAGCTCGACTCACTCGATTCGCTCAAACGACAAATGCGTCGATGGCTGCGATCGACGATGACTCGTAATTTGTAGCTGCCGCCGCCGTCGCCAGTCCTCTATTCTCGACTGTCGTTGTCTCGCAATCAACAACAGCGACTGGGCAATGATAGTTGTGCTTTTCGTAGTCGTCGTAGTACAGTTGCCCCGCTCCGACCAACGAACTTCTTTGACGGCGAGCACACGTCGATATCTGTGTTGATGGCGATGTGTGTAATATGGTCGATGAGAATAAGCTCACAACTGTTGTTGTTGTTATTGTTGCTGCTGTCGGCTTGCTTGTCGATATTGCAGGGCCGATGTTGTCGATATGTCGATAATTGCTGCTATTGCTAAAAGCGCCGACTAAATCCACGATTTTTGCTGCCGCTTCTGCTATTGTCGTTGTCGTCGTTCCTGTACTCCTGCTGCCCAAAACCACCAACGTTAACACGAGCACCATCAATTCGCTAGAAAACCTGCAGCACTATGACCGGCTGCGACCGGCTGCTGTCTGACCGTCTACGGGGATCGTCTCCG
Source organism: Varroa destructor (assembly GCF_002443255.2). Classification (NCBI taxonomy): domain Eukaryota; kingdom Metazoa; phylum Arthropoda; class Arachnida; order Mesostigmata; family Varroidae; genus Varroa; species Varroa destructor. The sequence continues at coordinate 3,983,739 of NW_019211454.1, read as the reverse complement.
TACTCCCGTAGTAGCAGCAGCACCCGTAGTTGTCGCAGCCGTGGTAGCGGGCTCGAATCGACGACACTGTCTGTCTGTCTGTCTGTCTGCCGTTTCGTTGGTATATTATGAATCTATCCTTGTTTCGCTCCCTGTCTCGGAGGTGAGACGTTTTATTAACGACGACGTTCAACTGCGCTGGGCGGCCCTCTCGCGGCCCCCGGTGGCGGTATAAGCCGGCCGCCGGGACTTGCCACGGGGGGTTCTGGGGGGCTCCGCGGGCCCACCCGGGGGCTTGTCCGCCTTGTACACCGTCGACGGATGGCCCCTGCAAAAAGGGCAAAAATTGCTCGCTTCTTCTTGCTTTTGCTCGCTCTGGACGAACCGATACTGCTAGGCTCGTACTGATCGTGAACAGGCCAGTCTATCGAAAACAGGACACCAGTTTTGTTGCAGCAGCAAAGCTTCTTTTTTTCGCAGGCTAACCAGCGGTAGAGACACGCACCTTCTACCACAAACGACAGAACGGTGGCCGAACACACTCACAGACACAAAGACACAGCACTATACACCACCGGAACAACGGCCTTCCTTGCCCAAAGGCAGGCAGAGGTACCTGGGCTGCCGACGAAATGGATTCTGGGCACTCCCGAAGGTCCCAAACGAAAACGGCTGCCCGTACACCGCCGTGACCACGTCGGTGGGCTTAAACCAAGCCTTCTCGAGCTGACGGCAGACACTCTTCCCCACCAAAAACCACACTAGTCCTTCAAAAAACCCCGGCAAATAGGCCTACCGATGGCTGGCCACCCGACCGATCTTCCACCACTCAACACCGAAAATACACAACAGCACTACGGACAGCGTTGCCGGGCGTGCCACAAAGCGTACCACATCGACGGGCAGCGGCAGACCGTGGTACGCTTTTAGCAGTCGGAGCAGTACCAGTAGCAACATAGACCACTAGTAAGCAAGCAAGACAGCAAGAACAGGCGAGAGCAGACACCCAGATGTACAGATAAACGATAGCAGAACAGCGATCAGCGAACAGTCAATGGACGCAAAAAGCAACAGCAGCAGCAGCAGCACCACCACCACCACCCGTTGTTGTATATATATATATCGCTGGTGTCGATAGAAGGTAGGTGCAGTTCAGGCAGACTGTTTCACCACCACCATCACCACCACCACCACCATCACCACCATCACCACCACCACCACCACCATCACCATCACCACCAACACCACCACCACCACCACCACCGCCGCCGCCGCCGCCGCCGCCGCCGCCGCCGCCGCTGCTGCTGCTGCTGCTGCTGTTGCTGTTGCTGTTGTTGCTGCTGCTGTTGCTGTTGCTGCTGCAAATGCTCGTGCTGGTGTTGTGGCTACTCTTGCGCTGATGGTGGTGTTTCGCCACAGCGAGTGCCGCGCAAGTTACTTCTTCCACAGCGATGACGGCAACTACTCTGCTACTGCTGCCGGTGGCCGACTGCGGTAGCACGGCCGTAGCTGTAATTTTTGCTGATACAGATGCTGTGGGCTGTTGTTGTCGTTGTTGTTTCTGCTGTGGCTGGTGCTGCTGTTGTTGTTGTAACAACAACAGCAGCTCTTCGCCGTCGATAATAGCAACGACAGTAACGCTACGGATCAGAGGAAATGGATACACCGGCAGCTGACGCGGCGGCTACAATTAACAGTGGCCACGACTCAGCGGCACCGGCGTTAGACAAAATGAAACTGGACAAGATGAGTTTGGGCATGGAAAGAGGAAGGACTGATAGTTGTCGCTGCCACCACAAGAGATATCGACTAAGAAGACGACGCCCATAGCACCTGAACACCTTAGGCATAGATAAGCAGCGTGCTGCCGCAGTTGTTGCTAAAGACTGTAATGCCAATGGCCGAGCCGGTGGTAAAGGACGAAAGCCAGTCATGTACGCAGTAGCTCGGAACAAAACAACAACAGCTGCTGCTGTTGCCAAGGCTGCGACAGCATGGAATACCTTTGTTGTTTTTTCATAGTTGACTTTCAGAGCTCTCCCGTTTATGACAGGAATAGGTGGCGCTGTTTTAGCATGCTTCAAAGATCTGCCAGGAGTGGGATGGGTGGTCACTGCGCCGAACAATCTAGAGGGGGCCGACCAGGAAAAGGGGTTCTCACTGTCTCATTTATCGCTTACCCCGTTGCCGCGAGTGTTTACTAGAGTATCGAACTGTATTTGTTTCTGATTCGAACGTAGGTGATTTTTGTGTCTCTATAGTTAGTAGACAAACACGCTACCACTACAGCTCTATGTCTCAGGTTTTGTCGGCTTTAGGTGTCAATACTAGCGGCTGTGAGCTAGATAAAAGATGGGCTAGAGGACTGGGTCTTCTTGGCTAGGTGGCCGGCCACTATAATGCGCATTTGTTACAGCGATTTTTATTATTTTATACCATCCCAACAAATTCTTATAATTAGTAATATACTAAAGATAATATAATTATATTATGCTTTATCGTTGCTGTAGCAGCATCAACGAGCTGAAAGCACTCCGGAAGTACAGGTGTGCTGAAAGCTGATGTGGCTTATTAAACTTGAAGGCCGGATTGTGCTGCTGGCGTCTGATGATGGCGTCAGTTCGGTGCCGAAAATCAACGACGAATTTCACCTACTTTGTCATTCGTGGCTGCCCGCTTCTCAGCTATATATGTAATTCTTGCGAGTATTTAGCCGGCGCTCGGCGTACTCTTGTTGCCGGTGGTGTCTAACTGAAACAGTTACAACAGCAGCAGTAGCTTGCTTTGTTTGTGTTAGTCTACGCTGTCGCGTTTCTTAGATTTAGCTTGGCCTGCCCCATTCTGCTCTGTTGTACCTGACTTGGCACCATGGGCACACACGCGTACGCATCCTCCTTTCATAAAAGAAAGAGTGCGCAAAACATCGACAACGACGACGAGAAGTCTGGTAGACTCAGCAGCATCAGCAGCGGTGACCAGCGAATCAAGCCTACCCGTTTTGACCCATTCCCTCTCAGGCGGTATGAGGCTTTGACTTTTTCCCTCAGTCATAGGTCCACCGGGGACGAAGACCGACAGCCCCTTAGGAAGGCGAACAGACAACGTGGTGGTCTCATCGTACACTGAAGCTCACAACGAGATTTGACGGTCCTTTGCCCCTGGCAGAAGCACTATTCGGCGTCGGTGGTGTTAGAACCATGACGCCGGGACCGCCACCAACCAAAGGAAGACTAGAACGCTCCCCTTTGATCCCTTAGCTCTTGGCTCCCTCAAACGTACGCGAATTCAGGGTCCTTTCCTACGAACGTGGGGAGCTGCCCTTGAAGGCAGGCAGAGGCAGAGGGCTGAAAATGTTGGAGACACATTGCAGGATCCACACATTCCACAGAGCAGAGCTCTGCGTGTTAGACACAGCGTCAAAGGGGAGGAGGGGCAAAGGGTATATGAGCCCGTGATAGGGGGTCTAGATAGAAAGTAATAGACAAGCAGACCTGAACACCCCCTGAAAACACGGACCGGGGCTATTCGAGGGGCTCAAAGGGATTAGTTTTCGTCGTCGTTACCGTCGAAACATCTCCGTGAACCTTCGGGCAGGGTGAGATGTTTTAGGGGCTCTGAAGGGAGCTGGAACCACACTGGTTGAAACTGGTCTAGTAAAGGGACATGCAAAAGGAATAATGTAAAGATCACTTGGATTGGCCGAACAGTAGATCTTGAAAGCAAGCCTGTTTGGTGGCCAACAGTGTTCAAGGGCTCGATAGCTCGCTAGACGGCTGATGTTGATGGCGTCTGGCTAGGTAGCCAACACTTAACCCGTTAGCGGAGCACTGCGTGTCTGACTGGCTGGTGTCTCTATCCATGGAGAATCAAGCGAGCCGTTCAACGACGGAAGGACGAACCAAGTGACGTACGACAGGCGACCGGTGATGAGGATGACGACGCAGAAGGCAACAACACTTCGCAAAGGTTGCCAGCCTTTTTGGTTCGGATCTCCTGTGAGCCCCTTTGCTTCCCTCAATTCCACAAGTCCCCTTCATCAGATTGGTAGACCCCTGTACACCCCGTTTCGCTCAGCGGATGCTTTGCTGGTGCCACAGGGGCAGACACCCATCTCTAGTATACATCTGAACATCAAGCATAAATTTTGGTTAGTTTTTTTATAGGAAGAGTTGATAGCAGAAAACAAGGCGAAATAGACCATGGCTACAGATGTGGAGGATATTTATGGAGGAAAAGATGCACTATACAGTAATTTGTTTGTAAATTTGTACAACTATACAGTAAATTTGTAAAAAAAAATGGCGTAATACATACATCTGTGTAGAACATTTTTTTTAAGATCTATAGCTTGTCTATGATTTTTTTTATTGGAGAGCTGTGTTGTCCTAGAATTTCTGTTAGCAAACAGATATTACGCTCCAACATGTTCAAATGTTTTTCATATACGGTTTCAAATACGGTATTAATTGCGTACGATAAATAAGAGGCAATGTTCAAAATTTCGGAATTTAGTTTCAGAATTTTAGGAAATATTTTTAATGTTAGTTTTCGTTCAGCTTCGTTCCCTGTCAAGTTTTTTAATGTGGTTGGTCCACGTGTTCAATTCCGACCTTCTATTACTGCAATTGTGCATCATTGCGTCCGGCGTGTGAGTCTAATGATCTGCAGGGTTTCACCATTCGATGTCCTGCACACAGCATGGTTGCAGAACTTTCAAGGCGCAATGATGATAGACAAATGAACCAACTGACAGATGCTATTCTGAGCCCTTTTCCTCTTTATGCCCTGTAGACTCTGGCGTTGTCTATCGCAGCCGAGCAGAAACGGGCCGACTGTTTCCCTGCCGGCATTCGTCGGTTTCCTGACGAGGCTTTTGACCCTGCGAAGTGTTGGAAATTGCCGCCATCGCTGCGACAATTTCTGCTGCTGCTACTGCCAATATTAGACTGTTACTGACAACAACAAACAACAACCATAAAAAAACTATAGCAACCATCACGATGTCGAGGGCGAATGCAACAAATGCAGAAATGGTAGCCTTAACAGTAATACGTAAGCTAACAATGCAGTAACGTTGTGGTGACTAGCAATTTAATACATAGGTCATTAGTCGTCCACATGAGCAAAATATGTGCATCAGCTCAGGTAGTGGCTCACACCCACAGTACTAATACACTCATGAACTTAACTAAGATGCATGAATCTATAGAGATGTAAAACCGGCAACCTATTTATTCACTCAACTATTTGCGGTGCTTGATTGAGCAGTCGACTTCAAACCGCTAGAGTAGTCAATTCCGAGTTGATTCCTTCCACAAATTCTCTATCGTTGCCATGTAAAGCGCTTTTCTTTTCCGTAGCAGCGGAACGCGATCGGTCCGTCCGTCTGTCTGTTTGCCAATCCGCCTGTTCGCAGTATGGCCAGACTACTGGGGCGTCATCCATTTTTGCCTCTCCCATATGCGTCAGCATCTACAGCAGCGGCCGAGACCAATAACAACGGCGACAAAAACGATGATGACGACAGCTTAACTGATACTGATCATGATTGTCTACTCGTTATCGCTGCCGTGGTCCTCGCGACCGTTTTTAAAGGCAGTTAATAAAGCGGAAAGGAAGTCAGTCGATTGTGTGCCGTTATCGCGTGCTCTGGCTTTTCGAATGTGCCTGTCGCTTGTTGGCTACCTTTACCACTCTTCTTTCGTTACCAGTAATATACACTATACGTGCTACTAATATTCTCACACAACCCTCATGTTCCTTATATATATGCATGTGTGTTTGTAAATGTAGTCTGTAGGCGTACTAGCACATTGAAGAAGTCGATGGTAGGAGTCGTAGGAGCTTGTAATGTCAACAACGCTTGAAAAAAAGAATCTAGGCGAATCAATAATGGTTGCGACTGGTTAACGTATTTCGCTATCGCGGCTTATTGCTGCCACTCACACATCGTTACTGCGCAATAAGCATCATCACCAGGATAATTATCGTCATAATCTTTATAGTCATAACAGTTGTTGCTGCTATTTCTGCTGTTGTCTTTGAAGACGCAACCGTCCGCAAAGTGGGCTCCAGCGTGACCCTGCACGATTTGCCGGCAGGAGATGATCACAGCGGCGATGGCCGCTGTTGTTCTTGCGGATATCAAACACGACCCAGCCCGTTCTGCCATTGCCTCGCCAAAGCTTTAAACGACCCCTCACAAACTGGCGGATCAGTGTCGCTGTCTACCTGCAGTGTTTCAGTAAGCCCGTAAGTAACTATGGCAAGAATAAGGGTTTAGAACAGATTTCATCGAAAGGGAAAAGGGAAGCAATATGTCTATGATTAAAGTGAACGTGTGATCGCACCTGTCTCATCTTGAGTAGTAATAGCTTATGGGTATACTAAAACTTCTATAACAGAGGGACGCTACGTGGCCGTAGTTGCGCTCGTAACAACAGTGGCAACCGCGCGCAGTGTCAGTGTAAGGACACGCAACGCGGGCAGATCGCGAGATGAAAGAAGGGGCGAGTGGTAGTGATTGGTTGAACGCACGCGGACTGGCGGGCCCACGTTGGCTGAATGGATGGAATGTTCGGATATTGTTTGTCCGCTACAACAGCGGAAAGAAGATGGCCGCCGCTGGAAGTTGCTTGGAAGAGCGAAACAGATTTTCGACCCCGGAAAGAAGGCTAAAGGAGTGGAGTCCTTGCGGCGAGGCCTAGCCAGCCACTTGGCGAGACCACCGAGGGGAAAGCTCCATATTTGGGGAAAAGAGGTCAAATGACCCACTTTCCAGAGGAGCAAGTAAGGGCCAGTCGAAGCCTAACGACGCCATCATCTTTCTGCTATCTGTTCAACCGTCAGGATATCCGACCCGGATAAGAACAAACGAGACTATCGGCTTCGACTGTTTCCGGATCGAACAGACGGAACGTGAAATACGCAATAATCCACTATCGTAATGCAGGATAATCCCATATCTGTGTATAACTGAAATTAAATAGTATGCGTAGATTTGCTTTCATAATATAATTTACCATTACTAGCAAAAAAACTAACCATAGATGGATTTAATTGGTAAGTTCAAGAATAATATAGTTTCCGGCCGTTACAACGCTTGCAAACACTTGAACGAGCAAACGACACATCTGAGTGCGACTTCCTGTTCGGTGCAGCTTGGAGAGTGTTTGCTGCCCACAAAATGAGCCCCACTACACTCGGACCCAATCAAGCCTACATGGTCCATATACGCTCTCCAAGAACCAGAACATTCTAAGTAGTAATAGTAGTAATCGTATTAGACGCAGTCTCTAACAGCTGCGGCGATAAGGTACAGATATACAAACTAAATGGAACTGTAGCGTGAACTTTATATGTATGTATTGATGAGCGGTCGACTATATATTGGAAGCGGTTTAACACTAGAATCAACCCATAACTAGCCCAAACCAGCACTAAAATAAAAAAAAAAAAGAAAAATAAAAACAGCATGTGTCATTGGTCGCACACAGGCAGCATTACCATCATCAGCTGCAGAACAAACTCCGGCATTCTGCGTGAGCTGTCAAGTGTTCCCCTCTCTCCAATGGGCCCTCTCCTACCTGCCTTTCTTTGCCCCTTCCTCCGACAGTGTCAGCGATGAATTCGATGTCGTCTGCTACAGTGCTTTCACGTGGTACCACAACAGCCGGTCAGCGGCCCAGCCGTTCGGTCGCTCTGTTGTGGTACCACGATCTGGTGAATGAATGAACGGCGCAGCGATCAGCCGTTGCTTGTTCAATTCGAGCAGAACTCAGGAGAAAGAACAGAGCACCATGTAACAGAGCAGTGAAGAATAGCAGACGACGTGCACAATCACGCAGAGACATGGAACGATTTCGACCACTGGGTATTGTGTTGATTTTGGTGTTGTGATGATGCGCGAGTCCGAAATAGCTGCAGCCGGTGGGGGCTTATGTGGTGTTTCGAATTACCGTCAATGACTGGAGCTTACCGCAGGAAAGGACAATAATATTCGACAGTAGTACCAATGGTAGCAACGTACAATCACCTAGTAATTAGACAATGATGAATGATGTGTTGAGTTTATAATCAATAGTATTGCGTTCATACTTGTCGTGATCGACCAGTCATTTGCACTAGAAGACGTGCGTTGTAATGCTTCGCACAGTAGGGCAACAGTAACATGGGGCGCATTGAGACAACGGTAGAAAAAAGTGCTAACAATGTTACGTAAAGTTCTCATTGCTAACTTCTGGAATGTGTAAAACTCAGTTACTGGTTTCCGTCAATCGTCATATCTATGTGTTAATTTCCCATAGTAACAATCTTCATCGTGTTTCCAGCTGTGGAACACATATGGCAGTTGAGGTCGCAACGGCCAGAAAAGTGTTGGAGAAGAGGAGGCGACTCGGTTGTATCAGGCTACAGAGGTTGGTAGCGATTGAACAGCTGCGTAAGCAAGGCGCTGCTATAGAGTCGGGTTCAGTAAAAGAGCAAGGAATAAGACCTTGCGTGGGACTCAGCGCGTTGAGCTAGGAGGAGAACCTGACAAACAAATGAATTTTTTTGGAAGCAGCTAAGGGCGGAAACGCTTTATGCACAGCTCGCATAATCGACCTAGGTAGTGAAGGACTCATCGTCAGTCATTTGAAGCCACGGCCTCTTAAGTGATCTGATTTGTTTGTTATCCACTGAAACCGCTCCTTTCAGACTAATCGAAGCTTAACGAGAAAGATGCATCTACCGCGTGGTAAACTTTGATAGGGGAGACAACCGAAGCAGAGAAGAAGAAAGGAATCAGAAAAAAAGCCAAAAGCTTACCCCTCCATCGTATCAGTGCACCATAAAACTTCTGGATTCCTTTTTCTTAAGTACTATATAAATAAATTTACACACCCCATACTATTGGAATCTGAGTATCTGAGTCAGACTGAATGCCAGTTGCCCATGTCTTCTTGTATACCACTTAGCTGTGCCTTCAGTAAATCTTCTTGTTATGCATGCCGTATTCGTATATTCTGGCTGCCATCTTGCCTATCCAGCGGGAAGATGGACTGGTGAAGTAACATGATACTACTAGCGTTCCATGTAAGCTCTGGTTCGAAGTAATATTAAGCTAACTTCTGAATCAAAGCCTAAGGACACAAGCTGCAGGGTACAGTGAGTAAAGGTTCAATAGCACCGAATAACGCAACTGTGTGTTCTGGTCTACCCAATGCATTTGCCCTGAACTTGCTAAAAGAAAATATATGATCATGTCTGCGAAGTTAATAGCCTGCTCAGTTGTTTTTGAACTAGGATGTGTTTACTATCGATGGTACGATGCGGAGATGGCACATGATGGTGCACTCATGTTGTACCGCATCACCAACAAAGCTCTCAGGAAACACCTCGTATCAAAATCGTTAGGCCAGCTGCCTCTTCCCCGGCCTGCCTCTATAGTCTCTCTTCGGTAGGCGCAGTTGGCCGGTAAAGTCTATGCGATACTTACATGGGCAGCCTATAGCCAAGCGTTAAAAATCTTAGCGGTTCGTTTATTGTCTTCTTTACCTTTGGCCTATTCTTCATCACCAGCCCATTTCCACAGCATACCTACTGCCTATGGGGAGTACTACCTAGTTCCTACCTAGCTAGTTGATAGCTTTTGTGCTCACTCTTCCTTCGTCTTGATTCACACTGTTTCTAGCTTTTCGTTCGTTGTTTGTCCGCGTGTTAGTCTGAGCAAGCAACTCGGTGTTGTGCTGAATGGGTGTTTATTTTAAAAGGTGTAGACAGAACTAACAAGGTGTTTATCTTTGCTGTACCATTGTGATGTTGGAAAATTCTGTTGTGTCTTGTGGGTGAACTAGTGTCTTCCTGTGTGTGTCTCTAGTTTACTTTCTCTTCGCATAATTGCACTCCTGTATTTTTTTTGGGCTTCTTGGTCACTGCCTATCGACAAGGGCAACGCTGGAAAAAAATCGCCGAAAAGAGAGCAGACTAAAATGTAAAGAGAAAGGACCAGGCTAGAAGAATTAAGAATGTAACAGACAGCGGCCCTGAATAGCCAGAGATTAACAGCGTCTAAGATGAGCCGCGTCTTTAAAATTTTACCCACAGATGAGGTTGCAAACTAGCAGCTCACCTGCTGTGTGTTCAAAGCGCAAGAAGTGCACAAATGGACGTCTGCGATTAGAGCATATATAAATGGCACATGTATTTTAAAAGATTTCAAACTAATTTATTGTTTACGCCAAGTTGTTTCCTCAGTTAGAAGCTGAAAACATAAAATGAAATTTTCCCAATAGATGTTTACTTTTGCTAAAGCAAAGGGTACAAGCGAATCTAGGAAACCTTAAGATTGAATAGCTTTTGAACTAGAATGACGATGTTTTGATATGTACTAGAGGTGCTTTTTCTGCACTTGTCTTAGCGACCTGGTGGATTCCAGATAAATTCCAGTATATGGCTCTTTACAAAATCAAATCGATCATCGGATATGCTTGCCGACCAATTGCTCTTTTTAGGACATGGAAAGTCTTGTAACCACACGGACTTGGATCAGCAGTATAAACTGGTTTAAGCCCAAGTTGGATATTCTTTTGCTTAATCCAGAAAGAAACTGAGGCATGGCGATCAGCTGTGGCATTGTCGTAACGAGACTGCATGCTTTCGATTGTCGTGCCCTTATGGGTCCTCGAGTCTCTTAAAAAACTTGAAATAACGAAATACCTTCATTGCTTCCTCTTAGATGGGCATTTCATAGCAACAGATGTTTTTATTGCTCATTGCGAACATCATCACCTTATGTCTAATTTTAGCGGATACCGCTACCAAAATCGAGTGCTTTCTAGGGCGGTACCTGGTCCCTTATTATGCTTCGTTTATAGACCGTTTACTCCACGCGATTTTTGTTAATTAAAGATCTGCAAATTGCACGTGGGCTTTAAAGAACAAACATTTGACCAGTTGATTGTCAAGGCTTAGATGTTTTTCGTTCTGAACTCGTTTCTTCCTCTTTTCATTCTCAAATCCATTCTCATTCTCCGTTCACAAGTTTCTAGGAGATTGAAGTATAAGCCAAATTCCGTTAGCTGCCAGCGGCGCGCAATTCAGAAGCTATAACGTTACAAAATCTCCCAAATTTGCTTCTGTCAACCTAATATACTTTTATAGGATTGCTTCCTGCAAGATGAAAAATATTGTTATTATTTTGAGTACCGATTAATTAATTGCATTTATTGAAAGCGATAGTTAAAATTATTGAACACGCGAACGACGCCAATTTAACACAATTCTGGTGAGAAGAAAAATATAACACTCATCTTCAAAGGTAGCATTCCATTAGCTTTAGTTAAATAGTAATAAAAAAAGTGTGTACTTATTTACCATTTATTATTTTATTTATTTTTACCATTTGTCATAAAATCGTTTTAATCTTAGAACGATAACGATGCACTTTGAAACAGGTTTTTTTTAACAGAAATAAAGGATATCGTTGAGACCTTTTATTAAGATAATACTTGTACATTCAACTACAGATGAGGAAAGCATATTCTAGTAGGATATTCATTGTTTTTTTTGCTAGAAACTCTAATGGCGAGATTATTATAAAATGTAAATAATTCGAAGATTAAAGCTAACTGTAAAGTGTGCAATATGTGTTATTTGTGGCACCTGAAGCAGCGACCCGAGATATGTATATATATACATGTATGTATGTGAACGTTCATTGAAACGAACTATTAAAAATACCGAATTCACATTTTAAGTGTTTCCACGATATAAACATGTGAAACGACTCGAAATGAACGAAATTACAAGACCGGTCCATGAACGAACTTATAGGTACCGACAAGTGACTCAGAGCTAAGTAATGAGGGTAACTTTAAACATTAATTTGTTGCCCAGCTTTTATATTTCAACCGCTAAAATTGTGTGACCACAAACTATTATGACTCCTTGAGACTTTCGTGTATAATTTTTGAGTCGTTGAGCAATAGAGTTTTCCTAATAATAGGTTGCATAGTTAGTTGCATAGTGATAATAGTTAATAATAAATGGCAAATAAACTCCATATCGTTTGTATTGATATGACCCGTTTCTAATTGCTCGTTTAATGAATCTACCTTTGAAATTTAAACTTAAAAAGAAAACCAAAATACACTATAATTTTTCCAGATGATACATATACATACACTCGAAATCCGATTTTTCTTATATTTTATTCACTGTCGTAAATGGGTTAAGGAATATTGCTAGGAACCGTTGTGTACAAAACCTAAATAAATAGTAATTGTCAAATCAACGGGCACAAAATTACATAGACTCGCATGCGTCTATAATTTCGAATCTTCAGTGTTTTAGAAATTAGGTTGGTTATATCAGGATATTATCGTTATACGATGATAATATGGTGTTATCCTATGTGCAGGAAATAGGCGGTGATACGATATGAAAATTATAATATATAGCGTAACATCACGTTTTGCTTTAATAGTGGCGCAATATTATATGTGCTTGCATAATCGTAGCACAGTTAAGATTTTAGCTCTTAAATAGCAATTAAAACAGAAATTGTTTATGGAAATAATGCATTTTATCACTAAATATATGTTTGAATAAATAAATACATGGTTTCGAGCCTAGACCACCGCGTGTCCGTAAATTTAATAACGGTAAAAAAACACGTTAGCACTGCACCACGTTGGAATGCATGCAGGCGATGCAGGTCCCGGAAAGGGCGGCTAGTTACTTTAAACAAAAAGAGTAACCATTGGTCTTGAGCCAGTAAAAGGTTTCGGGCGAGAAATGTTTTCGAATAGTACCATGCCGGTGCAATACTCTTGTATCTAGGTCAAGTTTATCCTGTGGGAAGTTACGCAGGTCTCGTTATTGACAGGTCTTTTGGGGGGCCCTGTTCCCGATTCACGCGCTATCGTTAAGTCGCCCTGAGGTGAATCAAGCTGTTTATATGAAAAGTGTGTGTCAATTCTCTTGATGAATTACTAAGCAAGCAGTTTTCGTACTTTTTCGTCACTCTGAGAAGCTAATCTTGTCTTGTGACAAAAAAAATTTTAAATGTAGGCTTTTGAAATGCTATAAGCTTATTCAGGTGACACACCATGTGTATATGTTTTTATTCATATCATCAGTTAGTGTAGCTGTTGGTCATATTGCGTGTAAACAGCTAATAAATTGTATACAAATCTGACATATATATATATATATATATATATACACACACACACACACGTGTTGTGTTAAAACGTTGCGAAACCGTTGAATTTTCAAGCAGAACCTAAAATATATCTTTTTCTTATTCGTCTGTTTTATTATATTATGACGTGCAAAGGGCTCTTTAGCTTTTTCAATATTTTATCTCAATATGTTCCATGCGCAGAAGTCCTTTCGACAATTCAGAGACAGTCTTCCTGATGTGTACGATAAAGTACAACTCTAATTACTCTTGGAAATTTGACAAGTAAGCTTGTTTATATCCGATATGATCTCTCAAAACCACAAACTGTAGCAGATCGCCGACAAAATGTATCTATTATTTCATCCTACCTATGGCATTTTCCTCTCTTTTTTAATCTATGCAAAAACTTAGAAGTTCAAAAAAAGTTTGCCCATCGGCCACCAATCGATTTACCATGTTGGCCGTTATGACCGATCTTTGATCTGTTACAACTCACTTATGTCTGCATTCCTGAAGGGCCAGAACAATAGGTTGCTCAGTGACGTACTCCTAAAAAACGTTGCAAAGAATAAGAAAAATGAAGCAATATCTTAGGACATTAAGGCGTTTTTTAACGATGACAACACCAGGTAAATTTTCTCTCGTTAATGCTTCAAGCGCATGCACAAGGTTGCTCTAAATTTGGGCAGCCGATACTTAAGATCAGAACCCTAATAAATTTAAAAGGGTGTTGTAAAAACTAAAGAATGAGATATTCCGATAAACACAGCGCATTATAAGGAGGGTGATGTATAAAGTGCAGTCCTTGAAGGTATACTAAAACAGCGCTGGTATCAGGATCTTTCTTAGTATGGGCAGTCGAGAATCAATTATGAAAGAAAGCGTCATGATTAGAGTTACAGCATGGAAGTGAGACTATTAAAATGTGTTAAATAAAGTTACCATCGACGAAAACAGGTCACGTTTTGTGGTTTAATGCGAAATATTGTACTTCAAACGTAATCAGTATTCTCGGAACAGCTTTTTGTTAATGTTTCCGACGTGCAAAGACCCACTTGAAGCAGTATTTTTCCAGATGTCTTTTAAAATTCGTTTAAACCCTTTGAATTAGTTCAACTTGATTTGCATCCTGAAGATATGGTTCTGTAGGGCAACGAATTATTATACACAACAGGTAAAAATAATAGTTAATTTTTAGCAGTGGCCTAAACGTGTCTAGCATAAAAACGGTCTGATTTAAGTTATTCTATTCTAGCAGAATTTTTATACCGTTTTTGTACATATGTTCAAAGTATAAGGTGAATAAATGTAGAATAGAATTTATAAAAATCACAATAATTTGATGACTCAAAAGTTTCCATAATGATGATAATGCCTGTAGGGACCGTCTTTAACCTTAATACGACCGCTGCTTAAACGTTCACTTATGAACTCGAGACCTTCATAACCTTAAATCACTGCTGCAAAATCAACAGGATTATAATACGACGACTAGTAGCTTAAGACGATGTCGCAAGTACGATAAGACACGAATCCAATGAAACTATAAAGGATTGTTGTTTTCGTCTTAATTAACATGACTATTATCTTCAGGGACGAGCCCTGTCTATTTACCTTTTTGCCATATCGATATCCTTATCTATGTTACCACAATTTAACTTCTATTACATAAGTCCCGTTAAATCCTTCGATTAAATAATTAATTAAATCGCCCTTGCGTGTTACCTATGTGATCAAGTTTGATGTCCCCTGGTTGCACGTTTTGCGAGTGACCGGATAACTACGTCAACGCTATTGGCTAAAACTGAAAAGAGGTAAAATCTTTTAGCCAGACACCCCACAGTAGTCATCGGCAAATGTGGTAGAGGTTTGTTTATTCTTGACAAAACGGCAACCAAGATTAACTTCGGGAATATAATTCCTAATAGTATGATTGAAATGTCATCACAAGTCTGATAAAAATGTGTTTTACTTCTGAAAGGATAATGAGATTAACATTGTAAATTCTAAAACTGGCTTATTTTACAGTTACAAACAATCGATGTTCCTACCTCAAAAACACCGGAGTACAAGAGGTTCTGCGGACCGTTACGTCACAGCTCACAGATCTCCCTCTAAATCCAGATGGCGTTGGGGGTGCGCTGGCAGTACTGGATAAAAACACCTCGTATCAGTCTTCGTGTTTGTGGCTGCTGCTGAATTAGAGCATGCATAAAAACAGCCCATGCACTGAAGGCAGGGCGACTGGCTGTTAGAATATACTATAATACTCGATACGAGTGGCAACCCACAGTATGTTTACAAGATATTCAACACACACCATATTTGCCATGTACATCGTGAGAGTCGTCGACTCGCTCTCCTCGAAAAATTCGCATATAGGTTTTCATTAAACATTTATTTTAGAACTATTTTGCGGACTATATCGGCTGCAACAGTTGTCGCATTAGATATCAGACAGGGAGTTTTTGCCATCTTGCGATTACCATTGCTCATAGGGTTGAGCCAGCAAAAGGGTTAACGATGCCGTCATTTGCATCGTTCCATCCCATAGCAGCCGAAGACTGGCAATAATAGGCGGATAAAAAATAATAGATTGCCGTTCAGCGCGACGATTCTGTCCATCGGTTGTCTTGTGCTTCACGTTTATATCTAGCCGTACACTACTATGCTATGCTACGCTTTATTTAAAGTTATTTATAAAACTGCGGATATGATTGCAAGTGCCCATTATAACTACGTTTTTTTGTGAAAATTTTCAGGTACAAAATATTTGGAAATTTTCGAAGGCAAGCCGTTGTACCTAGTCGTTGCCATTCCAGGAAACTGTTGGCTAAATGCGGGGGTCATTTGAAGTAGCCTTAGTTTAAAATAGTAGCCACGTGATGGCGTGATTTTGACGTTAAGTAAACACATTAGCAGGTCCTGTGGACCACGACGTGTTCAAACGGCAAATACCTGTTTCAAAATGAACCTACATGTGTACACAACGGTACAAGGGCTATAATTCCAACGACTACTGCATGTTTGATTTTAGTCTAGCAGGCCTTAATTTTAACTTCTTTGAATTTGAGGTTTGTCAGTGCCTTGGATAGCGGGTTATTAGAGTGTTCTTTGAGCCTTTTTTTAGTTCTCACTGTAAGAAGCCTTTGTCCCCATTCGTCGTTAACTGGTATAGAATTTTTGTAGATTTAAATATTACGTCAAACAGGATAAATGTTTAAGGTTCAACACGTTCAAGAAATAGACGAAGACCACTCTTCATTTATTGATTTGAACATTTTTTGCTACAAAACCGTCGAATTTTTTGAAGCAAGAAACGAAACCATGCACCATTTTTCAGAGAATGTAATTAATGCCACATTTTATAAATATATATTAGACGTTTTCTAAACTTATTAGTGCGATACTTTTCCTTCAGAAACTTCGTGTGAAAGTAAAAAGTTTAAAGGGCATTTCTCAGTTTTGCTACAGTAAGGAAAGGAACAATTACATTTTTTACCCTCTGTAGAAGTTTTTCAACGTCCCGCTACCGTTAAAAGAGTCTAGAGTCCACAGCTTGATCAGGACCGTTTCGAACACAGATATTGCGCATGAGAAATGTAGTAGCATTCACGCTAGTTACGCAAGCTACCCAGTGTGCTGACATGATTATTTAATTTATAAGTACTTAACGTAAATAGTCAGTCAGTTTTAATCAAAGACCAAAGGGAACCGTGTTATTGTATATCCGACGGTCTACCCAACATGGATGCCACATTATGCAACAGATAATATAAATTAAAATACTTCTAAATTACTAAAATAAAATCAAGAAAAGTAATAAAGTCCCCTGTACAATACGACTGGACAGCATTCAAATCTGTGATATCATGGAGGAAATAAAGGTTTTTCGTGGAGAGCTCACTTGAAGCAAATCGAGTATAGTCACATATGAAAGGTGCACTTTGTCCTTGTAAAATAGGAAATGACATTATTAAAAGAACTAAAGTTGTTCCTTATACATAGCAGTTAGTGATCCAATAATATCAAAAAGCTGAACCAATAGACGGTCTCCAACAAGTTGTCAGACCGTTTCAGTACTTGATATCTGAATGTGAACCTCGAAGTGTATCAGATTATTTTTCATTTTGCCCATTGTACGCTAGGAGACAGCAATAAATAGCACCGCTTCACCTATTAATAACTTAATTAATTTAAAAGATTTTTTAATACTCCTCTATGGGACGCTGATCACACTATACTAATGGAAGCCACCTTGTTTGCATTAACAGCTACAGATCAGAGCACAGAAAGGGCTTCATACCCGTCAACGTTCTGAGGTCAACTCATTAATTTCGCTGATTGTTAGTCCAACGCTCAATTGAGTTTGTTGCTGGTTGTAAATATTTTTTTTCGCCTGTCTTCTTTAGTTTAGCCTTTGCTTTTTTCTACGTGAAAGTACTTGTCGGAGCCATGTAGGCGCTGCGTCTCCTGAGCTCATGAAAGCCCTTAATTGTGAAAACCTAGTAGTTCTCAGATTTGTACAAATAGGTGTTTTCAGTTCCCGGTTTAGCTATCGAACCGCGTGTTCTACTGTTGCGTTACTCTTTGAGCTGTACACGTAGTCTGCACATAGCCTCACCATGATTAAACCTGCTGAAGAAAAGGTTATTTTTTATGTCAACCTATACAGGCAAAAGCACCGCATACAGAAGCTACTAAAGGTGCCTCAAAAGAAAGAATACCTATATATTATAAAAATATATAGAATGGAGAAAAAAATATTAATCATGTTATAGCAGAATAAAATCGTGATATTCTTATACATTTTGAGATTCGATATATTAAGCTACTTGATAAAGTTCTTATAAACGTCATGAGCTACCATTAGCGCGGTAATGATGAAGCGCAATTAATTAACTGGAAGCAACAGCTAAGTTTCAATACTGAACTTGTTTATAGCGAAAAGCTGTGTCGACTTCGACTAAAGCCATACATTAGATTTCATATTTACGCCATAATAGCGCATATTACTGTCGTTCAGCTTTATCAAGGAAAGGCTGTCGGCGATATATGTATATTGCTAGTTCAAAGAAGAAGTCTCGCACTGCTTGAATTGATTTGGTAACCATAAACATTTACTTCTTTTGTTCAGTCAAACTAAAACTTGATGTCTCCGTATGTATGGGGAACACCTGAATCAGGCAGTTTGTCACATCGCTGCAAAGCGAACACGAAGGTATCAACGATTGTGCCTCACCCAAACACTTTCTATATTGTTGTTTTCTTGATAAGTATCTGTTTACAACGAAAGCACTCTATTGACTCATTACGAAGAGGGTAGGCTATGCAATTAAAAAAAAACGGTAACCATGACTTTATTACTTCGACTTCGCTCGTCTTAAAGTTTGCCGGCGCACTAGCTAATATTAATCATCATACATCTTTTAGAGTTGGCCTTTGTAACAGAAACAGCAGCATAACGGAAGCCTTAAATCTTAAGAAACGATTCCAAACTCTACATGAATTAAAAGAATTGCATGTTCGCAACACAGTGGGTACCATTTGGTGCTGTTTAATGTCCTATCTCTCTACGCGGTCTCTATTATGATATGGCTCATAGCTAATAGTTAGAGCTAGTATGAATTGACTGAGGTCTATAAATAGCCTTTGGGGGTTGTGTTTTTATTCAAAAAATTGCCAGAATGGATCTGAAGAGACTCCAGCGCTGCCAGATCTACTTCTTGAACTCGTTACGGAGGTCAGGGTGCCACAGACATGGCTCAGTTTTCTTCGTTAAAAGGTATGGCCGTTCAATAAAGAGCAGAGCCTTTATTGCGACATGAAACAAAGCGCTAGCGAATTATAATGTGAAATATTAAACGTATCAATATACTAAGCGGTCGCCTATTATTAGACACTCAGTTAATTGACGAGAACTGGCCAGCTTGTAGCTATCATTATGGAAGATTCCTTGTTAGCTTACTAATTGCCAAAGGAAAAAACTGTTAACCAAGCTCCCGGACCCTCTCTAAATTTGAGATCGATCTTTCATTTTTGAAAGTTAGTCATTTTCCTATTCTAATGATCAAACTTCAGAATTTGAGTAGTAGTAGGTAGCTTCTTTAGTAGTCTAGTCAAAATAATTGTCAGCCGTCGAAAGCTTAGAAACACAAATTGTGACAAATTCCTAAACAAAAGTAACGTTTTAGTAATCTATATTTTCATATCTTCGGCCAACGTAGAATAATGAAGCGAACAACAATTGTCCGAACGTTTTTGCTTGAAATATTAGGACGAAGCTAATGTTGTCTCGGAACCCTAAGCAAATCAAGTAGCGAAATCACAGACTACGTATAGCTATGAACAGGTCTTCCATTTTATATTATGTAATAACGGTTTCTACTCTCTTCTTGACAACTGTGTTAGTGAGCAAAAAAGACTAGGAACGAAAATCCGCCTTCCTCCCACGTAATTCACGTGTACATAGAATATGCCTATAAACACGTAGATTATGTAAGAAGGAAGCGCATCCCGTTTTCCACTCTCTCCTTGTGCTTAGTGCAAACGTGACTGACTGGCACACGGCTTTCCTGAGACCGTTTCTATATTCCTTTAAGCCATCTGTAACAGACTGTATGGTTGAGGCCTAATTCTACCCAGCGTCTGGAAGGCCATCACCCTGAATTATCCCGATCCTTATGATGTTTAACTAAGTTTTGCGGCTCATCTAAGTCTGATCAATCTGTATGTAATGCGTTATCCTGTAACTTACTAAAGGTTGTCGCCTGCACATGATCGCACGGTACATTCAGAATGATTCGAACATTACATCGATGACTGTAAGCGAAGTTCAGCATTTCCCAGAACCTTGCGGATATCGAAATGTAAACGACTGATGAAAAAGAGAACAGATCGTGTGCGAATTGTACGTTTCTCTAGCTAGATACCAC
Organism: Varroa destructor; assembly: GCF_002443255.2. Lineage (NCBI taxonomy): Eukaryota > Metazoa > Arthropoda > Arachnida > Mesostigmata > Varroidae > Varroa > Varroa destructor. The sequence goes on along the minus strand of NW_019211454.1, from coordinate 3,963,657 downwards.
GATCGGGCAGTAATTTGTCCACTATTAGGACGATTCATTCTGGTTCCCGAACTGTTGGGTAGAACGGGTTTTTCCGAATATCTGGAAGAACTATTTCAGCAGATGCGCAAACGTAAAGGGTCGGAGGCGACAACCTACCTAGTCATTTTACTAGTAGGTCTATCCAGACCAGCATATATAAGAACTCTCATTCTCAGATGTTTGATTTTCAGTTTAACAGTGTGTCTTTCGTATTACGTGAAAATATACCTCAGAACACTTTACCTAGTATTGGTTCTCTATTCAGCTAGACCCTCATCCCGCCAAGGCCCCCTAATAGTATTTACACGAATATATGCACTGCTGTTACCGTTACCACGTGGCCTGAACATGCTCATGATACTTATATACACACTATGTCGATCTATGTTTGTTAAATTGCATAGATGCGAATACAGATCTTTGATTCGGTGTGTCTTCATAACTGCCACTTTCTATGTGGCTGACCACAAGGTTTATCAACCACGTAGAGGATCGATCCATTGCCAGAATGGTAGTGTTGATTATTAATTTGCGCCCAAATAAATTGCCCGAATTTTTCACTTACATCGGATGGAAACTTTTGAGCATTGATAATCCTTCCAAAGGATTAATATCCGTGGATTTTTGCTGGCATGTTTATATACCTTATGTATAGAGAGCGTAATGGTGTTAATCCCATACTCAGTTTTAAATCTTCAAATGCGAGTATAATGAAAGAATGATTTCCCAACGTGCGGAAAAATTGGTGGATTATAGTAATAGTAGAAATAATATACAACTATGTCTGACTTAACTTGAATGGTATATTTAAGCTGTAGGGGTTTCGTTTTTGTTTATCATACGGACTCGCATTACACAGAACAAACAGTTGCAGAGGAGGTGAACCTATGATTCTGTTGGAAAATCTTGTTATGCTTTCGAAATTTTCGTTCGCATAGCTTCACTGTGTACAACCCGAAATTAATCCATCAATAAGTGAATTGCACTAGGGAAGAATGAATTTAAAATTCAGTTAAATTGATTCACTGCATATACCCGAATATATTCCTATTGAAAGGAAAACGTTTTTTTTGTCACATCATAAGGTTTTTAGGTCAAGTCCTAACTATACTAATGCACTAGTGCATTTTCCTGAACATTTGTCTTAGACGTTTTTGTTGATGTCCTTGGGATTATGGGTAGTTGAGTGGGGAAAGTAAAATATACTTATGTGAACACATTTGCAGGTGCTACTTATTATCCTGCAATGATCCTCCTAGATGAACTTCGACATCCAGAGACATATTTGCAAATATAACGACGTTAGCTTTTCGTTAAAATCTATTTCGATACGTGCTCTTGATTAAATAGAATTTACTACGTTCAGTGTTAAAATGCATACGACATAACATTGGAATACCATAGCTGGAGTTGCTTAATTGTTTAACACGGCTCATTTATAAACTACAAGATTCAAAAGAATAGATATAACTTTTAAGAAAAGAAATAATTAATATTAGATCTTACGCATTTTTTTTTTTTATAATAAATCCAACTGCCGCGAAATGCCACTTACGATTGAAGCCGCAACTTGTATCAACGAGTATAATGTGTAAAAAATTATATAATTATATAATAAATATAATACAAATTATACAACTGCAAATCAATTTACAGGATTAAACAAATGTCTCGATAATATAAGAAAAGATCTCTTGATAATTGAAGAGTCTTCAACTAAATTGGCAGAAGTTATTGAAATTATTGCAATAAAAAACGAATTTAACTGTGTAATACATTTGTCACACGATTTCTATATTCCTATATTAATATGTGACAATATCATAACATAATTATATGTCTAAAATGCAACATTTACCACTCATTTAAATTTGTTATTGATTAATAAAATTATAAAAACAACAGAGAAGAATGTCGGCCATGCCCAATTCACGACTCTCACTATTTATACATTCAGTGGGAAGAAAGATGGGGAAAAAACAAGACCGTTACTTTATACGAAATAGCCACCCAAGCATTAATTCCTGGCTGATTCAGCTGCCCTTTTAAGATTAAGTAAAAACTGTTTGTTTCATAAGAAACACAATTGTGTCAATTTACAGCATTTTATCATTCCATCAGATCGCCGATTCAAGAACATCCTCTACTAAGCCATAAAACAATCTCGACCGATACATATTCAAGCCCAATGTTCCCATTATACGCCGCAAAAATTTCTAGAAAATATTTAGCACAAAGGAAGCTCTGCGTGTATATGCCCGATGTCTTCAATAAAAACCTGATACACTAGAATATTGCTTTCTTTGTGGGTAGCCATTGTGACTATAGTACTGTTAAGACATCGCAAATGGATTCGATGACTTGTTGCGTACTGTATAGGTTGACTACTTCGACCGTGACGTGTTTCCGGAGTTTTGAATCTATATTTACCTCGCGTTTGTTTATCTTCCAATACAGATCAACACCGTGTTGAAATAGTCGCTCTATAAGATCTGCGGTTGCACACAGTAGTCAAATTAAACCACCAGCACGAAGTGTTTCAGTTGTACCATGTACAGTATAACACTACTGACTTCAATCAGTGTTGGATAAGGCACATCATGTGAAGCGTTAAGAAAGAAATGCTAAGATGGCGACAAGTGCTGGCCTGTCGATTATATGCGGTGCTCGGTACTTCTTCTTTTCCGCATCTGATCTCAAGAACATGGTCTGTTATCGTTGTTCATATGGACTATGATACAATGGAAAAATAGTAGGCCTAGACTCTAAACGACGATCGCAGAGTGATTCTTGGCATTTGTTGTATAATAGGCTGCTGGACTTTCTCAGGTTTAAAATAAATCCCACAGCTTGTAAATACAAACCATGTGTTCACGTTTCTCGTCCAGAATCGCTCAATCCAGCACAGTTCTATATGCTACATGTGACATGTTCAACAACGCGCTGTGTCCAGAGCAAAAGAACAAAAAATCGACGATTATGGTTATCCGAATGTGGAGGGATCGAAAGTAGTGTGCTGTAAAGGTACATAAACATATGTAACATATTCAAGATTTATTATAAGCAAAATCCGGTTAGTTGGATAAGGCAGCTAAAGGCTGGGCAGTAGCACTTTCAACATATGTTACTGTAATTTTTATTCTGTATATTGTAACTAAAACATTATATTATGGGCATTATTATTATGATATTGGGATGCCCTTGTTACAAACGTGTCGCACAGTTTAATCTGCCCTTCATTGCAATCGTCTGCCTACATCCTGCTATTTGAACAAATGAGAAATAAAAGCTCTTTACCTGTCAATAGTCATTTGTCCAGGCGCTAAACGAGCTTTTGCTTTACCTCGTATAGTCCAGGTAATGACACTTCTTCGTAATTAGTATATCTAAATGGTAAAAAACAAGATCCGACTAAGCACGGCTTATTTAGGAGCCGCAATAATGCGTTTTAACATTATTACATGTAAGCCAGTGGTTGTCATTGCTGACTAAACTTACATCCACAACATCCGCCCGGTTCTATCTAAAAACACCTAGGATAATAAATATACCCATCCAGTTCCAACGCATGCTTCGCGCTGACTATTCATATCTGACTCCACTTAACTGTACCCTGTAACTTTCCCTATCTGTATTGTTGTTACAAGCCAACAACGGCAGGCAATAAACGCAATTAGGAACTTTACAGTAAATAAGTGACAATTTTGCTTCATGTATCCGAGCAAAAATTGTGTCTCCTATAAGTATTTTTAATCCTGACTTCCAACGGGAAGCAGTTAACCTCATTTGAGTTGGAGAACCGCCTATAAGAATTTTTCTAACCTCTGCAAGATTGTAGGGAAAAATGAAAAACCTTGTATTACGGGTGTCCAAACTTCTCCCTTAGTTGAAACTCTCAGGTGTCGCTTCTATGGCATACCCCCACATGGTGGTACCACATTGCCTCAAGAAATTGTACTATTTCATATTAACTCAGGCAAGAGAACAAGATTACGCCAAGTGTAAATTCTGTTTTGACAAACTATAGCCATAGGAAATCCTTCTGTTCATATTCCTAAGCACGTAATTAACGGGCTCTTCAAACGCCAGGGCTGTATCGAGTGTCATGCAAAAAAAATCGCCCTAACCGGCTTCGTTTGAACCGACCTGGCCACAGCAAAAAAAACCATGTTGTCTATATGCATCTGCCTATGCTAACGTTTGACCTATATTGAGCATCTGCGTGGAGCATCGTATGATCAAAAAATGACAAGAATAATATTGGTAATCTATACACATATGTTTTACGAATTATGCTCTGTACGAGGCTATTGCTTTCTGTTCCTTCATCTTTAAAGGTCATCTTTAATGCAGTAATTTCGAAGCACTTTAGGATTATACCGCAGTGTGTGTAGTGTTTTTTTTTAAAAACAGTTTAACTAGATATATTTCCTTGAGTATTATTTTGTTACTACCTATTACTATGTGAAATCCTCCTTTTCTCTTGGTAGAGTGTACATGAGCGCTCGTTTTCAGTCCTCGTTTAAACTTACACTAGTCTCTTTCCTGTATTTGCGTTTTTTTTGTGTTGGTTTCGAGTTTCGCCGCTTGTCCAGCGTATCAGCTTCTTTTTAACGTCATCAGTTTAAGATCACATTAAGGACGCTGCCATCAGATTCTGCTATTCCATATGCACCTCCTGCTTGGCAAGCTGTCCGGTCGGTCATGACCGTCTCAGTGTCAAGGATGCAGCGATTTAGGTTCTGCATAAACGATTCAAATTCTAAATAAATTAACAGTCATTTATCTTATCATTTTTCCATCGCTAATTTTCATCTGTCCCATCCTGTACAGGCCCTAGTACCGTTGTTATGGTATTTTTTTGAAAATCCATCATAATCAAAGGGAGAAATCAATGTGACTTCTCAAAGTATCGAGCAGGTAAAACGATTAAGACTATATTCGTCGCTTTTCCTTTTACTCAAACATTTATTGACGGGTTACGGGAACTTATTCAAACCTGGATAATTTTGATCATTTTGCATGTTTCTACTTTACATGTTTCTATTTTAGCATAAAAACAACTGTATCAATGCACAATGGTGGACGCCTTAGATAACAGGATGTTTCATATGGCTGATTCGTTGTAGCGTTTTATTGCGATATTATGATCGCCATTGATTGATGCAATAAATTCGAGTTGTCCTATGTGCTACCTATAAACTCTCTAAGCTCACAGTTTTTTTATCAATACGTTGTATTTTTCTCGGCAGATACGCATATATAGATTCATACACTAGGCAGCGTATGAAACGCCTCAGGGGTCACCCCGCCCCTACTTGTTGTACCTTCTTGAATTATTTTGCCGGTATCATGAATCCAACAGAACATTCGCCATTCTAACACCAGACATCTACCAGCCATATCAACTCCCCTAGTTTTTCGATTCTCTATTCGACGATAAGGACAGCTACCGGCAAATGGTTGCATCCACATCCCTGAGCTGCAATAGATTCTTGCCTGCCCACGTTCTGCTTAACCTTGAGACTGTTAATGTGTCCCATACATTCGCATAAGTCATCGACCAAGAGTTAGCGACGGTCTTGCACTAGTTCGATCCGAGAGATCGCTGATGAGCAACGAACTTCGTGTCACATTAAGCCAGTCACCCTTTACATCAATCATCGACCTACCACCGACGACAACACCATATGCCTCATCATCAAGCTTAACTGGTGTTTTTTCATTTCAACCTTTCTATAGCGAGTCATTGCCTATTCAGTACAATCACCGACGTACTAAGAGTAACAACTTAAAACAAGGTAAATAATTTTTAGATCCTTCTTCAGACTACTGAATGTTTCTTCCTATATAAAAATTATAAAATGCTTGT
>NW_019211454.1:3939857-3957739 GCF_002443255.2 Varroa destructor | reverse complement strand
CTCTTTGGATTCTATTCTATAGAGGAGAAAACTCGGATGGATGTAGGCAAAAAAAACGTTTCCGATAGAAGCCCTTCGGATTCTATTCTATAGAGGAGAATCTATTGGATGTGGGCAAAAAAAACGTTTTCGATAGAAGCCCTTGGATTCTATTCTATAGAGTGAGAACAACTCGGATAGGATGTAGGCAAAAAAAAACGTTTCCGATAGAAGCCCTTCGGATTCTATTCTATAGAGTGAGAACAATCGGATAGGATGTAGGCAAAAAAAAACGTTTCCGATAGAAGCCCTTTGGATTCTATTCTATAGAGTGAGAACAATCGGATAGATGTGGCAAAAAAAACGTTTCCGATAGAAGCCCTTCGGATTCTATTCTATAGAGTGAGAACAATCGGATAGGATGAGGCAAAAAAAACGTTTCCGATAGAAGCCCTTTGGATTCTATTCTATAGAGTGAGAACAATCGGATAGATGTGGCAAAAAAAAACGTTTCCGATAGAAGCCCTTTGGATTCTATTCTATAGAGTGAGAACAATCGGATAGATGTGGCAAAAAAAAACGTTTCCGATAGAAGCCCTTCGGATTCTATTCTATAGAGTGAGAACAACTCGGATGGATGTAGGCAAAAAAAACGTTTCCGATAGAAGCCCTTCGGATTCTATTCTATAGAGTGAGAACAATCGGATAGGATGTAGGCAAAAAAAACGTTTCCGATAGAAGCCTTTGGATTCTATTCTATAGAGTGAGAACAATCGGATAGGATGTAGGCAAAAAAAACGTTTCCGATAGAAGCCCTTTGGATTCTATTCTATAGAGGAGAACTCTATTGGATGTAGGCAAAAAAAAACGTTTCCGATAGAAGCCTTTGGATTCTATTCTATAGAGGAGAAAACTCGGATGGATGTAGGCAAAAAAAACGTTTCCGATAGAAGCCCTTCGGATTCTATTCTATAGAGTGAGAATCTATTGATGTGGGCAAAAAAAAACGTTTTCGATAGAAGCCTTTCGGATTCTATTCTATAGAGTGAGAACAATCGGATAGGATGAGGCAAAAAAAACGTTTCCGATAGAAGCCCTTCGGATTCTATTCTATAGAGGAGAATCTATTGGATGTGGGCAAAAAAAACGTTTTCGATAGAAGCCCTTGGATTCTATTCTATAGAGTGAGAACAATCGGATAGGATGTAGGCAAAAAAAAACGTTTCCGATAGAAGCCCTTCGGATCTCTATTCTATAGAGTGAGAACAACTCGGATAGATGTAGGCAAAAAAAAACGTTTCCGATAGAAGCCCTTCGGATTCTATTCTATAGAGTGAGAACAACTCGGATGGAGGTAGGCAAAAAACGTTTCCGATAGAAGCCCTTCGGATTCTATTCTATAGAGTGAGAACAACTCGTAGGATGTAGGCAAAAAAAACGTTTCCGATAGAAGCCCTTGGATTCTATTCTATAGAGTGAGAACAACTCGGATTAGGATGTAGGCAAAAAAAACGTTTCCGATAGAAGCCCTTTGGATTCTATTCTATAGAGGAGAAAACTCGGAGAGATGTAGGCAAAAAAAACGTTTCCGATAGAAGCCCTTCGGATTCTATTCTATAGAGTGAGAATCTATTGGATGTGGGCAAAAAAAACGTTTTCGATAGAAGCTTTCGGATTCTATTCTATAGAGTGAGAACAACTCGGATAGGATGTAGGCAAAAAAAACGTTTCCGATAGAAGCCCTTCGGATTCTATTCTATAGAGTGAGAACAACTCGTAGGATGTAGGCAAAAAAAAACGTTTCCGATAGAAGCCTTTGGATTCTATTCTATAGAGTGAGAACAATCGGATAGATGTAGGCAAAAAAAAACGTTTCCGATAGAAGCCCTTGGATTCTATTCTATAGAGTGAGAACTCTTTGGATGTAGGCAAAAAAAAAACGTTTCCGATAGAAGCCTTTGGATTCTATTCTATAGAGGAGAACTCTATTGGATGTGGGCAAAAAAAAACGTTTTCGATAGAAGCCTTTCGGATTCTATTCTATAGAGTGAGAACAATCGGATAGGATGAGGCAAAAAAAACGTTTCCGATAGAAGCCCTTCGGATTCTATTCTATAGAGGAGAATCTATTGGATGTGGGCAAAAAAAACGTTTTCGATAGAAGCCCTTGGATTCTATTCTATAGAGTGAGAACAATCGGATAGGATGTAGGCAAAAAAAAACGTTTCCGATAGAAGCCCTTCGGATCCTATTCTATAGAGTGAGAACAACTCGGATAGGATGTAGGCAAAAAAAAAACGTTTCCGATAGAAGCCCTTCGGATTCTATTCTATAGAGTGAGAACAATCGGATAGGATGTAGGCAAAAAAAACGTTTCCGATAGAAGCCTTTGGATTCTATTCTATAGAGTGAGAACAATCGGATAGGATGAGGCAAAAAAAAACGTTTCCGATAGAAGCCCTTTGGATTCTATTCTATAGAGTGAGAACTCTATTGGATGTGGCAAAAAAAAACGTTTCCGATAGAAGCCTTTGGATTCTATTCTATAGAGGAGAAAACTCGGATGGATGTAGGCAAAAAAAACGTTTCCGATAGAAGCCCTTCGGATTCTATTCTATAGAGTGAGAATCTATTGATGTGGGCAAAAAAAAACGTTTTCGATAGAAGCCTTTCGGATTCTATTCTATAGAGTGAGAACAATCGGATAGGATGAGGCAAAAAAAACGTTTCCGATAGAAGCCCTTCGGATTCTATTCTATAGAGTGAGAATCTATTCGGATGTGGGCAAAAAAAACGTTTTCGATAGAAGCCCTTGGATTCTATTCTATAGAGTGAGAACAATCGGATAGGATGTAGGCAAAAAAAAACGTTTCCGATAGAAGCCCTTCGGATCTCTATTCTATAGAGTGAGAACAATCGGATAGGATGAGGCAAAAAAAAACGTTTCCGATAGAAGCCCTTCGGATTCTATTCTATAGTGAGAACAACTCGTAGATGTAGGCAAAAAAAACGTTTCCGATAGAAGCCCTTGGATTCTATTCTATAGAGTGAGAACAACTCGGATAGGATGTAGGCAAAAAAAACGTTTCCGATAGAAGCCCTTTGGATTCTATTCTATAGAGGAGAAAACTCGAGGATGTAGGCAAAAAAAACGTTTCCGATAGAAGCCCTTCGGATTCTATTCTATAGAGTGAGAATCTATTCGGATGTGGGCAAAAAAAACGTTTTCGATAGAAGCCTTTGGATTCTATTCTATAGAGTGAGAACAACTCGGATAGATGTAGGCAAAAAAAACGTTTCCGATAGAAGCCCTTCGGATTCTATTCTATAGAGTGAGAACAATCGGATAGGATGAGGCAAAAAAAACGTTTCCGATAGAAGCCCTTTGGATTCTATTCTATAGAGTGAGAACAATCGGATAGATGTAGGCAAAAAAAAACGTTTCCGATAGAAGCCCTTGGATTCTATTCTATAGAGTGAGAACATTCGGATGTAGGCAAAAAAAAACGTTTCCGATAGAAGCCCTTGGATTCTATTCTATAGAGTGAGAATCTATTCGGATGTGGGCAAAAAAAACGTTTCCGATAGAAGCCCTTGGATTCTATTCTATAGAGTGAGAACAATCGGATAGGATGAGGCAAAAAAAAACGTTTCCGATAGAAGCCCTTGGATTCTATTCTATAGAGTGAGAACTCATTGGATGTGGCAAAAAAAAACGTTTCCGATAGAAGCCCTTTGGATTCTATTCTATAGAGTGAGAATCTATTCGGATGTGGGCAAAAAAAACGTTTCCGATAGAAGCCCTTGGATTCTATTCTATAGAGTGAGAACAACTCGGATAGATGTAGGCAAAAAAAAACGTTTCCGATAGAAGCCCTTCGGATTCTATTCTATAGAGTGAGAACAATCGGATAGGATGAGGCAAAAAAAAACGTTTCCGATAGAAGCCCTTTGGTTCTATTCTATAGAGAGAAGAACTCAATTTGGATTGGCAAAAAAAACGTTTCCGATAGAAGCCCTTGGATTCTATTCTATAGATGAGAACTCTATTCGGATGTGAGGCAAAAAAAACGTTTTCGATAGAAGCCCTTTGGTTCTATTCTATAGAGAAGAACTCTATGGATGTGGCAAAAAAAACGTTTCCGATAGAAGCCCTTCGGATTCTATTCTATAGAGTGAGAATCTATAGGATGTGGCAAAAAAAACGTTTTCGATAGAAGCCCTTCGGATTCTATTCTATAGAGTGAGAACAATCGGATAGGATGTGGCAAAAAAAAAACGTTTCCGATAGAAGCCCTTTGGTTCTATTCTATAGAGGAGAACTCTATTGGATGTGGCAAAAAAAAACGTTTCCGATAGAAGCCCTTCGGATTCTATTCTATAGAGTGAGAACAACTCGTAGGATGTAGGCAAAAAAAACGTTTCCGATAGAAGCCTTTGGATTCTATTCTATAGAGTGAGAACAATCGGATAGGATGTAGGCAAAAAAAAACGTTTCCGATAGAAGCCCTTGGATTCTATTCTATAGAGTGAGAACTCTTTGGATGTAGGCAAAAAAAAAACGTTTCCGATAGAAGCCTTTGGATTCTATTCTATAGAGGAGAAAACTCGGATGGATGTAGGCAAAAAAAACGTTTCCGATAGAAGCCCTTCGGATTCTATTCTATAGAGGAGAATCTATTGATGTGGGCAAAAAAAAACGTTTTCGATAGAAGCCTTTCGGATTCTATTCTATAGAGTGAGAACAATCGGATAGGATGAGGCAAAAAAAACGTTTCCGATAGAAGCCCTTCGGATTCTATTCTATAGAGTGAGAATCTATTGGATGTGGGCAAAAAAAACGTTTTCGATAGAAGCCCTTGGATTCTATTCTATAGAGTGAGAACAATCGGATAGGATGTAGGCAAAAAAAAACGTTTCCGATAGAAGCCCTTCGGATTCTATTCTATAGAGTGAGAACAATCGGATAGGATGTAGGCAAAAAAAACGTTTCCGATAGAAGCCCTTGGATTCTATTCTATAGAGTGAGAACAATCGGATAGATGTAGGCAAAAAAAACGTTTCCGATAGAAGCCCTTGGATTCTATTCTATAGAGTGAGAACTCTTTGGATGTAGGCAAAAAAAAACGTTTCCGATAGAAGCCTTTGGATTCTATTCTATAGAGGAGAACTCTATTGGATGTGGGCAAAAAAAAACGTTTTCGATAGAAGCCTTTCGGATTCTATTCTATAGAGTGAGAACAATCGGATAGGATGAGGCAAAAAAAACGTTTCCGATAGAAGCCCTTCGGATTCTATTCTATAGAGGAGAATCTATTGGATGTGGGCAAAAAAAACGTTTTCGATAGAAGCCCTTGGATTCTATTCTATAGAGTGAGAACAATCGGATAGGATGTAGGCAAAAAAAAACGTTTCCGATAGAAGCCCTTCGGATCCTATTCTATAGAGTGAGAACAATCGGATAGGATGAGGCAAAAAAAAACGTTTCCGATAGAAGCCCTTCGGATTCTATTCTATAGAGTGAGAACAACGATAGGATGTAGGCAAAAAAAACGTTTCCGATAGAAGCCCTTTGGATTCTATTCTATAGAGTGAGAACAATCGGATAGATGTAGGCAAAAAAAAACGTTTCCGATAGAAGCCCTTGGATTCTATTCTATAGAGTGAGAACAATCGGATAGGATGAGGCAAAAAAAAACGTTTCCGATAGAAGCCCTTTGGATTCTATTCTATAGAGGAGAAGAACTCAAGGATTGGCAAAAAAAACGTTTCCGATAGAAGCCCTTGGATTCTATTCTATAGATGAGAACTCTATTCGGATGTAGGCAAAAAAAACGTTTTCGATAGAAGCCCTTTGGATTCTATTCTATAGAGAAGAACTCTATGGATGTGGCAAAAAAAACGTTTCCGATAGAAGCCCTTCGGATTCTATTCTATAGAGTGAGAATCTATAGGATGTGGCAAAAAAAACGTTTTCGATAGAAGCCCTTCGGATTCTATTCTATAGAGTGAGAACAACTCGGATAGGATGTGGCAAAAAAAAAACGTTTCCGATAGAAGCCCTTTGGATTCTATTCTATAGAGGAGAACTCTTTGGATGTAGGCAAAAAAAAAACGTTTCCGATAGAAGCCTTTGGATTCTATTCTATAGAGGAGAAAACTCGGATGGATGTAGGCAAAAAAAACGTTTCCGATAGAAGCCCTTCGGATTCTATTCTATAGAGGAGAATCTATTGATGTGGGCAAAAAAAAACGTTTTCGATAGAAGCCTTTCGGATTCTATTCTATAGAGTGAGAACAATCGGATAGGATGTAGGCAAAAAAAACGTTTCCGATAGAAGCCCTTCGGATTCTATTCTATAGAGGAGAATCTATTGGATGTGGGCAAAAAAAACGTTTTCGATAGAAGCCCTTGGATTCTATTCTATAGAGTGAGAACAATCGGATAGGATGTAGGCAAAAAAAAACGTTTCCGATAGAAGCCCTTCGGATCTCTATTCTATAGAGTGAGAACAATCGGATAGGATGTAGGCAAAAAAAACGTTTCCGATAGAAGCCCTTCGGATTCTATTCTATAGAGTGAGAACAACTCGGATGGAGGTAGGCAAAAAACGTTTCCGATAGAAGCCCTTCGGATTCTATTCTATGAGTGAGAACAACTCGTAGATGTAGGCAAAAAAAACGTTTCCGATAGAAGCCCTTGGATTCTATTCTATAGAGTGAGAACAACTCGGATAGGATGTAGGCAAAAAAAACGTTTCCGATAGAAGCCCTTGGATTCTATTCTATAGAGGAGAAAACTCGGAGAGATGAGGCAAAAAAAACGTTTCCGATAGAAGCCCTTCGGATTCTATTCTATAGAGTGAGAATCTATTCGGATGTGGGCAAAAAAAACGTTTTCGATAGAAGCCTTTCGGATTCTATTCTATAGAGTGAGAACAATCGGATAGGATGTAGGCAAAAAAAAACGTTTCCGATAGAAGCCCTTCGGATTCTATTCTATAGAGTGAGAACAATCGGATAGGATGAGGCAAAAAAAAACGTTTCCGATAGAAGCCCTTTGGATTCTATTCTATAGAGGAGAAAACTCAAGGATTGGCAAAAAAAACGTTTCCGATAGAAGCCCTTGGATTCTATTCTATAGATGAGAACTCTATTCGGATGTGAGGCAAAAAAAACGTTTTCGATAGAAGCCCTTGGATTCTATTCTATAGAGAAGAACTCTATGGATGTGGCAAAAAAAACGTTTCCGATAGAAGCCTTTGGATTCTATTCTATAGAGTGAGAACAATCGGATAGGATGAGGCAAAAAAAACGTTTCCGATAGAAGCCCTTGGATTCTATTCTATAGAGTGAGAACAATCGGATAGGATGTAGGCAAAAAAAAACGTTTCCGATAGAAGCCTTTGGATTCTATTCTATAGAGGAGAAAACTCGGATGGATGTAGGCAAAAAAAACGTTTCCGATAGAAGCCCTTCGGATTCTATTCTATAGAGGAGAATCTATTGATGTGGGCAAAAAAAAACGTTTTCGATAGAAGCCTTTCGGATTCTATTCTATAGAGTGAGAACAATCGGATAGGATGAGGCAAAAAAAACGTTTCCGATAGAAGCCCTTCGGATTCTATTCTATAGAGGAGAATCTATTGGATGTGGGCAAAAAAAACGTTTTCGATAGAAGCCCTTGGATTCTATTCTATAGAGTGAGAACAATCGGATAGGATGTAGGCAAAAAAAAACGTTTCCGATAGAAGCCCTTCGGATCTCTATTCTATAGAGTGAGAACAATCGGATAGGATGTAGGCAAAAAAAACGTTTCCGATAGAAGCCCTTCGGATTCTATTCTATAGAGTGAGAACAACTCGGATGGAGTGTAGGCAAAAAACGTTTCCGATAGAAGCCCTTCGGATTCTATTCTATGAGTGAGAACAACTCGTAGGATGTAGGCAAAAAAAACGTTTCCGATAGAAGCCCTTGGATTCTATTCTATAGAGTGAGAACAACTCGGATAGGATGTAGGCAAAAAAAACGTTTCCGATAGAAGCCCTTGGATTCTATTCTATAGAGGAGAAAACTCGGAGAGATGAGGCAAAAAAAACGTTTCCGATAGAAGCCCTTTGGATTCTATTCTATAGAGTGAGAATCTATTGGATGTGGGCAAAAAAAACGTTTTCGATAGAAGCTTTCGGATTCTATTCTATAGAGTGAGAACAATCGGATAGGATGTAGGCAAAAAAAACGTTTCCGATAGAAGCCCTTCGGATTCTATTCTATAGAGTGAGAACAACTCGTAGGATGTAGGCAAAAAAAACGTTTCCGATAGAAGCCTTTGGATTCTATTCTATAGAGTGAGAACAATCGGATAGGATGAGGCAAAAAAAAACGTTTCCGATAGAAGCCCTTTGGATTCTATTCTATAGAGGAGAACTCTTTGGATGTGGCAAAAAAAAACGTTTCCGATAGAAGCCTTTGGATTCTATTCTATAGAGGAGAAAACTCGGATGGATGTAGGCAAAAAAAACGTTTCCGATAGAAGCCCTTCGGATTCTATTCTATAGAGGAGAATCTATTGATGTGGGCAAAAAAAAACGTTTTCGATAGAAGCCTTTCGGATTCTATTCTATAGAGTGAGAACAATCGGATAGGATGAGGCAAAAAAAACGTTTCCGATAGAAGCCCTTCGGATTCTATTCTATAGAGGAGAATCTATTGGATGTGGGCAAAAAAAACGTTTTCGATAGAAGCCCTTGGATTCTATTCTATAGAGTGAGAACAATCGGATAGGATGTAGGCAAAAAAAAACGTTTCCGATAGAAGCCCTTCGGATCTCTATTCTATAGAGTGAGAACAACTCGGATAGGATGTAGGCAAAAAAAAACGTTTCCGATAGAAGCCCTTCGGATTCTATTCTATAGAGTGAGAACAATCGGATAGATGTAGGCAAAAAAAAACGTTTCCGATAGAAGCCCTTCGGATTCTATTCTATAGAGTGAGAACAACTCGGATGGAGGTAGGCAAAAAACGTTTCCGATAGAAGCCCTTCGGATTCTATTCTATAGTGAGAACAACTCGTAGGATGTAGGCAAAAAAAACGTTTCCGATAGAAGCCCTTTGGATTCTATTCTATAGAGTGAGAACAACTCGGATAGGATGTAGGCAAAAAAAACGTTTCCGATAGAAGCCCTTTGGATTCTATTCTATAGAGGAGAAAACTCGGAGAGATGAGGCAAAAAAAACGTTTCCGATAGAAGCCCTTCGGATTCTATTCTATAGAGTGAGAATCTATTGGATGTGGGCAAAAAAAACGTTTTCGATAGAAGCTTTCGGATTCTATTCTATAGAGTGAGAACAATCGGATAGGATGTAGGCAAAAAAAACGTTTCCGATAGAAGCCCTTCGGATTCTATTCTATAGAGTGAGAACAACTCGTAGGATGTAGGCAAAAAAAACGTTTCCGATAGAAGCCTTTGGATTCTATTCTATAGAGTGAGAACAATCGGATAGGATGTAGGCAAAAAAAAACGTTTCCGATAGAAGCCCTTTGGATTCTATTCTATAGAGTGAGAACTCTTTGGATGTAGGCAAAAAAAAAACGTTTCCGATAGAAGCCTTTGGATTCTATTCTATAGAGGAGAAAACTCGGATGGATGTAGGCAAAAAAAACGTTTCCGATAGAAGCCCTTCGGATTCTATTCTATAGAGTGAGAATCTATTGATGTGGGCAAAAAAAAACGTTTTCGATAGAAGCCTTTCGGATTCTATTCTATAGAGTGAGAACAATCGGATAGGATGAGGCAAAAAAAACGTTTCCGATAGAAGCCCTTCGGATTCTATTCTATAGAGTGAGAATCTATTCGGATGTGGGCAAAAAAAACGTTTTCGATAGAAGCCCTTGGATTCTATTCTATAGAGTGAGAACAATCGGATAGGATGTAGGCAAAAAAAAACGTTTCCGATAGAAGCCCTTCGGATTCTATTCTATAGAGTGAGAACAATCGGATAGGATGAGGCAAAAAAAAACGTTTCCGATAGAAGCCCTTGGATTCTATTCTATAGAGTGAGAACTCTTTGGATGTAGGCAAAAAAAAAACGTTTCCGATAGAAGCCTTTGGATTCTATTCTATAGAGGAGAACTCTATTGGATGTGGGCAAAAAAAAACGTTTTCGATAGAAGCCCTTTGGATTCTATTCTATAGAGTGAGAACAATCGGATGGAGGTAGGCAAAAAAACGTTTCCGATAGAAGCCCTTCGGATTCTATTCTATAGTGAGAACAACTCGTAGGATGTAGGCAAAAAAAACGTTTCCGATAGAAGCCCTTGGATTCTATTCTATAGAGTGAGAACAACTCGGATAGGATGTAGGCAAAAAAAACGTTTCCGATAGAAGCCCTTGGATTCTATTCTATAGAGGAGAAAACTCGGAGAGATGAGGCAAAAAAAACGTTTCCGATAGAAGCCCTTTGGATTCTATTCTATAGAGGAGAATCTATTGGATGTGGGCAAAAAAAACGTTTTCGATAGAAGCTTTCGGATTCTATTCTATAGAGTGAGAACAATCGGATAGGATGTAGGCAAAAAAAACGTTTCCGATAGAAGCCCTTCGGATTCTATTCTATAGAGTGAGAACAACTCGTAGGATGTAGGCAAAAAAAACGTTTCCGATAGAAGCCTTTGGATTCTATTCTATAGAGTGAGAACAATCGGATAGGATGTAGGCAAAAAAAAACGTTTCCGATAGAAGCCCTTTGGATTCTATTCTATAGAGGAGAACTCTTTGGATGTGGCAAAAAAAAAACGTTTCCGATAGAAGCCTTTGGATTCTATTCTATAGAGGAGAAAACTCGGATGGATGTAGGCAAAAAAAACGTTTCCGATAGAAGCCCTTCGGATTCTATTCTATAGAGGAGAATCTATTGATGTGGGCAAAAAAAAACGTTTTCGATAGAAGCCTTTCGGATTCTATTCTATAGAGTGAGAACAATCGGATAGGATGTAGGCAAAAAAAACGTTTCCGATAGAAGCCCTTCGGATTCTATTCTATAGAGTGAGAATCTATTCGGATGTGGGCAAAAAAAACGTTTTCGATAGAAGCCCTTGGATTCTATTCTATAGAGTGAGAACAATCGGATAGGATGTAGGCAAAAAAAAACGTTTCCGATAGAAGCCCTTCGGATTCTATTCTATAGAGTGAGAACAATCGGATAGGATGTAGGCAAAAAAAAACGTTTCCGATAGAAGCCCTTTGGATTCTATTCTATAGAGTGAGAACTCTTTGGATGTAGGCAAAAAAAAACGTTTCCGATAGAAGCCTTTGGATTCTATTCTATAGAGTGAGAACTCTATTGATGTGGGCAAAAAAAAACGTTTCCGATAGAAGCCCTTGGATTCTATTCTATAGAGTGAGAACAATCGGATAGGATGTAGGCAAAAAAAAACGTTTCCGATAGAAGCCCTTGGATTCTATTCTATAGAGTGAGAACAATCGGATAGGATGAGGCAAAAAAAACGTTTCCGATAGAAGCCCTTTGGATTCTATTCTATAGAGGAGAAGAACTCAAGGATTGGCAAAAAAAACGTTTCCGATAGAAGCCCTTGGATTCTATTCTATAGATGAGAACTCTATTCGGATGTGAGGCAAAAAAAACGTTTTCGATAGAAGCCCTTTGGATTCTATTCTATAGAGAAGAACTCTATGGATGTGGCAAAAAAAACGTTTCCGATAGAAGCCCTTCGGATTCTATTCTATAGAGTGAGAATCTATAGGATGTGGCAAAAAAAACGTTTTCGATAGAAGCCCTTCGGATTCTATTCTATAGAGTGAGAACAATCGGATAGGATGTGGCAAAAAAAAAACGTTTCCGATAGAAGCCCTTTGGTTCTATTCTATAGAGGAGAACTCTATTGGATGTGGGCAAAAAAAACGTTTCCGATAGAAGCCCTTCGGATTCTATTCTATAGAGTGAGAACAACTCGTAGGATGTAGGCAAAAAAAACGTTTCCGATAGAAGCCTTTGGATTCTATTCTATAGAGTGAGAACAATCGGATAGGATGTAGGCAAAAAAAACGTTTCCGATAGAAGCCCTTGGATTCTATTCTATAGAGTGAGAACTCTTTGGATGTAGGCAAAAAAAAAACGTTTCCGATAGAAGCCTTTGGATTCTATTCTATAGAGGAGAAAACTCGGATGGATGTAGGCAAAAAAAACGTTTCCGATAGAAGCCCTTCGGTTCTATTCTATAGAGGAGAATCTATTGATGTGGGCAAAAAAAAACGTTTTCGATAGAAGCCTTTCGGATTCTATTCTATAGAGTGAGAACAATCGGATAGGATGAGGCAAAAAAAACGTTTCCGATAGAAGCCCTTCGGATTCTATTCTATAGAGTGAGAATCTATTCGGATGTGGGCAAAAAAAACGTTTTCGATAGAAGCCCTTGGATTCTATTCTATAGAGTGAGAACAATCGGATAGGATGTAGGCAAAAAAAACGTTTCCGATAGAAGCCCTTCGGATTCTATTCTATAGAGTGAGAACAACTCGTAGGATGTAGGCAAAAAAAACGTTTCCGATAGAAGCCCTTGGATTCTATTCTATAGAGTGAGAACAATCGGATAGATGTAGGCAAAAAAAAACGTTTCCGATAGAAGCCCTTGGATTCTATTCTATAGAGTGAGAACTCTTTGGATGTAGGCAAAAAAAAAACGTTTCCGATAGAAGCCTTTGGATTCTATTCTATAGAGGAGAACTCTATTGGATGTGGGCAAAAAAAAACGTTTTCGATAGAAGCCTTTCGGATTCTATTCTATAGAGTGAGAACAATCGGATAGGATGAGGCAAAAAAAACGTTTCCGATAGAAGCCCTTCGGATTCTATTCTATAGAGGAGAATCTATTGGATGTGGGCAAAAAAAACGTTTTCGATAGAAGCCCTTGGATTCTATTCTATAGAGTGAGAACAATCGGATAGGATGTAGGCAAAAAAAAACGTTTCCGATAGAAGCCCTTCGGATCCTATTCTATAGAGTGAGAACAATCGGATAGATGTAGGCAAAAAAAAAACGTTTCCGATAGAAGCCCTTCGGATTCTATTCTATAGAGTGAGAACAATCGGATAGGATGAGGCAAAAAAAACGTTTCCGATAGAAGCCCTTTGGATTCTATTCTATAGAGAGAAGAACTCAATGGATTGGCAAAAAAAACGTTTCCGATAGAAGCCCTTGGATTCTATTCTATAGATGAGAACTCATTCGGATGTGAGGCAAAAAAAACGTTTTCGATAGAAGCCCTTTGGTTCTATTCTATAGAGAGAGAACTCTATGGATGTGGCAAAAAAAACGTTTCCGATAGAAGCCCTTCGGATTCTATTCTATAGAGTGAGAATCTATAGGATGTGGCAAAAAAAACGTTTTCGATAGAAGCCCTTCGGATTCTATTCTATAGAGTGAGAACAACTCGGATAGGATGTGGCAAAAAAAAAACGTTTCCGATAGAAGCCCTTGGATTCTATTCTATAGAGTGAGAACTCTTTGGATGTAGGAAAAAAAAAACGTTTCCGATAGAAGCCCTTTGGATTCTATTCTATAGAGGAGAAAACTCGGATGGATGTAGGCAAAAAAAACGTTTCCGATAGAAGCCCTTTGGATTCTATTCTATAGAGGAGAACTCTTTGGATGTGGCAAAAAAAAAACGTTTCCGATAGAAGCCTTTGGATTCTATTCTATAGAGGAGAAAACTCGGATGGATGTAGGCAAAAAAAACGTTTCCGATAGAAGCCCTTCGGATTCTATTCTATAGAGGAGAATCTATTGATGTGGGCAAAAAAAAACGTTTTCGATAGAAGCCTTTCGGATTCTATTCTATAGAGTGAGAACAATCGGATAGGATGAGGCAAAAAAAAACGTTTCCGATAGAAGCCCTTCGGATTCTATTCTATAGAGTGAGAATCTATTGGATGTGGGCAAAAAAAACGTTTTCGATAGAAGCCCTTGGATTCTATTCTATAGAGTGAGAACAATCGGATAGGATGTAGGCAAAAAAAAACGTTTCCGATAGAAGCCCTTCGGATTCTATTCTATAGAGTGAGAACAATCGGATAGGATGTAGGCAAAAAAAACGTTTCCGATAGAAGCCCTTGGATTCTATTCTATAGAGTGAGAACAATCGGATAGGATGAGGCAAAAAAAAACGTTTCCGATAGAAGCCCTTTGGATTCTATTCTATAGAGTGAGAACTCTATTGGATGTAGGCAAAAAAAACGTTTCCGATAGAAGCCTTTGGATTCTATTCTATAGAGTGAGAATCTATTGATGTGGGCAAAAAAAAACGTTTTCGATAGAAGCCTTTCGGATTCTATTCTATAGAGTGAGAACAATCGGATAGGATGAGGCAAAAAAAACGTTTCCGATAGAAGCCCTTCGGATTCTATTCTATAGAGTGAGAATCTATTGGATGTGGGCAAAAAAAACGTTTTCGATAGAAGCCCTTGGATTCTATTCTATAGAGTGAGAACAATCGGATAGGATGTAGGCAAAAAAAAACGTTTCCGATAGAAGCCCTTCGGATCTCTATTCTATAGAGTGAGAACAATCGGATAGGATGTAGGCAAAAAAAAACGTTTCCGATAGAAGCCCTTCGGATTCTATTCTATAGAGTGAGAACAATCGGATAGGATGAGGCAAAAAAAACGTTTCCGATAGAAGCCCTTTGGATTCTATTCTATAGAGAGAAGAACTCAATTTGGATTGGCAAAAAAAACGTTTCCGATAGAAGCCCTTGGATTCTATTCTATAGATGAGAACTCTATTCGGATGTGAGGCAAAAAAAACGTTTTCGATAGAAGCCCTTGGTTCTATTCTATAGAGAAGAACTCTATGGATGTGGCAAAAAAAACGTTTCCGATAGAAGCCCTTCGGATTCTATTCTATAGAGTGAGAATCTATAGGATGTGGCAAAAAAAACGTTTTCGATAGAAGCCCTTCGGATTCTATTCTATAGAGTGAGAACAACTCGGATAGGATGTGGCAAAAAAAAAACGTTTCCGATAGAAGCCCTTTGGTTCTATTCTATAGAGGAGAACTCTTTGGATGTGGAAAAAAAAAACGTTTCCGATAGAAGCTTGGATTCTATTCTATAGAGGAGAAAACTCGGATGGATGTAGGCAAAAAAAACGTTTCCGATAGAAGCCCTTCGGTTCTATTCTATAGAGGAGAATCTATTGGATGTGGGCAAAAAAAACGTTTTCGATAGAAGCCTTTCGGATTCTATTCTATAGAGTGAGAACAATCGGATAGGATGAGGCAAAAAAAAACGTTTCCGATAGAAGCCCTTGGATTCTATTCTATAGAGTGAGAAAACTCGGATAGGATGAGGCAAAAAAAACGTTTCCGATAGAAGCCCTTCGGATTCTATTCTATAGAGGAGAATCTATTGGATGTGGGCAAAAAAAACGTTTTCGATAGAAGCCCTTGGATTCTATTCTATAGAGTGAGAACAATCGGATAGGATGAGGCAAAAAAAAACGTTTCCGATAGAAGCCCTTCGGATCCTATTCTATAGAGTGAGAACAATCGGATAGGATGAGGCAAAAAAAAACGTTTCCGATAGAAGCCCTTCGGTTCTATTCTATAGAGGAGAACTCTTTGGATGTGGGCAAAAAAAACGTTTCCGATAGAAGCCCTTCGGATTCTATTCTATAGAGTGAGAACAACTCGGATAGATGTAGGCAAAAAAAAACGTTTCCGATAGAAGCCCTTCGGATTCTATTCTATAGAGTGAGAACAATCGGATAGGATGAGGCAAAAAAAAACGTTTCCGATAGAAGCCCTTTGGTTCTATTCTATAGAGAGAAGAACTCAATTTGGATTGGCAAAAAAAACGTTTCCGATAGAAGCCCTTGGATTCTATTCTATAGATGAGAACTCTATTCGGATGTGAGGCAAAAAAAACGTTTTCGATAGAAGCCCTTGGTTCTATTCTATAGAGAAGAACTCTATGGATGTGGCAAAAAAACGTTTCCGATAGAAGCCCTTCGGATTCTATTCTATAGAGTGAGAATCTATAGGATGTGGCAAAAAAAACGTTTTCGATAGAAGCCCTTCGGATTCTATTCTATAGAGTGAGAACAATCGGATAGGATGTGGCAAAAAAAAAACGTTTCCGATAGAAGCCCTTTGGTTCTATTCTATAGAGGAGAACTCTTTGGATGTGGAAAAAAAAAACGTTTCCGATAGAAGCCTTGGATTCTATTCTATAGAGGAGAAAACTCGGATGGATGAGGCAAAAAGAAACGTTTCCGCTTCTATCGGAAATGTTTTCTTTTGCCTACATCCGAATAGAGTTTTCATTCTATAAAATAGAATACAAAGGGCTTCTATTGAAAACGTGTTCTTTTGCCTACATCCGAATAGAGTCCTCATTCTATAAAATATAATCCAGAGGGCTTCTATCGAAAACGTTTTCTTTTTGCCTACATCCGATCCGAGTTCTTCTCGCTCTATAGAATAGAATCCAAAGGGCTTCTATCGGAAACGTTTTTTTTCCCCCATCTGAATAGACTTCTCACTCTATAGAATCGAATCCAATGGACTTCTATCGGAAACGTTTTTTTTTTGCCTACATTTAATCCGAGTTGTTCTCACTCTTTAGAATAGAATCCAAAGGGCTTCTATCGGAAACGTTTTTTTTGCCTACATTTGATTCAAGTTGTTCTCACTCCATAGGATAGAATCCGAAGGGCTTCTATCGGAAACGTTTCTTTGCCTACCTCCGATCCGAGTTGTTCTCACTCTATAGGATAGAATCCAAAGGGCTTCTATCGAAAACGTTTTTTTTTACCTACATTTGATCCGGGTTGTTCTCACTCTACAGAAGAGAATCCAAAGGGCTTCTATCGGAAACGTTTTTTTTGTTGCCCACATCTGATGCGAGTTGTTCTCACTCTATAGGATAGAATCCGAAGGGCTTCTATCGAAAACGTTTTTTTCCCACATCTCTATAGACTTCTCATTCTATAAAATAGAATCCAAAGGGCTTCTATCGAAAACGTTTTTTTTTTGCCTACACCCGAATAGAGTCCTCATTCTATAGAATAGAATCCAAAGGGCTACTATCGGAAACGTTTTTTTTGCCTATATCCTGTCTGAGTTCTTCTCACTCTATAGAATAGAATCCAAAGAGCTTCTATCGGAAACGTTTTTTTCGCCTACATTTGATTCGAGTTGTTCTCACTCTATAGGATAGAATCCGAAGGGCTTCTATCGGAAACGTTTCTTTGCCTACCTCCGGTCCGAGTTGTTCTCACTCTATAGAATAGAATCCGAAGGGCTTCTATCGGAAACGTTTTTTTTTTGCTTACATCCGTATAGAGTTTTCATTCTATAAAATAGAATCCAAAGGGCTTCTATCGAAAACGTTTTCTTTTGCCTACATCCGAATAGAGTCCTCATTCTATAGAATAGAATCCAAAGGGCTACTATCGGAAACGTTTTTTTTGCCTATATCCTGTCTGGCAGCACGAACCCGACCCAACAACGGCGAACAAACGAAGCAGCACCACAACCAGGTACCATTACTAGCGCTACCGTCGTGTCGGTCAGCTGCCCGCTGGCTGGTGGGGTGGCCTCAATTTCACTACTTCGACCACAACTACTACTACGGGCAGTGCAGCAGCAGCGGCAGCAGCTTCTTGCTTGTTGTTACCTATCACTCGCTCGCTTAGTCTACTGTCTGTATCTCTGTCTGTTTGTCGCCTGCCTGGCTCCTGCCAGCGGCGGCGGCGGCGGCGGCGGCGGCGGCGGCTGCTAGTGCTGCTGTTGTTGCCGTTTTTGCAAACGAACGGACCAGCAAATGCAGACGGATATTCAGTCACAACAGCGGCACTGCAGCCGCCGCCGCCGCGGCGGCAGCG
>NW_019211454.1:3929984-3939832 GCF_002443255.2 Varroa destructor | reverse complement strand
ATCCGAGTTGTTCTCACTCTATAGGATAGAATCCGAAATCCGAGTTGTTCTCACTCTATAGAATAGAATCCGAAGGGCTTCTATCGGAAACGTTTTTTTTTGCCTACATTTGATCCGAGTTGTTCTCCTCTATAGAATAGAATCCAAAGGGCTTCTATCGGAAACGTTTTTTTTGCTACATCTGATCCGAGTTGTTCTCACTCTATAGGATAGAATCCGAAGGGCTTCTATCGGAAACGTTTTTTTTTGCCTACATTTGATCCGAGTTGTTCTCACTCTATAGAATAGAATCCAAAGGCTTCTATCGAAAAGTTTTTTTTGCCCACATCTGAATAGATTCTCTACTCTATAGAATAGAATCCAAGGGCTTCTATCGGAAACGTTTTTTTTTGCCTACATCTGATCCGAGTTGTTCTCACTCTATAGGATAGAATCGAAGGGCTCTATCGAAAACTTTTTTTTGCCCATCTGAATAGATTCTCACTCTATAGAATGAATCCAAGGGCTTCTATCGAAACGTTTTTTTTGCCTACATTTGATCCGAGTTGTTCTCACTCTATAGAATAGAATCCAAAGGGCTTCTATCGGAAACGTTTTTTTTGCCCACATCTGAATAGATTCTCACTCTATAGAATAGAATCCAAAGGGCTTCTATCGGAAACGTTTTTTTTTGCCCACATCTGAATAGATTCTCACTCTATAGAATAGAATCCAAAGGGCTTCTATCGGAAACGTTTTTTTTTGCCTACATTTGATCCGAGTTGTTCTCACTCTATAGAATAGAATCCAAAGGGCTTCTATCGGAAACGTTTTTTTTTGCCTACATTTGATCCGAGTTGTTCTCACTCTATAGAATAGAATCCAAAGGGCTTCTATCGAAAACGTTTTTTTTGCCCACATCTGAATAGATTCTCACTCTATAGAATAGAATCCAAGGGCTTCTATCGGAAACGTTTTTTTTTGCCTACATCCGATCCGAGTTTTCTCCTCTATAGAATAGAATCCAAAGGGCTTCCTATCGGAAACGTTTTTTTTTGCCTACATTTGATCCGAGTTGTTCTCACTCTATAGAATAGAATCCAAAGGGCTTCTATCGGAAACGTTTTTTTTGCCCACATCTGAATAGATTCTCACTCTATAGAATAGAATCCAAAGGGCTTCTATCGGAAACGTTTTTTTTTGCCTACATTTGATCCGAGTTGTTCTCACTCTATAGAATAGAATCCCAGCATAACAACAGCAGTAGTAGCACGAGATATCGCAAACAGAGCAGTCGCTACGCTGGACTGCGCTGCTGCTGCTGCTAGTACCAGGGTAGTGAGAGCAGTAATAGCCGAAATGGTCAAATAGGTGAAAAACTCGTTCTATTCTAGTAGAAGGACGTGAGTAATCCCATTTTCCGATTGTACTAACAATATATTATTGGCAAGTATTAGTCGCCTTTTTAATTATTACGGTACTAGTAGTACTTTTGATGATGATGGCGATTGTTATTGTTGTTGTTGTCGTTATAGCCGCGGGCGCCGCCAACGACAATGGGTAACGACGTCAGTGGAGGAAGCAAGAATCGTCGCTGCAACGTTTAGCCGCCGCAGCCGCAGCAGAAGCAGTGCTTTCTAGTCCTTAATGAAATGTACGATGGGTCATCGCTTCTTCCAGCCTACAAATGTCGTCACAGTTACTAACGGCAGAGACCGTCGTGGTCATTAAATGACTGCGACTGCAGCGCACGAACAGTGCAGCCGTTATCAGCAGCCGCTTCGATGTCAACAACAACAAAGGCGATAGCAGGAATCGTCCGTAATGGCAGCCGTACCAGCAGCAGGTAGGAAACCGACCGACCGCTCGCCCGTGGTCCGAAAGAGCGGCACAGTCGTGCAGAACACCCCAGGGTCGGCGGCTGAGCTAAACAATCTCCAAACAAACGAACAGCAGCCGCTGGTCGACCTCCTCTT
Organism: Varroa destructor; assembly: GCF_002443255.2. Lineage (NCBI taxonomy): Eukaryota > Metazoa > Arthropoda > Arachnida > Mesostigmata > Varroidae > Varroa > Varroa destructor. The sequence goes on along the minus strand of NW_019211454.1, from coordinate 3,937,877 downwards.
TCCCACTCTCGGTATAAATCGACGACTGGATAGCAGCCATTCAAATTCAAATTTATCCCGCGCATGGACGCAACTCAACACTATCCTCCGCAAAAAAAAGGACTGAATGGAAGATAAAAGACCGTTTGTAATAAAGGGGAGAATAAACGAAACTATCAACGACGTCCGACTGACTGCTGCTACAGCGAATCGCACCAAGACACGTCTTTACCGCTGGAACGGTGTTCTATGCTGAAGGATAGTCGCAGCTGAGAATTACATGTATAATATGTAAATAAGGAAGCTGGTAAATAGACACCCGACAACGGACAGACAGAAAGTAGCCCCTGCTGCGTTTAAAGGTAGCAGCGATGATTCCAATATCACCATTAGCACCACTAACTCACCACTGTCACTCAGCCGCTGCCGATGATGATCAGCCATCAGCTGACTCAAACAGCACCCGCTCTCAATAAGTAGGATCATCAGCATCAGCACGAACTTCACCAAAAATAACCATCTAATGTGTACCGGGCGTAGCAGTCAGTTTTTTCCTCCCCTCCCCGACGAAACAAGCAAAACAATGATAACACGAGGTACCAAAACGCGTGAGCAGCATGCAGACGACACTTCGTTAAAAAACAAACTGAACACGGACAAAATAGCGCGAAACACAATGTAGGCATCTAAATTGCGCTCCTTCTGTCTACTCTGTGCGCCATGGAACCCGCCATTACCCTCACCTATCGCACTTATTACAGCGGCTACCGGCTTCTATACTCTGCTTATAGTCTATGGCCGTGACAGGGTGTGTGAAGCAAACCTAAACAACTCTTCCTGTAGCTGACTCTCAGCTGCCGTTTCGACTATAGGTCTGGATACGGTTTCAAGAACTTCTTAGTTTAGGGAGCTCAATGCAGTCAATTTAAGGGAATTGAGCCCGAGAAAGGATTAGTTTGATATTTCCAGCGCCTGTCTTATTGTTCGACCTTTTGACTTAAACCAAAGTGTGGCATTGACGATAGACCTAGAGCGATCGAAACTTACATTACTAGTACGCTCATCTAGATAGTTTGATGTATTTGTTAACGGGCTAACAGCGCATCACTCCCGTTCCCTCTACCGCTTACCTCATAAAGTCTTCCTCAATGCAGACTCACAAATCGGTTGGTGACAAGGGAACAGCCAGCTTGTTGATAGGAGCAGTTGTGCAATCAGTCGCGTTAACCGCGCGGGAAATATTGAAAAGGAAACAGAGCAAAGGCTGAGCGATCCTGGTAGAGTCGTCATGGGGAAAGGTAGCAAGGAAAACAGGACAAAAAGAAGTTGTAACGTTAGCAATTTCCGACAACCTACTATATGTTTCCGCCGAGTAGGTCGGTGGAAAGTAAGGCTCACTTTTGAGGCCGAGGGTGAACATGGGGGGGCGGAGAGACAAAATGACGAAATGGATAACGGAACGACGAAAGTTCAAAATAATAAAAAACTGTTAGGGTGACCACAGTGATAAAGATAATAATATTTATTCGAATAGCGATATAACCCACTACGTACGTATGGAAGAACAACGTGAGCATGTATTAGTTATTCTATACCCCGTTTCGGCTAACCAATCTGGAATCCTTAAAAAAGCGATTCAGAGCTGTGCGGATTTGGCTTAGCTGAAATAAGTACAATGGGTGGAAAAACTGAGCGTTGGTGTGATGAGGTCACGTTAAAGAGCTAACAACTAGCTTACTCGTCCGAAGCGAATCAACGTAGTATATACATATAGTATATTAAGCTTATACAAACAAGCTACATTTTTACAATTAAAGTCAAAAACGTGGTGACCAAAAAACAAGATAAATGGTTACAGTTATGATGTCGTGAAGTAGACCCCTAAAGCACTAGTACCATGTGTTTATCGCTATGCCTCTAATTTATGCCTCTAATTAGGTTACGTTTAAAAAACTTCAGTATTTATCAGCCATCAAATGCATCTCCTTTTCTTTTTTGAAATTTTTGATCGCCTTTGAATTAGCTCTGCAAACTTATATAAACAGCTATCTTTTCCGATCTATACAATAGTTGCATTTGTTTTTAATCTTTGCGTCGATTCGTTGGTAAGTCTGAGAAGAGCCGCTATAATATGATATCTGTATATTCATATACTTACAATAGCAGGAACACTAAAACCTACTAGAGTCAAACCCTCCTAAATTTGGATTTCTATAATAAAAGAGTGAATTGAGGATGCATTAAGTTAAATTTAGTTTGTTGCGCAAAGGCCATTTACTAATATAGTGGGTAGGGTTTTGGCAAGCATAATGGTCGACATTTTACTTGTACAAATCAATAGGTAATTACGGCCTTAGAAGAAGGAACGAATTGTTTTAATGCCGTATAAGAGACGACTGCTATGAGTCTATATCATATCTATGAAATCAGGTGCGCTGCCCGCAGTTCCGTTTCGGTAACTCCTCGCTTCGCGAAGACATGGTTTCATCTCCGAGATTCTTGGCTATGGCCTCGGCCTTGAAGGATATAATTTTTGCATCAATCGGGGTAGCATCTATAAGTACCTAATTTTTATGTGAACAAGCGTATTCTGCACATAAATATGCTAAAAGTAGATGTGGCTGCAAAGAAAAAATACAAAATTGAAAATTGGTTCATCAGTAATTGAATAATGTGCAAGCGGCGCAGACTGTATGGATGATGGAGGAAATGAAACATGGCTTTGGGGAGTGAGCTTTGGGTCATGATGGAGTGAAAAGATGATCAAAATGGAAAAACGAAGAGAAACAGAACAAAAAAAGTGATGGGAAAAAAAGGATAGAAAGCCGTCTGGGTACGAAGCCAAAGTAAGCATGAAACACATTGGAAATGGGAGGTGAGCCGAGAGATAACGGTAGCATATAATGATTGAGTACGTTCGAAACTCTTTAGTGACTATCGATTCTCTTCTCGACTTTTCGATAGTCGAAACTAGGACATAGACACTAAGAAAAGATTGGGAAATGGAGCCCTAATTTTGATATTGGCCTGTGTATAATGGCTTATGTAATATCGACCGCGTCAGACATCCATATATTGGTTGGTCGTCCCTTACCACTAAATTAGCCCGGCATGACCAAACGCAAAAGACCTATGACTTGCGCCGGATAAGTTGAGCCTTTCATCGATTGTCCAGGACGTGAAGCTGTTAATGCAAGGCCTAATCAACGGTACCAGAAGCGTGGAACAGCGATGCGTGTTTCTAAAGGCATCCCGAGAATTTTGCGAAACAGCACAGTGGCACACGCCTTCCTAAAGCCTAAAAAGGCGCGTCGCGGTTGCCCTAGTGAGTCGGTGAAGTGACTCAGGAAAAAGACATCCTGCCCGATAAGCACTCGGCATTGCCCATTTATAATGATCAAAAGTTCGTACTGGTAAGTACTTGATAACAAGCATAATTTTGTGCCGCGACATCGAAAAACGCAGCATAGGAGACATCTAACAACAACAGTCGATACTCTTTTAGAGCCATAAGATATATCGAACAGTTCGACTAAATAAATTATATATATATATGGCTCTAAAAGAGTATCGACTGTTGTTGTTAGATGTCTCCTATGCTGCGTTTTTCGATGTCGCGGCACAAAATTATGCTTGTTATCAAGTACTTACCAGTACGAACTTTTGATCATTATAAATGGGCAATGCCGAGTGCTTATCGGGCAGGATGTCTTTTTCCTGAGTCACTTCACCGACTCACTAGGGCAACCGCGACGCGCCTTTTTAGGCTTTAGGAAGGCGTGTGCCACTGTGCTGTTTCGCAAAATTCTCGGGATGCCTTTAGAAACACGCATCGCTGTTCCACGCTTCTGGTACCGTTGATTAGGCCTTGCATTAACAGCTTCACGTCCTGGACAATCGATGAAAGGCTCAACTTATCCGGCGCAAGTCATAGGTCTTTTGCGTTTGGTCATGCCGGGCTAATTTAGTGGTAAGGGACGACCAACCAATATATGGATGTCTGACGCGGTCGATATTACATAAGCCATTATACACAGGCCAATATCAAAATTAGGGCTCCATTTCCCAATCTTTTCTTAGTGTCTATGTCCTAGTTTCGACTATCGAAAAGTCGAGAAGAGAATCGATAGTCACTAAAGAGTTTCGAACGTACTCAATCATTATATGCTACCGTTATCTCTCGGCTCACCTCCCATTTCCAATGTGTTTCATGCTTACTTTGGCTTCGTACCCAGACGGCTTTCTATCCTTTTTTTCCCATCACTTTTTTTGTTCTGTTTCTCTTCGTTTTTCCATTTTGATCATCTTTTCACTCCATCATGACCCAAAGCTCACTCCCCAAAGCCATGTTTCATTTCCTCCATCATCCATACAGTCTGCGCCGCTTGCACATTATTCAATTACTGATGAACCAATTTTCAATTTTGTATTTTTTCTTTGCAGCCACATCTACTTTTAGCATATTTATGTGCAGAATACGCTTGTTCACATAAAAATTAGGTACTTATAGATGCTACCCCGATTGATGCAAAAATTATATCCTTCAAGGCCGAGGCCATAGCCAAGAATCTCGGAGATGAAACCATGTCTTCGCGAAGCGAGGAGTTACCGAAACGGAACTGCGGGCAGCGCACCTGATTTCATAGATATGATATAGACTCATAGCAGTCGTCTCTTATACGGCATTAAAACAATTCGTTCCTTCTTCTAAGGCCGTAATTACCTATTGATTTGTACAAGTAAAATGTCGACCATTATGCTTGCCAAAACCCTACCCACTATATTAGTAAATGGCCTTTGCGCAACAAACTAAATTTAACTTAATGCATCCTCAATTCACTCTTTTATTATAGAAATCCAAATTTAGGAGGGTTTGACTCTAGTAGGTTTTAGTGTTCCTGCTATTGTAAGTATATGAATATACAGATATCATATTATAGCGGCTCTTCTCAGACTTACCAACGAATCGACGCAAAGATTAAAAACAAATGCAACTATTGTATAGATCGGAAAAGATAGCTGTTTATATAAGTTTGCAGAGCTAATTCAAAGGCGATCAAAAATTTCAAAAAAGAAAAGGAGATGCATTTGATGGCTGATAAATACTGAAGTTTTTTAAACGTAACCTAATTAGAGGCATAAATTAGAGGCATAGCGATAAACACATGGTACTAGTGCTTTAGGGGTCTACTTCACGACATCATAACTGTAACCATTTATCTTGTTTTTTGGTCACCACGTTTTTGACTTTAATTGTAAAAATGTAGCTTGTTTGTATAAGCTTAATATACTATATGTATATACTACGTTGATTCGCTTCGGACGAGTAAGCTAGTTGTTAGCTCTTTAACGTGACCTCATCACACCAACGCTCAGTTTTTCCACCCATTGTACTTATTTCAGCTAAGCCAAATCCGCACAGCTCTGAATCGCTTTTTTAAGGATTCCAGATTGGTTAGCCGAAACGGGGTATAGAATAACTAATACATGCTCACGTTGTTCTTCCATACGTACGTAGTGGGTTATATCGCTATTCGAATAAATATTATTATCTTTATCACTGTGGTCACCCTAACAGTTTTTTATTATTTTGAACTTTCGTCGTTCCGTTATCCATTTCGTCATTTTGTCTCTCCGCCCCCCCATGTTCACCCTCGGCCTCAAAAGTGAGCCTTACTTTCCACCGACCTACTCGGCGGAAACATATAGTAGGTTGTCGGAAATTGCTAACGTTACAACTTCTTTTTGTCCTGTTTTCCTTGCTACCTTTCCCCATGACGACTCTACCAGGATCGCTCAGCCTTTGCTCTGTTTCCTTTTCAATATTTCCCGCGCGGTTAACGCGACTGATTGCACAACTGCTCCTATCAACAAGCTGGCTGTTCCCTTGTCACCAACCGATTTGTGAGTCTGCATTGAGGAAGACTTTATGAGGTAAGCGGTAGAGGGAACGGGAGTGATGCGCTGTTAGCCCGTTAACAAATACATCAAACTATCTAGATGAGCGTACTAGTAATGTAAGTTTCGATCGCTCTAGGTCTATCGTCAATGCCACACTTTGGTTTAAGTCAAAAGGTCGAACAATAAGACAGGCGCTGGAAATATCAAACTAATCCTTTCTCGGGCTCAATTCCCTTAAATTGACTGCATTGAGCTCCCTAAACTAAGAAGTTCTTGAAACCGTATCCAGACCTATAGTCGAAACGGCAGCTGAGAGTCAGCTACAGGAAGAGTTGTTTAGGTTTGCTTCACACACCCTGTCACGGCCATAGACTATAAGCAGAGTATAGAAGCCGGTAGCCGCTGTAATAAGTGCGATAGGTGAGGGTAATGGCGGGTTCCATGGCGCACAGAGTAGACAGAAGGAGCGCAATTTAGATGCCTACATTGTGTTTCGCGCTATTTTGTCCGTGTTCAGTTTGTTTTTTAACGAAGTGTCGTCTGCATGCTGCTCACGCGTTTTGGTACCTCGTGTTATCATTGTTTTGCTTGTTTCGTCGGGGAGGGGAGGAAAAAACTGACTGCTACGCCCGGTACACATTAGATGGTTATTTTTGGTGAAGTTCGTGCTGATGCTGATGATCCTACTTATTGAGAGCGGGTGCTGTTTGAGTCAGCTGATGGCTGATCATCATCGGCAGCGGCTGAGTGACAGTGGTGAGTTAGTGGTGCTAATGGTGATATTGGAATCATCGCTGCTACCTTTAAACGCAGCAGGGGCTACTTTCTGTCTGTCCGTTGTCGGGTGTCTATTTACCAGCTTCCTTATTTACATATTATACATGTAATTCTCAGCTGCGACTATCCTTCAGCATAGAACACCGTTCCAGCGGTAAAGACGTGTCTTGGTGCGATTCGCTGTAGCAGCAGTCAGTCGGACGTCGTTGATAGTTTCGTTTATTCTCCCCTTTATTACAAACGGTCTTTTATCTTCCATTCAGTCCTTTTTTTTGCGGAGGATAGTGTTGAGTTGCGTCCATGCGCGGGATAAATTTGAATTTGAATGGCTGCTATCCAGTCGTCGATTTATACCGAGAGTGGGAAAGAGGAGGTCGACCAGCGGCTGCTGTTCGTTTGTTTGGAGATTGTTTAGCTCAGCCGCCGACCCTGGGGTGTTCTGCACGACTGTGCCGCTCTTTCGGACCACGGGCGAGCGGTCGGTCGGTTTCCTACCTGCTGCTGGTACGGCTGCCATTACGGACGATTCCTGCTATCGCCTTTGTTGTTGTTGACATCGAAGCGGCTGCTGATAACGGCTGCACTGTTCGTGCGCTGCAGTCGCAGTCATTTAATGACCACGACGGTCTCTGCCGTTAGTAACTGTGACGACATTTGTAGGCTGGAAGAAGCGATGACCCATCGTACATTTCATTAAGGACTAGAAAGCACTGCTTCTGCTGCGGCTGCGGCGGCTAAACGTTGCAGCGACGATTCTTGCTTCCTCCACTGACGTCGTTACCCATTGTCGTTGGCGGCGCCCGCGGCTATAACGACAACAACAACAATAACAATCGCCATCATCATCAAAAGTACTACTAGTACCGTAATAATTAAAAAGGCGACTAATACTTGCCAATAATATATTGTTAGTACAATCGGAAAATGGGATTACTCACGTCCTTCTACTAGAATAGAACGAGTTTTTCACCTATTTGACCATTTCGGCTATTACTGCTCTCACTACCCTGGTACTAGCAGCAGCAGCAGCGCAGTCCAGCGTAGCGACTGCTCTGTTTGCGATATCTCGTGCTACTACTGCTGTTGTTATGCTGGCGCTGCCGCCGCGGCGGCGGCGGCTGCAGTGCCGCTGTTGTGACTGAATATCCGTCTGCATTTGCTGGTCCGTTCGTTTGCAAAAACGGCAACAACAGCAGCACTAGCAGCCGCCGCCGCCGCCGCCGCCGCCGCCGCCGC